>NC_084480.1:50756541-51110291 GCF_030035675.1 Rhineura floridana
TGTTGAGACTAATTTTTAAAAAGAAAACAGTCAAAACACATTTTTCCCCACAGATCTAGATTAACTGTCCTGCTCGGTATGCTACAGAATAGGGACCCGTTGGTGGTATATAGGTGGTTATAAATGGTATAATTATCTGACATGGTGTTCAAGTGAGTGTATTCTACTGCTTGCATAGCACTTACTTCCTGTAAACTATTTCAGTAGGAAAGCAGGGTAATACAGACTTTAGTGAAGTAAAACTAATAAGCAAATGTGACTGTCAAATGTGACTGTTTAAACAGAGATAGAGATTCAACATTACTACTAAGTTATTTCCATAACATACCAACAGCTTAACATAGGACTAGCAGCCATACATTGGGGACTCTGGGTTTCTCAACTTCACTACAGTGTTAAATAAAAGACTTGGGGGAGAGAAATAACATACTAAAAACAACTGCTAAACAGGTACCTGGATAATGGTGCTTTTGGAAGGACTGCTGTGCTTCCAACTTGCTCTGATTGTACAGATCTAAAAGTGTCGACAGAGGTTTTCTGTTTTTCACTTGTTTTTGCTTTTCCTGCATGGAGTGTTCTTGGTACTTGGTCATCTGTACTAGCTATTTCATCAAGTAGCATAGCCCCTAAATTCAGAGAAGATTGAAGGTGCTCTCTTGCCATCACTTTTAGCTCTGTCGTTTCAGGTACTGGTCCAGAGGTAGATGAGGTTTTCTTCTTTGCAATGTTCAATTTTTCTGAGTTTTTTTCTTTAATAAAAGACGACAAGAAATATGAATAAATAAGCAAAAATAAAGAATCTGCTACTTGGGCCTACTGCAGGGAAATTCAGTTTTACTCTATGTAAAATAACCCATTTGTCTTCTTCCCCTGCAGACAGTCAGTCACACAGATACAGACATCCAGTAATTAATCCATGCCCAAGATCCAACAAGTTCTGTGTGCCCAAAGATGGCTATAGATGCATTTCTCAAACAGCTTCCTCCCAAACACTTATCACATGACAAACTGTTTTTCAAACTAGGGAGGAGACAGAAGATTTTCAAAATCAGCAATCAGTTGGGTGCTTCTGCCAGAAACTAAAAACTTACATCTTCATCTAAGCTTACCTGCTCCTAGTATCTCTGGCTACAGTAACTGTAATTCATGTTTTACTGATAGTTTTTATTGTTCTTATGTTACATGCTGTGTTTTTATCAAGTAAACCACCATGGTATTTCTTTGAAATGCAGATATAGAAATAGTTAAAAGAAAAAATGAAGTTTTTTATATGGATGGGAGAAACCTGCTGTGAAATTTAAAAAAGATCAAAAATACCACTGGATTAATAGCAGCCCCTTGACTGATCCAGCATTTTGGATCCTGGCATATCTGAATATCCATCTACAGAAACTCACATGTACCATATCTTTGTGTATGAAAACAAGTATAAATGTCACCTACCAGCAGCTTTCCTTGGTACAGAACTTGATTTAATGCAAGCGTCCTGCATAAAATATGAAAATCAGTGTAAAAGGCCAGTGCAATTGCTTCTATTAGTTTGTTTCAAGTTTAGAAAGCTTAAAGCTCTTCTTTCACATAATCCATCAGAAATCATAGGGCTTCTTTCCCTGAAGTAAGGTTGAATTAGCATAGTTTGTGCACAAATATATGCGGCTACAAGGTTGAGTTAAGATAATGAACAAAGGGTAAATATGTTGAAACACTCTGCAATATCCTCCACCTTAAATACATAGGTTTGGGGATTCAAGTTACAATCTGATGGTCTTCCAAAATTTTGCTTGACGAACAACAAATCCATTTCTCTATTTCTTATTCTGAAAACTGCTTTGAGAAAACCATTAGGGTTTTCGTTAATTATTTTCCTGCTGACTGCTCTAAGGCAGTTAAAACAGAAGTTGCAAGGAGGCTAGAAACTTATATAACTATCCAACTAAAGTTGTATTTAATCATTTGAGAACCAGGGAACAACTATGCAGTCACATCCAGCACTGCTTTTTTGCTAGCACAGGAGACTTCCACTTGCACAATCAAACTCTTTCCCCTCCTTTCCCCTGCAGCTCCCCGCGCACCCTCAAAATCTGTTCCTGTGGGTTGGAGGACCCCCTTGGAGCAGACTTTAAGAGTGTGCTGGGAGAGGAAAGAAAAAGAAAATATTTTGTGTGACTGGAAAATTAGGGTTTTATCCAATGCTGCACCAATGGGGTTCCACTAGCACAACGGGACTTCCTTTTATCTCCCCACCCTGCACCCCAAATCTGCTCCAGATGGTCTCCCAACCTAGTCTCCAGAGCTAATGATAAGGCTGCGGAGGCAAGGCCTGGAGGAGACAGACAAGGAAGTCCCATTGCATGCATGGAAGTCCCTTGCACCCACAGAGCTGCAGTGTTGGATATGGCCCCTACTTTCCATAACTAAGAGTCCTCAGTGAAAAAAATCATTGTAGTTTTCAGATTAATCTGCAGCTTTAGATGGCATACTCCCCAATACAGTACACTGGCAGTGGCTAACCCCTTTCAAGATGAAATTTCAGTTATACTGAGCCATGGTTAACCTCTGGGAACCAAAATGCAAAAGTGGGCTTTCTGAAAACTGCAGTTCTCAAGGCTGCCTTCCAAAAGGCCTACTCATTAGCTATTCTACTCTATTTTAATTCATTTTTAATCATTATTTAAGGAAGTTTTAAAACTTTTTTAAAAAATTAAAGGACAAAATTTTGGGAGAGTCACAAAAACCTTTTGGCATCACAGCATAAGAATATAAGAAGAGTGTGCTGGATCAGACAAATGACCCTAGTCCAGCATCCTGTTCTCACGCAGTGGCCAACCAGATGCCTGTGAGAAGCTCGTAGCAGTACCCAAGTGCAACAGAACTCTCCCCTCCTAAGGGTTCCAGCAATTGGTACACAGAAGCATACTGCCTCCGACAGTGTGGCTACAACACAACCTTTTCCTGCATGAATTTGTCTAATCTTCTTTTAAAACCATCCAGGTTAGTGATCATCACTGTTTATAAGTTGTGTGAAGAAGTACTTTCTTTTGTCTGTCCTGAATCTTCCAACATTGAGCTTCATTGGATGTCCACGAGTTCTAGAGTTATGAGAGAGTGACAAAACCCTTCTTATTCCTACTCTACATCTTTTTTCAAGAATAAAAAGCCCCAAATGTTGCAACTTTTTCTCATAGGGAAATTTGCTCCATCCCCTTGATCATTCTGGTTGTCCTTTACTGAACCTTTACCAACTCTACAATATACTTTTTGAGGTGAGGCGACCAGAACTTAACACAGTACTCCCAGTGCAGTCACACCATACATTTGTATAAAAGCATTATGATATCAGCAGTTTTATTTTTCAATCCCTTTCCTAAAGATCCCTAGCATAGAATTTGCCATTTTTACAGCTGCCGTACATTGGGTCTACATCTTCATCGAGCTATTTACTATGATCCCAAGGTCATGTTCCTTCTCAGTTATCGCCAGGTTAAACATGGGACCCAGGGAATGGTCAGAAGAAAAAACAAAACCTTTTATTATGATGTCATTCTTTATAAGCAACCAATGATTTTAAACAATGGACAAATGGGGGAGCACCAAAAATCTTTTGGCATCCTGAAAGGGAAACCTACAGAAACAGTAAACAATATTTTTTATTTTTAAAAAAAATTGACAAATTTTCAGGGGCCTTGGGGGGCCACTAAAACCTTTGGGGGGGCCACATACAGCCCTTGGGCCACAGGTTAGCAACCCCTGCAGTATATAATCTAGGGAGGGAGTTTGTATACAAGTTTGACAAGAATGAGGAAGTGCTATATTACCTTTGGCACATTCCTATAATCCACAATGTGACAAACAGGTTTCTTCCGGAGTTGTCAGAAAAGACAAGAATCCTCGTAAAATTTTACAGAAACTGACTTCCTGCTTGCAAATAGTGATGAAAAGAGGTGGTGTTTACACTGGTCTTAGCACAAGCTAAACAAATGTAGATAGTTTTCCATTTAATTGTTGACTGTATTTGTTCCAGTCCCAATCTGTATTCTTTTGTGGAAAAAAATCAAGTTTAAAGCTGTTCTCAGAATTCCCAAACAAGTGGTTTAAAATATTCATTAATTCTAGATTTCTTCTTCGGAATCAATTCCCTAAATATACATGTCTCAAAATGGCATAGACGACTGCACCATACAATAAATATAAAGAAGCAGCTGAAAACACATCTTAAAAATATTAAGCATGCTGTTTTCAACTGTAGCTACTGATACAGGTCTACTCGGAGCTCACCAGAGTGCGTGGTTCTTAGAAATAAACCCATATCTGCTGCTGCCATAACCCACCGCCCCTCCCAGCATTCCGACATATTAGAAGTGCTTTCTCCATTCTTTTTTCATTCAGCATCCAAATTTTTCCTTGCTCAAGTAACAGACAGTGAACCCAAATGTGATTCCCTGAATTAATCTCTGACCTTATTGGAGCTTTTCAAGTTTTCCCCTGGAGAAGGAGGCAGTCTTTTCTTCTCAGGACAACTGCCACTTTCTTCAAGAGCTACAGCACACTTTTTCAGATTCTTCCAAGGGGTCGAACCCAGATCAGTCCATTGTCCCAATGAGGCTGCCTGCAATCCTCCTGTCTTTGAAGTGCTGGCCACAGAGACAGCATTTTCTTCAATGGCAGCTGTTAGGGATCCCAAGCTGCACAATGTTGCCACATGAAAGGTGTGAAATTACCAATATTTAATTAAAATTAACATCCTAATTAACAGCAATATTTTAAGCAGTTTTAAGATTACAATGCTTATCACCTCCACTTGGAAGATGTCCTAAGATGAATGGGGCTTCACTCCAAGTAACTAATGTACAGTTAGGACAGAGCAGTAAAAACTTTTATCCTGAAAATCTTTCCCTGTCTTGAGCTCACAGGGAGATATTTTGTTCTTTGCCAAGATAAGGCTTACAATATGTTTTAGCCACGGATCAGTCAGTAACTCTATAGTTATCATGAATATTTGTGTGGCCACAAGAAGAGGGGAAACCTAAATCCTGCTTCAGGTTTCCACAAGAATTAACCTGTAAAACTTTCAACAGTTGAAAGGGCCAAGTCTCTTCCACTTTAATCACGGGTGACTAATTCTTTTTTGGCCTAAGGGCAACATTCCCTCTTTAATAACCCTCTGCAGGCTGTGCCCCATACACATTTTAGCTTTTTTCAAGCCTAATTTTGTGTGTGTGTGCGTGCGTGCGTTTGCATGTGAAAGATTCCTGGAAGCTGCAGTTGGGGGGACAGAATTAACCCTTCTCCAGCTGCAACCCTATCTCCCCCCAAAATATCCACTGTATTGCAATTAAGCTTTAAAAAAGCCTTCTATTGGCCACAACAGAAGGCTTCCCCCCCCCTCATGTCAAAAGGCAGTGGCAAGGCAGAATGAGATGATGCTACAGACCACATGGGAGGCCCCGGGTGCCACATCTGGCCTGCCATTCCCCCTTCCCCTGCTTTAAATGCTTGTTAAAATGTATATGTATACACACTCACACACAACCTTAAGAAGGAAGTATAATGTTACATCTATTTTCAAGAGAAGGTATAGGCAGGACAATACTCCGGATGCAGGCTTGAAGACAGAGTCTCTTCCCTTGTTACTTGTTGGTCCCCAGGAGTGTACCAAGGTTACAGTGGGACCAGGCCTTGGGTTTGTATGCTGTACCCTACTCCCCCTCCCCGGTAGAAATGTGGAGATTTCACTTTTGCCTCCCAAGATCAGGGGAATTCTGCACTCAGCTAAACACAGATCCTTGTTTAGTTAACTTGTATTTTGGTGAAGAAGTCCATAAGGGAGCCAACAGGTCTAACACCCAAGCCCAAGGCCTCCCTTTCAATCCCTTCTCAGATTTGTTTACAATGTTAGGCCAGTGGGACAAGATGAGAAGCATATCTTAAGCTCATACAACAGCACATGAGCCCATTATCTCCAGTCTTAAGACCGCCCACAAATGAACATCAGTTCATCTTAAAAGAGAATGTTTCTTACTTATCTTCTCTTGTCAGTTCCATAGAGTCCATATTGTCTGTGGTACAAAATATTGGTGCTGGAAGCAACTCCTCAGAAACTTCTTGTTGCAAACCAGATATATCATTGCAATTCTCGGAACCAGGTGAGATTTCCACCAATGTTAAAATGAATGTTGGCTCCTCCTCTGCCTTTGGATCACTCACTACTAAGACACACAAACGGGAAAAATAAAGTATTAAAAATATACAAAACAAAGTTTAAACGATTCTGTGTATGGTTATTCTATTATTGTGATCATCATCATTTATTACCCAGCCTTCACCCAAAGGTCCCCAGGTGGGTTACAACAATTTTAAAATATGGCATTAAAAACAATTTAAAAACAACCTAAAATCCCAGAACAGGGTGGGTCCTAAAAAAAACTCTCTCAGTTGTCAAAGGCCAGGGTAAAGAGGTGTGTCTTCAGCATTCATCTAAAACTGCAGCAAAGTTGCCAGACCACTTTGGTGGGGAGGAGTTCCACAAGTTAGGGGCCACCACAGAGAATGTCCTCAGGGCACCACCACCCTGAGTTTTCAAGGGTGGCAGTACTGCCCCCTGCTGATCTCAGCACCCAAGAGGGTCTGTACGGAAAGAGAGAGTCTTGCAGATATTTGGGACCTAAATCATTTAGGGCTTTAAACACTAGTGTGAGCACCTTCAGTTGGGCTCAGAAACAAACTGGCAACCAAGGCAGCTGTTTTAAAACAGGGGTTATATGAGATCTAAAGGGAACCCCAGCCAGTAATCTGGCTGAGGCATTTTGGACCAGTTGAAGTTTCCAAGACATCTTCAAGGGCAGCCCTACGTAGAGCGCATGGCAATAATCCAATCTGGAAGTTACCAGAACACCTGGTTGGCCACTGCAAGAACAGGATGCTGGACTAGATGGGCCACTGGCCTGATCCAGCAGGCTCTTCTTATGTTCTTATGCATATTGGAGCAAAAAATCTTAATTTCACATATACGCTCATGGGGTCTGAACTGGCGGTGACCGACCAGGAGAGAGACCTCGGGGTTGTAGTGGACAGCACGATGAAAATGTCGACCCAGTGTGCGGCAGCTGTGAAAAAGGCAAATTCCATGCTAGAGATAATTAGGAAAGGTATTGAAAATAAAACAGCCGATATCATAATGCCGTTGTATAAATCTATGGTGCGGCCGCATTTGGAATACTGTGTACAGTTCTGGTCGCCTCATCTCAAAAAGGATATTATAGAGTTGGAAAAGGTTCAGAAGAGGGCAACCAGAATGATCAAGGGGATGGAGCGACTCCCTTACGAGGAAAGGTTGCAGCATTTGGGGCTTTTTAGTTTAGAGAAAAGGCGGGTCAGAGGAGACATGATAGAAGTGTATAAAATTATGCATGGCATTGAGAAAGTGGATAGAGAAAAGTTCTTCTCCCTCTCTCATAATACTAGAACTCCTGGACATTCAAAGAAGCTGAATGTTGGAAGATTCAGGACAGACAAAAGGAAGTACTTCTTTACTCAGCGCATAGTTAAACTATGGAATTTGCTCCCACAAGATGCAGTAATGGCCACCAGCTTGGACGGCTTTAAAAGAAGATTAGACAAATTCATGGAGGACAGGGCTATCAATGGCTACTAGCCATGATGGCTGTGCTCTGCCACCCTAGTCAGAGGCAGCATGCTTCTGAAAACCAGTTGCCGGAAGCCTCAGGAGGGGAGAGTGTTCTTGCACTCGGGTCCTGCTTGCGGGCTTCCCCCAGGCACCTGGTTGGCCACTGTGAGAACAGGATGCTGGACTAGATGGGCCACTGGCCTGATCCAGCAGGCTCTTCTTATGTTCTTATGTTCTTATGGAGTACCTGTGGCCAAGTAACCTCTGCCCAAAAGGGGCTGAAGCTGGTGAACCAGCTGGAGCTGGAAAAAGGCACTTCTCACCTCTGAGGCCACCTGAACCTGCTGGATCCAGGAGTACCCCCAAGCTGCCGACCTGCTCCTTCCAGGGAAGTCAACCCCATCCAGAACAAGCTGTCTCCCCATCTCCCAGTCATGAGAACTCTGGAGACATAACACCTCCATCTTTTCAGGATTCAGTTTACTGGCCCACATCCAGCCCATCACCACCTCCAAGCACCAGTTCAACACCTTAACCACTTCTCCTGATTCAGATGGAAGAGAGAGGTAGAGCTGGGTGTTATGTGCATATTGATGGCACCTCACTCCAGATCTGATGACAGCTTCCAGCAGGTTCACATAGATGTTTAAAAATATGGGGAACAAGATGGAACCCTGCAGAACGGCTCCCATGCCACTATGGGAAAGCCCCTACAGTTTCTTTTTATTTTCACAAGCAAAGTGAGATGCAAGTGTTATAAGAGAGCAGGATTGCTCTTTGCCTAGCTAGGTAATGAACATAACTCTGGCCTGCATCCAGTGTTGCTCAAACAAAAGGCAAAGTGACACAACAGATCTTTCCCTGCCGCTGCAATCCCCCCCGATACACACTTGATAAAGCCTTATACAGCTTCTCTTCTTGTATTTAAGCAGCTGCTTTACCTTAGTGGCAACTATAACAGATATTAGAGATATAGCCAAATGAATGGAATCTGTCTTCTTTAATGACACCTAATTAGACTACATTATACTAGCAAGTATGTATGTTTTATAATGTGCTGACTCTGATTTTTATTCCAAAAATATTTATATCCCACCTTACATTTATAAAAATACTTATAGAATCATAGAATAGTAGAGTTGGAAGGGGCCTACAAGGCCATCGAGTCCAACCCCCTGCTCATTGCAGGAATCCAAATCAAAGCATTCCTGACAGATGGCTGTCCAGCTGCCTCTTGAATGCCTCCATTGTCAGACAGCCCACTACCTCTCTAGGTAATTGGCTCTAGCCAGCTTATAGCATTAATATAAACACGTGCTGGACATAATGCATCTATTTTACCAAAATAGCTATTAGTAACTTAGTACCTTCTCTGTTCACATAAGCGAACGCAAATAAACCTTATGAATGAACAATGTTGAAGGACCAGTTCTGACTGATACATGGGAAGGGGGAAGACAGGTTCCAAGTGCCTATCCCATGGGATTTCCACACATGGAAATCTCGTTTGCATAGGGCCTCTATGCAAAACAACCCATACATATAGACTCAAACTGAGTGATCAATAGTCCACATAAATCTGGGAAGTGACAGCACAATTTGGAACTCTACATGGTGGATTTTTCATGAATAGCATGCAGAAGGAGTTGCCCGAGTATGGCCATCCAGCAGGCTTAAAGCTAGAGGCAGGGTAGCAGGCTGCAGTCCCATTCCCCAACCATACATAGCCAACAAAGTTATTCAGAACTGGTCTTAACAGTGTTTAAAAAGGTAGAATTCTTCAATCCTCACCCAAATAACTTTTAAAGCACCATTAAAATACTGATGAATAAGGCCACTACATGCTTTAATCCGAGGTACTGTATTGTTACCTAGGACTTTTTTTAAAAAAAAAAAGTGGTGATCCACACTTGCATTTGTTTCTTCTTTTTTAATTTACTGTAAATGATGAAAGACGATTTTGTTTATGTGAAGCCAGTTCACAAAAGCAGCAAACACTTGATCATAAAACAGCATGATATGTACCTGCTGTCATCTCTGCAGTGGATGAAATACTGGGATACTCGGCTGCTTCAGTCTGGTAATAAAAAAAAATCACAATAAAAATCTCAAGCATGCCAAATACACTCTAGTGCTCAGAAGATAAATGACATTATAAAACAAAAATTCTTGGTAATTGCTTTTAAAGATATATATTTATTTTTATCCATGTTCTCCCTCTGCCTAGTCAAATGTTTTCCAAGAGCAGAGTAAAAATCCCTTATTAAATAAATTTTAAAAACCCTCCTTCCAAAGAACATCACTACAAAATAAAGCAAAATGGAAACAAAAGACTTGGCAACAGTTATAATCCCAAAGAAAATCTCTGAATGGAAGCACTTAGCAATATTAGCAAAGAACAAAATCTTGCCTATATATTTATCTTATAACTACTTGGAAACTAGCAATCTTGGCCTATAAGACAATCTTTGCCCAAAATGACTCACAGAAAAGATTGCTTAGTAATTCAAAGAAAATTAATTCCTTCAATTATCCTAATTATTGTAGTATTCATTCAAACCCACAGAGCTGAGGTCTGCTCCACAGACAACATTTTTCCCCATAGTGTTTTTACACATTTACAGCTAAGGTTAGTTCAAATGCTTGTCAGAAGAACAGTCTGACATGTCTTTTTTGCGCAGAAGATCATTAAAGTCACATCAGAAAAGAAAAGACTGATCAAACTCCCAAATTAAAAGCAACTTTTAAGGAAAGGAATCGCAGTTTAGCAACACACTGGGATGCAGAAACCATTTCTGGGAAAGGAAGAAATCAAGTAGAGGGAAAAGTTCTAGTTCTGACAAGGAGTCCATAAGGCAGCAAGACAACTGCAGTATCACATAGTTCCAAGTGACAAACTTGCTCTAATAAAGGCCAAGATGTGAACTGAAACTTTATAACCTCAGTCTCCAAGTCCACCCCCTCAAGCCCTACCTTCCCTTGTTCAAAGAATAGAGGCTCTTAAGGGCCAACATGCACCTCCTCTCCACAGCCTCCCACCGAGCATATTCCCTGCACTTCTGGGCAAGCACAGGGGTCATTTGGCTCCTTAGAATCAGGGGAAAGGGCTTAGTATGGTTCTAGTTCCATTTAGAGAGCTCTGGATCAGTGTGCTGAGCCTGATCCAGTTCTTCAGCCAGCAGCAAATTCTGGATTGGCCTGCTCATCCTCATCCTCCATCTCTGAGCGTGAGGCCAGGGACGTGATGGAGAGAAAGACAGGCTATATGCATACAAGTAGGGATGTCCAGTTTGTGCAATTACTGTTTCAGGAATATTCAAAATACACTACTGTATTCAGCAGGACTTTGTAATGGCCTTCAGGGAGGGTGTGTGTATGTTTGCAGTAGCTTCCTCTTTTTACTACTTCCCATAAAGCAGCTAATTCAGTTATACAAAAACAAACAATACCTGTGCAAATTTAACTGCCGACAACTGGTGTTCAACAGGAGCACCAACTTGGACATTAACATTTGTGTTGTGGTCACTTGGTGGTTCAGGAGGGTCTGCTTCTGGAGAAAGCTTTGGAGCAGTTGTCTCTGATGCAACTTCCCAAGTCTCTCTCACCATGTTTTCTCTTGGGAAAAATTATGACAGTTTGACTTCATAAAATGTTTGCCAGTTAACCAACATAAAAATTTTTATACCGCATCACTTGAAACAAGCTGTGCCAGGTTTACTAACATTGTTTGTTAAAGTGATTAAAAATACCATTAACTGCTCCATAAATAAGTTCAGCTAGTAAAGAATACAATGCCTTTTTAAAAAAAGTGTCCTCTCCAAATATCTTAAGTTATTTTATAATTCTCATTCTTCAAAAGTTACTTGGGTGAAATGAAGTGGATTAAAAATTAATAAGGTAAATGCTATTTTCTGAAGAAAAAGAAGAAGGAAGAAGAATCACGCTCCCAAATCAAGTACGTGTAGTTGCATATTTTCCAATAATCCTAGTAAACTATATACCGCATATGCCCATTCCACAAAACACAATTTACTACCTATTTTACACAAAGCAGCTCAAAGCAGCTAAGAGAGATTCTGTTTATACCTTTCCATGTTGTCTTTCTGCATGGCAGGACCAGCACTTGCAAGCTGTAAATCCTGTTTCTCTCCAGAGCTGCTATTAGTTACCTCATCCAATCTGAGATTCTGTTCCACTTCAACTTTCTGCTCTTCCGTTTCATTTTCTGACACTTTCTTTTCTATTATTTTAGACATTAAAACACCACTCAATATAGGTTGCAAAACATTTATACTATTTTGACACTGACAAGACATCATATTTCACCTGACCCCCCAAAGGGAGGTTGAAAATATGTGGAGATCATTTGATAAAAAGAGCTCATCATTAATCTGTTAGCAGCAAAACAGTGTGCAGCTCAATCCTGGAAGAACACAGTCAAGTGCCGATTGTCGCTCAGTGGAGAAACAGACGTGAATATTGCAATGATGCTGAAACTAAGAACTCATGACCTATAGATTTCAGGTTAAAACAGGTCATCCTCTCTCAGTTTTGTTGATGGCCATAAAAAGAAATGAATAAAACTGGCAAACACACAGCAATCTATATGTTGCAATTCCAAGCTGTTAGCTGAGGGTTATATGCATAAAGGAAAGAGATTTGAATGTATTCAGACATCAAAGGTCAAACCATGGTTTGTAAAGCCAAACATGATTCTGGCATTATGACTGACCCTACATCAGCTTACAAACTGTAGTTTGCAACAGGCTGTCAAATCAGGTATCATGTCATGATTTGAAACTGGTTTGCAAATCACAGCTTATGTTAACCTTGATTTGTTGTTAAGCTGAATTCACAAACCATTAACAAATTATAGTTTGGGCCGCTGGAGGTTGCTGCACCACAGAGGCAAGAGCCAACTTACAGAGCTGAGTGTTGAGCAGATGAAAAATAAAGCAGATGAGCAGCTCAACTGAAGCTCAAATCGTGGTCTAGCTTTTGATTTATATGTGGTATATAATATTGTTGTTACAGACTCTAGGCCATAGGTAGCCAAGTGGTGTCCTCCAGATGGCACTGCCTGGGTTTTTTTCGTAAGATGCTGGTGTCTGGCAGAAGCTAGAACACATCCCTAAAATGCTATTAAAATATAGTACATAGGACAAACCATGCCTTGCATGATGTCTAAATAGAGTCACAGACTTGAGGATAGGTCACTGTTCACATTTCACTGCTTATGTGTGTCAACTAACTACGCAGACAAAAAGCAGTAGAACTGATCCAAAATGTAAGCTTTATTTACCAGTGTGGTGTAGTGGTTAAGGTGTTGGACTACGATCTGGGAGACCAGGGTTCGAATCCCCACACAGCCATGAAGCTCACTGGGTGACCTTGGGCCAGTCACTGCCTCTCAACCTCAGAGGAAGGCAATGGTAAACCACCTCTGAATACAGCTTACCACGAAAACCCTAATCATAGGGTTGCCCATAAGTCGAAATCAACTTGAAGGCAGTCCATTTCATTTCACACATTAGAACCTAGTTAACCTGAGCGGAGCCTAACGTAGCCCAGAATATTTATTTTTTTTAAATCCTATTTCCCTAATCTTTTTTCCATTAGCAGTAAACATTCTGCTACAAAATTTTATCAGAATAAAGAAGGACAAATGAACAACACTACACTTCCATAGGATGAATCATCTGCAGTAATCAAGTATATTGATACTTATATTCAGCTAATTTAATATAAGTTTCCAAGAATTGCAGAGTATTTAAATGTATAAGAGGCTTTAAAAGGACATGGGTTGGTACACAAAGATAGCCCTCAGTCAGGTCTGCAGAAGCCTGATATCTTGAGGCTGCTGCACCTCCCAAATGAAAGTCAACATTTCTATCCAAAATTTGCAGTACGTCACGAATCTGTTCAAAAATTTCAAATCCAATACCACTCACTTGGCACAACGAGAGCAACAGTAATAGACAACCACAGACAGCAGGAGCAACAGACACTCACACTCTGAGGGAAAAGGTAAAAACTACAACACAAACACAGGGATAGAATCTCACTGTACATGCATCCATAAAACTCACAAACCGCAAGAATCACAAACTTTCCACGCGAAAAATCATAGGCCAGAAGAGCACAAGCAAATACTGGGTTGCTTCAAGTGAGGCAAGAAAACAAACTGCCACTCCAAAGGAGAGGCGTCTCTGAGATTCTGTTGGAATGATGGCGTTTTCCTGCCTCAAGCAGCTGGAGAAACACAATTCCACTTGGAGCATCCTAGTGCTAGAGAAAAACAAAACTAAGACTATGTATGCAAAATACACAAACTGCACTGAAATCATGGAAATCACAAACGTTTACATTAAATTGCACACATTATTTTGAAGAGATTTGAATATTCCAGCAACACCTAGTGTGGAGAAGGGGGAAGAGTATTGGCAGAGGACATGAAGGAAATGGAGAGCTATGTAGGGACAGAGATCTCACTTCAAATCACACAGTATGTGTTTCAGATGCCTTTTAATTTTCAAGGATTCATCAGAAGCCGACTACATTTTCTTCCCTTTCTTCAAGTTTTGCGTTTAAATATGAGGCATTTTAACAATGTGGCAGGGAGAATGCACTGGGGAAGCGTGGAGGGAAGAGGGGTTGGAAACAGACAGGCACACGGTATATACAGATTTGGCTGCACATTTTCTCTGGATCATTTTGGTGTTAGAAGCTTGTAGTACAGAAAAAAATGAAACCAGATATTCTTAGTCAACACCTACATACACACTATAATTTCTGCAGAGGGTAAAGAATTCATAAAATCCTGCAGTGCAAAATTAAGCCTGACTGCTATGATTTTACACATAAGGACCAAAAACTTACCATTCTGGATTTCTTTAGATTGTTCAACATATGAACTTAGACCAAGAGATTTTTGAGGAACATTCCTGGTCAGTCTCAGACCTGTGTTAAGATTTGGTTTAGGCTTCGGAAATCGGCATCTTGCTAATTTGGATGATTTATTTCCTGTTGATGGCATCAAATCACTGCAGACAAACAAACAGAAACCCCCACTAAGTACCCTTAATTTTAACATTTATCTGACAAAAATAGTAGGAAAAATCTAGGCCACCAATGGGACGATCTTGCACAGACAACTGGAAAAGACATAGGAATTCCTCTGATAGTCCAGTTCAAACACCTGCTTAAGAGTAAGCTTGTTATTATCCAACATACATAAAACATCAGTATGAACTACAGAAGAGTGAGAGGGGGTACTTAGTTCCTGATCACTTTGGATGGTGCACCTGTACATGGGGCAGTACAGTTTGATTATGCTTATCCTATTAAGCCTCACCATTTATTTATAAAAACTATTTAGAATTGCATTCAACTATGTTCTACTTAGAGTGGGTTTATTAATTTCAGCGGATCTAAGTCATGTCTATTAACTTCAATGGGTCTGCTCTGAGTAAGACCAGCACTGAATAACACCCTTATAGGCCGTCCCCTCATAAAATATAAAGGCAGTGTACAACAATTATGCAAGTACAATAAAACATAAAATACCATAAAAACAATACAAAATAATCATAAAATGATTGGCTCATCCTGAAAAGGCCACTCAGTATAAATAGATATTCCAGAGACATCTGAAAATTAACACTGGGGATGCCTGCTGAATCTCTTCTGGAAGGGTATTCCACAGCAGGAGACCAGCAACACTAAATGCCCAAATTCTAGTTGAACAGTCGGATTTCTGAAACATGGGGGTCAACTAACAACGTTCCTCAGAATGATCTCCAGATGACTGAGCTAGCATTTAAAGGCTCAGGTGGACCTTAAGGTATTCTGGGCCCAAGCTGTTCAGGGCTTGGATATGAACACAAGAGCCTTGAACCTGGCCTGGTAGCATATGGGCAGCCAGTGCAGATGTTTTACCAGGAGTGACATGTGCTGTCAGCTGTCTGCCACTGCATTCTGCATTACCTGGAGCTTCTGAACCAGGCCCGGGGCAGCCCACATAGAGCACATTGCAATAATCTAGTCTCAGTGTTACCTGTGCCTGGCCTACAGTAGCCACAGTATCCCATTCTAAATGCAGCCATAGTTGGTGTACCAGATGGAGCTGGTAAAAGGCACTCCAAATGACAGGGGTCACTTGGGCCTCTAATGACAAAAAATGGACCATTGGTCTCACCTGAAGGGTGATTTTCCTATGAGTCCAGACATCACAGCGGGTATTAGCTCCACCTATCGTGCGAAGGCAAGAATGTCTTTGAAGTCAAGACTAGGGGCGTCAGGCCCCTCCCACTCTCCAGTTCATTCGCAGCGAGTCTAAGGAGAGATATCTAAAAATACAAGAACAAGGCCAACAGGCCTGGCAGCAGGAAAATAACACATAGTAACATGACTCCAACATAGCGGTATAACAGAACTAGAAGTCTTGACTTCACCTTTAAATTTAAATATAATAGCGTAACAGTAATATAGAACACATTAGAAAATATATAGTCATCCTCCAACTGGGAGGGTCGTGATGTCCGGACTCATAGGAAAATCACCCTTCAGATGAGACCAATGGTCCATTTTCCCTATGAGTCCGGCCATCACAGCGGGATGTACCAAAGCAGCCCATACAGGGTGGGACCGGATGCTAATCCTCATTAAGAACCTGTTGCAACACTCGTCTGCCGAAAGATGCGTCAGCAGTGGCATAGCGATCAATTTTATAATGCCTTATAAACGAGTGTGGGGTAGACCAGACTGCAGCCCTACAAATATCGGCAACAGGAGCATTAGTGGCAAAAGCAGCCGAAGTGGCAGCTGACCTGGTAGAATGAGCCGTTATACTAGCTGGAACTAACAGCTTCAGAGACTCATATGCTAAAGTAATACATGCCCTCTACCAACGGGATAAGGTAGGATTGGATACTTTATGCCCCATAAACCTTGGATGAAAGGATACAAACAGAGACTCCGTTCGTCGAATCTCTTGGGTCCTAGACAGGTAGGTCTTGAGAGCCCTCCAGACATCTAACGAATGCCAAGACTTCTCGAGAGGATGGGTAGGATTCGGGCAAAAGGAAGGCAAAACAATGTCCTGGTTGCAATGAATCGACCTTGGGACGAAAGGAAGGATCAGTCTTCAGCACAACAGAGTCCTTATGGAAGACGCAGAGGTGTCGAGCAGAAGACAATGCGCCCAACTCCGAAACGCGTCTGGCAGATGTGATTGCGATCAGAAACAAGACCTTGAAGGACAGCATACGTAAGGGCACAGTCCTGATGGGTTCAAACGGAGGGCGTTGCAAAGCCTGCAGAACTTTCGGCAAACTCCATGAGGGAAACCGATGGACAACAGGCGGAGAGTGAAGGGCGACTCCCCTCAAAAAACGTTTGATGAACGGATGTGAGGAAATAGGAGCTCCAGGGGAGGACACTGAGAGAATGGACGACAGAGTGGACGCATGTCGACGTAGAGTGTTGGGTCGAAGTCCCATCATAAAGCCACTATGGAGAAATTGCAGCACCTGATGCACAGTGGCCTGGGATGGATCATGGTGGTGGGACTGGCACCACTTGGAGAAAGCCACCCAGGTATGTTGATAAATATGAATAGTGGATGGTCTTCTCGAGGCCAAAATAATATCAATCACAGCGTCAGACAGTCCAGCTGACCTCAAATGTCCCCGTTCAAACGCCACGCTGTTAGATTGAGCCAAGTAGGGTCCTGGTGCACTACTGGACCCTGGGATAGGAGGTCTGGCCTGATTGGAAGTGTCCAAGGATCCATCATCGACACTGCCAGAAGATCTGAGAACCATGGTCGGCATGGGCAAAATGGTGCTATCAGAACCAGCTGTGCCCTCTCGGCTCACGCCTTCCTCAAGGTTTTGGCTAACAATGGTATGGGAGGAAAGGCGTACAAGAGACCGTCTGGCTACGGTATTGTCAGAGCATCCATTGCTTCCGCTGTTGAATCCAGGTATCGGGCAAGGTACCTGGGAAGCTGGCAATTGCGACTGGAGGCAAACAGGTCGATTGAGCATTCGCCGAACCGACTCTGAAGACGATGGAAAATGGCTGAGTGAAGTTTCCATTCCCCCGGAAACACCTGTTGTCTGTTGAGCCAGTCTGCTATCACATTCCAAATCCGTCTGAGATGTTCTGCTTTCAGGGATTGTAGATGTTGTTCTGCACAGACGAAGGTGAGGGAGGGTAAGTCCTGCAGAGGACGACACCTGGTGCCCCCCTGTCTGTTCAAATGTGATTTTACACGCGTGTTGTCCGTTCGAATGAGGACATGGTCCAAAGGGAACAGAGACTGAAAATGAATTAGAGCTAAATGTACAGCTTTTAGCTCCAGCCAGTTGATGCTTTGAGTCTGCTCCGTGGTGGACCAAACCCCCTGAACGTACTGGGAGTTGCAGTGGGCTCCCCAGTCTATGAGGCTGGCATCTGTGGTTACAACAGATCTGTGTGGTTCTCTGAACGGCGTGCCCTTGGAGAGGTGTTGGGACCTCGTCCACCAGCGGAATGATAGGCGCAGTGCGGGGATCAAGCAAACTTTGCAATGGTTGGAGCTGGCAATGTCCTGTTGAAAGGGCAGTAAAGTCCATTGCAGATGCCGAGTGTGGACTCGAGCCCATGGCACAATATGGATTGTAGAAATGAACATTCCGAGCTCCCTGGCTAGAAGCATGACGTCTGCTGATGTTTGTTACATCAGGGACCTTGCGATGCTTGTAATGGCAGTGATGCAATCTGGAGCCAGGAATACCATTGCCTGCAGGGTATCCAACATTGCCCCTAGATGTAGTAGGCATTGGGTTGGTTAGAGATGGCTTTTGTCGACGTTGACAAGCCAGCCGTAGGTCTCTACCCTGGAAGCGTCGGTTCCAGGAGCCCCTGGATGAATTGGGGTCATAGAATCTGACATTGTGGCCTCGTCCTCCTGGCCGCGTTCCTCGAAAGGGCTGGTTAGTACGGAAGGAAGGAAAGCGCCTGGAAGGCCTATGGTCGATGTTCTGGACAATGGCCAGAACCGGTTTGTGGGCGTCTTTGGGATCAACCAGCACTGCCTTTAGAGCTTCCTCACCGAAGAGTAACGATCCGGAGTAAGGAGACCTGGCCAGATTCATTCTGGCCGCTGAATCAGCCTGCCAGTGGCGAAGCCAGAGGGTCCCTCGAGCGACTATCTGAGCCGTCATGGCTCGTGCCCCCAAATGAGTGGCATCCAAGGTGGCATCGGGCACAAAAGCTGCTGTCTTACGCAACTGTACCAATGACCTTCTGAGGGCGACAGGATCAGGGTTAGTGTCCTCCAGAAGACCATCCAGCCACATCATAGCTGCTCTGTAGAAAATGGAGGCTGAAGCGGAGGCACGCGTGGATAGGGCAGTGGCCTCGTGGTTTTTGCGGAGGGTGAAGTCTATTCGACGCTCAGTAGTGTCCTTTAGTTGGGATTCCCCTTCCCTGGGCAAAAGGGATCGTGAAACGAGGCGAGCGATTGGTTCGTCTATGCCAGGGACGTGTAACTTGGTGGCAAAGTCCGGAGCTAGGGCGTAAAGCCTGTCAGCCAGGTTCTGGAAGTGGCGAGATTGAAATGGTTGAGCCCATTCTTCAGATACCAATTTGGCAATTGGGTCCGGCACCGGGATGTAGTGTTCAATAAGTGCAGGAGATTTGAGAACCTTGGCCCCTTTGATGGCTGGTGCGGAAGAAGTTGAAGGCGCAGTCTGTAGACCAAGGGTATTAACTACCCTGCGTGCCAGGGGCTGATAGTCTGAGGCATTAAACAAGCGATACGATGTATCCTCCTCATGATCTGAATCGTCGCTCCAGTCATCTCCTTCAACGTGGTCAGTGAAGGTTGACTCCTCCGCATACGAGGCTTCGTCAATACATCTGCCTCTGGCTATATCGAAGGGATTTGGTGAGCAGGAAGGAGGAGCTTCATGACACGCACGTTGGTCCATGTTGAGTTGAGGTATGGCCGGAACTTGTGGTAGTGACTGCATTTGGGTGATAAATGCCAGCATGGCTTGAAGTTGGGAGAAGAAATCAGGGGACAGCTGCAGCCCGGTTGTGGCAGATGTTTGTGCCTGAGCCGGTATTGGAGCAGATGTTTGGGGCGGTAAAACGGAGGGAGGCTGGTTAGGTGAAAGCTGAGTGGAAAAGCCAGCAAAAACCTCCTCGTCAGAGAAAGCAGCAGGGGAATGAAGTATATCGTTTGTGTGTGCCTGAGTTGCTGTGGTAGTGGTGGTGGTTGGCACAGAGGCATAGCGTGGCCGCTTTGGTTTGTTATGGCTGGAAATATGTTTTGTCTTAGCCATTACTTTAACATGCTTAGACTTAGTCACCTTGGAGTGTTGTGGCTGGGCTGTTTGTGACATGCCTGGCTGATCTGGCATCATATTGGCTGATTGCGACATGCCTGGCTGTTCTGCCATCTTATATTAACTTGGGTGCAGTACACTGCCACGGAGGGGGCAGGATGTAAAGACCCAAACTGGCACAGCGTACGACCACGGAGGGGGTAGAATACACTGGCAGATGGCTAAGTGCACTGCCACAGAGGGGGCAGAATGCACTGTGGTATCAGCGTTAGTATAATATAGGCTGTATTTTAGGTTTGGTACACAGCCACAGAGGGGGCAGGATGTACAAAATATAGTTCAGATTAGTGCTGTAGGCTGGATTTCAGGCGTGGTACACGGCCACAGAAGGAGCAGGATGTACTGAATATAATTCGGATTTAGTACAAGTCAGCACTGATATTTAGGCTCCAGCCTTGATGATACTGAATATAATTCAAATTTATTACCAGTCAGCCACTGATATTAAAGCTCCAGCCTTGATAATACTGAATATAATTCAGATT
This sequence comes from Rhineura floridana, assembly GCF_030035675.1. Taxonomy (NCBI): domain Eukaryota; kingdom Metazoa; phylum Chordata; class Lepidosauria; order Squamata; family Rhineuridae; genus Rhineura; species Rhineura floridana. Next base: position 50,777,049 of record NC_084480.1, read on the forward strand.
TTGTACAAGTCAGCCACTGAAATTAAAGCTCCAGCCTTGATAATACTGAATATAATTCAGATTTAGTACAAGTCAGTCACTGATATTAAAGCTTCAGCCTTGATAATACTGAATATAATTCAGATTCAGTACAAGTCAGCCACTGATATTAAAGCTTCAGCCTTGATAATACTGAATATAATTCAGATTTAGTATAAGTCAGTCACTGATATTAAAGCTCCAGTCATGATAATACTGAATATAATTCAGATTTAGTGCAAGTCAGCCACTGATATTAAAGCTCTAGCCTTGATAATACTGAATATAATTCAATTAGTAGAAGTCAGCCACTGATATTAAAGCTCCAGCCTTGATGATACTGAATATAATTCAAATTTAGTACAAGTCAGCCACTGATCTTAAAGCTCCAGCCTTGATAATACTGAATATAATTCAGATTTAGTATGAGTCAGCCACTGATATTAAAGCTCCAGTCTTGATAATACTGAATATAATTCAGATTTAGTACAGGTCAGCCACTGATTTAAAGCTCCAGCCTTGATGGTACTGAATATAATTCAAATTTAGTACAAGTCAGCCACTGTATTAAAACTCCAGCCTTGATGATACAGTCACAGTAATTTTGTGTGTGAGGAAGCCCTGTGTAACTCTGTCTACAACACACAGACAACACACATACAGATAGCTTGCAGGGAAGGTATCCGATGGTTAATAAAGGGGTAACAAAAAAGGCGGGAAATTTGAATTCAACAAAAATGGCGGGAAAAAATGATCTAAAAATGGAGAAAGACAGAGCAATGGCGGCCGTCTGGTAACAAACTGGGGGAAGGGTAGCTCAGCACAGCCTCGCAGGGGGAGCCGCGGGGCCGATAGCCGCACTAGTGGCTCCAAGAAAACCCCCAAGAAGAAAGAGCAGATAGAAGCCTGTGCGGGATAAGGCAGCAGTAGGCAAGCCGCCGCTGCCGCCGCCGGGAGCAGGACTCTCCGCGGCGAAATCAAAGTGCCGAGAGAAGCCTGTGAGGGATGAGGCAGCAGGAGGCAAGCCGCTGCCGCCGCCGGGAGCAGGGCTCTCCGCGGCGAAATTAAAGTTGCGGAGAGAGAGCCGGATCACCAGGCTCTAGGGAGGCAGAACCCCAGCAGGTAAAAAAAGGTTGGAAAAAAGGCAGGGAGCCGCAGCCGCAGGCTCCCGCCTGGGAGAGAACCACAGCCGCGGTCTCTCCAAGGGCTCCACAGAGCGCGGCTTGAGACAGGGAAAAACCACTACGGGAGAGAAAGAGCTGCGATCTCCCGAAGCTCAAAACGGCCAGAAAACCACAGAACACCGCAGCCGCAGTCTCTGTGGGGGTCCTCAAACATGCAAGAGAATAAACGAAAAATAAAAGGTTAAAGACCAATCAGGGAGAACCTCAGCCGCGGTCTCTGAGGAAAGAACCTCAAACAAACAACAGAGATAAATGACATTTAAACACAAAGTAAACAAATATGAAAACAACTTAGCTAAATTCTACGCTATAGGATCTCAATGATAGGATTTCAATCTTGTTCGCAGGAAGGCAAGAATGAACTGGAGAGTGGGAGGGGCCTGACGCCCCTAGTCTTGACTTCAAAGACATTCTTGCCTTCGCACGATAGGTGGAGCTAATACCCGCTGTGATGGCCGGACTCATAGGGAAAAGTGTCCAGGAGTACACCCCAAGTTATCTACCTGCTCCTTCGATGGGAGTGCAACCTCATCCAGAACAGGCAATTGGCCTATCTTCTAGAGACAGGAACCACCTTCCAAGAGCCTCCATCTTCCTAAGAGTCAAACTCAGTTTACTGGGCCCTCATCTAGTGCACCACTGCATTCAGTGTACTGCACTGGTCCAGGGTTTGCACATCCACCATTTGAGATGTCATGGAGAAACAGAGGTGTATGTCATCAGCATACTGATGACACCATGCTCCAAAACTCCTAATGACAGCACCCAACAGATTCACATGGATGTTAAATAGCATTGGGGAAAAACAGTGCCCTCAGGAACCCCACAGCACAAGTGCCAGGGGATTGTACAGCATCCCCCAATGCTACTCTTTGGACTCAACTGTGCAGGTAGGAAAGGAACCACTGTAATAGAGTGCCTCTGATACCATCCTGAACAGTTGGTCCAGGAGGATACCATGGTCAATGATATGAAAAGCTGCTGAAAGATCAAGTAAGAGTAACAGGATTGCACTCCCCCATCTCTCTTTCAATAAAGATGGCCAAGGCTGATTAAGCCCTGAAACCAGGCCTCAACACAGATTAAAGTGGATAATCCAGGAACACTTGCAGTTGCCCAGCCCACAACCCTCTCCATCATCTCCCCCTCCCAAAAAGAGTGATTGGTGTCTGGCCAGTAGTTATTACACACCACTGGGTACAAGGCAGGTTTTTTTTAAGGAGTGGATGTACCACTGCCTTTTAAGGGCAGCGAACACCACCCCATCACACAACGTGTTCATAACACCAAGGACCCAAATGTCCAACCCTACTCCAGCTAGTTTTAACAAGCCAGGGAGGGCAGGGTTACAGATATGCATTACTCGTTGTTGGATGCATTACTGAAAGTATCCTGTCTACATCATCAGGCCAAGATCCCATTACCACTAGGCCAGATGTCGCATTGGATACTTTGACCAGATCTGCCATAATAGTGGCCTCCAAGTCGCTATAAAGGTAAGTAACTTTATCCTCAGTGTTTTTGTAAACCACTCACAGCTAATCATTGTATGTTCCAACGATCCCACACCACACACCACCAAATCAGAGGTAACTAACTTCAGATGACACAAAACATCTTTGCCAAGCAACTCCCCAAGGATGTGATCGACACAGAGAAGCACGATTATGTGTCCTAATGTGTTCAGTTAGCTTAAGAACGAGTGACCAAATCCTACAAATCATAGACTAAAACTGAAGACTATTCAGGATACAGAACACTATACCTTTGTTGTATATTCACCTATATTTACATGGGATGACTTTAAAAATCAAGTTAGGAAGGCAAAGAGCTGGGTAAGTTAATTACAGGGGCCCAGGAAGCTGCCTTATGCTGAGTCAAACCACTGGTGCATCTAGCTAAGCACTATCACAATAACTAGTAGCACCTCTCCAAGCTTTCAGGCAGAAGTCCATCCCAGCCCTACCGGGAGATGCCAGGAATTGAACCTGGGACCTTTTGCATGCAAAGCATGTACTTTACTACCAATCTACAATCCTTCCTTGCAGTTATAAAGGCATGATGTATCATGTATCCAGGTAAAACTACTTGCAGCCTAAAGAATGAGTGGGATTCCTAACTGGCATTTACAGTATCAAATATTTTTAGAACAGCAACACAAACCTGCTGATACTAGTTGTTTCCTGGAAGCATTCTTCCAAACCTGATGTATTGCAATACTCTGGAGCAGCTTTATTCATATTGTATGAAGAGACTGGTTCATTCTTTGAAGAGGCAGAAAGTGACACATTAGCTGCTTCCTGTAAGTAATCCTCCATGCCTGATGGTTCATTACCGTGATCCTCTGTAGCAGTTTTGTTTGTATTGTCTGAAGAAAGCGATTCATTTTCTGAAGGGGCAGGATCTGACACATCACAGTGGATTACACTTTGCTCTTCATTATGCTCATTTGGGAAATGATCAGCAACATTCATTTCATCTTTTGGTGAAAATTCCTGCATTTTTCCTTTTTTCCCCACAAAAAGAAAAAGTTGAAACAATTATAGCCTGAATTTATGTATACCCAACAGAAATATTCAATGTGTGCAGTTTCAATTGGGCAATATTCTAAAGATTCCAGTTTGAAATACTAGGTAAATAATGTATTTGTGTGTCTAAATTCTCTTTCTGGCGGTGCAGATAATGATAGTTGCTTCTATTTAATTTAATTTACTTTTTGTATATTGTATTGTTTATATTGTATATTATTATATTTTTATACCTGTGTTTATTTTTCTTGGAAGCCGCCTCGAGGGCCTTTGGCCGAAAGGCGGGGTATAAATAAACTTAATAATAATAATAAATTTCATTAAATTACACTACAACTTTGTGCATGAAAAATACAAGACTAGAAGCCCAATATTCTGCAAGTGGAATATGTTCTGCAGCTTAACCAATCTATATATTTTATATTGGATATAATATCTGGATCTCTTAAATAAGTCTGGTTTTCTGTTTAAATGGAAGAGTGCTCAATTTGTGGATAAGACTAATTAATGAAAATGATGTTTAGGGTTACTAGATGTTTCTTAGACTGTATTGGAGGAGTGTGGACTCTCACTCATACCCCACTTTGCTGGCACTGTATGATGGCAGAGGTATCACTGGTACACATGATATGACACTGCAAATGTATTTTGCACTGTTTTGGTCTGAAGTGTGTGTCTGCCTTTATTGTGTTCTGGAATCATCATTTTTGCTGATGCACATGTATCATTAAACTATATCCCCACATTGCGAGTCTATGAGATGGACATCAGATCTGGCTCCTTAAGACATTTTTAGTGGTCAAAAAACTACAATGCAAGACTAATAATGTAAAATGATCCCCTAATGTAGGTTTGATATTTCTCTTCTTCACTAAAAAACATTCTACCTATCCCTTATCACTCCTATTCCCTTTGTTTTTGTATGAATATTACTGGTGTAGTCAATTGTGAGGTTTGTATGAAAACAAAAGTTAATTAATAAAAAGGAGACTTGGAAAAAAAACATTATCCATTTTTAGCCTGTATATTAATTTAAGTAAACCACCCTAGACATTTCCATTGATCTTTTATAATATATACATGAATTTATTCTTTTCTGCTCTTATTTGGCTATGAGCAATGCATTAAGTTTGCGCAGTTCTGCTCAAATAGCAACAGACAGAGAGGAAGGAACAGGACACAAAAAAGTTATTCACATAGCATTAGTAAAATGGATTTATTTAATGTCCTATATATGGTAATACTGACCATACCTTGGATACCAGTGCTTAACTGGAACACTGGATCTCTCATAGCAAGTAAAGTCATGGCCGCTTCAGTACTTCCATCACTAATCCCTAAAAAAAATTTACCAAACAAAAAACACCAAAATCAAATTTTATTTCCCTAATACACCAAAACTGCTTTTTAAAAAATTTAAAGAGAGAAAAAAACTTGTCATTTCTGGAGCATCCTAGATATTAGAATCAGATTTCATATCTATACAATTCAACATGCCTCATTTACAAGTCTCAAAGTGGCTTCTGAGTTCTTGGTTTTACAGTGCAATCCTGTATGTTTCCACTCGGAAGTCAGTGTCATTGTTTTCAATGGAGCTTACTCCCAGATTACTGTCTATAGGACTGCAGCCTTAGTAGTTATTTATTCCTTACTTCAGTGAATGAGATACTTGGGGATCTCCTCTTTAAAAACACTTTTTATAAAGAACAGTATTAATAAAATTCACAAATCAAACTTGACCTCATTGATACATTTATTTATTTAAAGTATTTTTTTATCTTGCTCTTCAACCCCCCAAAGGTACCCACAGCACCTTAGAACAATCAAGAACAAAGTACCTTCTGGAAGACATGACAAAAAAGAAATAGGGATTGGAAGGGAGTGGGGAAGCAAACTCAGGCAGCAGTTCTGGCTTATAAAATTCTTATAAATGGTTATTCAATTGCTCTGTTTCAACAACTTTGACCATTTACCTGTTTTCTTTTCTTGCTCTTCTTGTGCAATAACCTTGGGATAAAAATAAACACAAGTTAACTACTACATTTCTTTTTATTTTATTTTCAATAAAATAAAATTCCATAGGTTAACATCACTAGTGACCATTATGGCCTGGTTCATACATCACAATAAGCTGCTGTTTGTCTTGAACTATGGTTTAATCATGAATGATCCATTGGACTCACCTGAAGGGTGATTTTCACAGGTACGCCTGCCATCAGATTGGGGCTCTACTGCCATCTAGCATCCGAAGGCAAGAATGCACTAGAGTTAAAACCTGGGCCTCGGGCCCCTCCCACTCCAGTCTTTATTTGCGACGAGTCCGAAGTGGTATATCTGAAAGGAACTAAAGGCCAAAGGCCGCAGCAGCAAGGAAAATAGAGGTAGGAAAACCGGAACAGGAAACATCATAGAACTTGCTACCAAAAACACAGGTTTTAACTAAGAGAGAACAGAACAGAGCACTAAACTTATAGCATAATTTATCTAGAAATCCCCCACAAGGGAGGGACGTGATGGCAGGCGTACCTGTGAAAATCACCCTTCAGGTGAGTCCAATGGACCATTTTCCACAGGTAGCCTGCCATCAGATTTGGATGTACCAACGCAGCCCCTTAATAGGGAGGGACTACAAACAGCTTACAAATCAGAAAGGACATGTTGAAGAACACGTCTCCCGAAGGAGGCGTCAGCCGAAGCATAGCGATCAATCTTATAATGCTTCATGAAGGAGTTAGGGGTAGCCCATACCGCCGCCCTACATATGTCAGCAAGAGAAGCATTAGTTAGGAATACCGCCGTAGCGGCAGCTGACCTGGTGGAATGAGCCGTGATGTTAGACGGCACTGGCAGATTAAGAGACTGATATGCGATAGAAATACAGGCTCGTAGCCAACAGGACAAAGTGGATTTAGAAACCTTTTTTCCCAAAGACCTAGGGTGAAAGGATACAAATAATGCTTCTGTCTGCCTGATGTCTTGGGTGCGAGAGAGGTAAACCTTGAGTGCTCTCCTAACATCCAGCGAATGCCAGGCCTTTTCGAGGGGATGGACTGGCTTTGGGCAGAATGAAGGAAGTATAATATCCTGGCCACAGTGGAATACTGAGGTGACCTTTGGACAGAAGGATGGGTCAACCCTCAGAATTACTGAGTCCTTATGAAACACGCAAAGGTGACGGGCCGATGATAAGGCGTGTAGCTCCGAAATTCTTCTTGCAGAAGTAATAGCAACGAGAAAAAGAACTTTGTAAGATAACAGTCTGAGGGGTACTGAAGCAAGGGGCTCAAACGGAGAGCGCTGTAAGGCTTGCAAGACCTTAGAGAGGTTCCAGGAAGGAAAATGGTGGCGTACAGGCGGAGAAAGGCGGGCAGCCCCTCTTAAAAAACGTTTGATGAGCGGGTAAGCTCCCAGGGGGGCGACCGATGAGGAAACAGATAAGATCGAGGAGATGGTGGAGGCATGGCGACGCAGAGTGTTTGGTCGCAGTCCCAATGTCAAACCTCTGTATAGGAACTGTAGAACATGCTGTACAGTGGTGTGAGGTGCTGAAAAACTCTTGGAAGTGCACCAGTTGGAGAAGGCACGCCAAGTACTCTGGTAAATGCGAGTAGTTGACGGTCGTCTTGATGCTAAGATAGTGTCTATCACCCCCTGAGAAAGTCCAGCAGTATTCAACTGCGTCCGTTCAAAAGCCAGGCCGTCAGGCTCAGTCAGGTCGGGTCTGGATGCCAAACTGGTCCCTGGGTGAGAAGGTCCGGCCTGAACGGGAGGGTCCAGGGGTCCACAACTGACATTTAGAGAAGGTCCGAGAACCAAAGTCTGCGAGGCCAGTATGGTGCTATTAGAAGAATCCGAGTCCCTTCTTGTCGGAGTTTCGTCAACGTCCTGCCCAGGAGGGATATCGGGGGCAAGGCATACAGAAGCCCGTCTGGCCATGGTGTCGTCAGCACATCCACTGCTTCCGCCCTCGGCTCTAGGTACCTCGAGAAGTAACGAGGCAGCTGGCAGTTGTGGCTGGAAGCGAAGAGGTCCACCGAGAGGGGGCCAAACCGGAGCTGGAGGAGGTGGAACACTGCCGGATGAAGCTTCCATTCTCCCGGGTTGACCTGTTGCCTGCTGAGCCAATCGGCGGTCACGTTTAGAGCCCCACTGAGATGTTCTGCTCGTAACGATAATAGATGGTTCTCGGCCCAGTCGAAGATTCGGGTCGCCTCTTCCTGTAGAACCCTGGACCTGGTACCCCCGTCTGTTGATATGAGATTTCACACAAACGTTGTCCGTACGGATGAGGACGTGTTGTAGAGAGAACAGAGGCTGGAAGTGTCGAAGGGCCAGATGAGCAGCTCTGAGCTCCAGCCAGTTTATGTTGTGATTTAGGTCCTGAGTGGACCACACGCCCTGAACGAAGGTGGAGTTGCAATGGGCTCCCCAGCCGTACAGACTGGCTTCTGTGGTGATTAGGACTCTGGCTGGGTCCCGAAAAGGCGTCCCCTTGCTGAGGTGGGTTGTCGCTACCCACCAGCGGAATGATTCCTTCAACGATGGGTTCAGCGGAATCACACGATGGTTGGACTTGGTGATGTCCGCCTGAATAGGTAGGAGGGCCCATTGTAGAGGTCTCGAATGATGTTGAGCCCACGGGACGATGTGAATTGTGGAAATCATTGACCCTAGGAACTGCGCCAGGAGCATGACATCTGCCCTTGAGCGATGTATCAGTAAGGTTGCCATGGTTGTGATGGAGGCAATACGATCTGGGGACAGGAAAAACATGGCTAAAGAGGTGTCCAGTATAGCCCCCAGGTGCTGGAGGCGCTGGGTTGGCTGCAGGTGACTCTTTTCGGCATTGATCAGCCAGCCGTGAGCGTCTAGGGCGTCTAGGGTGAACTGGAGTTGTCTGTTGGCCAGGTCCCGGGAGCATGCTCGAAGGAGGAGATCTTCGAGATAGGCGTAAATGTGATAGGAGCCGAGGAGAGGCCGAATGGCATGGCACGGTATTGGAAATGGTGGTGGCCTAATGCGAATCTCAGGAATCTTCTGTGATCCGAGCAAATTGGAATGTGTAAATACGCGTCCTTCAGGTCGATGGATGCTAGGAAATCCCCTTGTTGTAGAGCTTCCACAATAGACGCCAGAGACTCCATCTTGAAGCGGCGGTACTTGACAAAGCAGTTGAGAAACTTGAGGTCTAGGACCACCCTCCATGAGGAATCTCGCTTGGGGACCGTGAAGAGGATGGAGTACACACCTTGCAGCCTTTCGGATGGAGGTACTGTCTCTATAGCAGCTATGTTTAGAAGATGGCATACGGCATCCTGCATAGCTGCCCTGCGTGACTTGGAGACGGGGGAGAGGCAAAATCTGTCCGGGGGTTCCCTCCAAAACTCTATGTTGTACCCCTGGGTGAAGATTGCCCTGACCCAACAGATTTGTGTCAGAGTGAGCCAGGAGCTGGAGAAGAAGGAGAGTCTGCCTCCAATGGGAAAAGTGTCAGAACTGCCTGCGCTGACGGGCTCCTCTGCCATAAGAGGCTGAAGCGGCTTGTCTGCCTTGGTATTGGGCTCTGGGCTGGAAACGTTGTCTGGGCCAGGGTGCCCTGGAGGGACGGAAATCTTTAGGCCTGGTATCCCGTCCTCGTCCACCAGGTCGTCCTCTCCGAAAGGGCTGGAAGGAGCGGTAAGGAGTAAACCGCCGAAATGGTCTGCGGTCGTCTCTTCTGACTGTGGCTAAGGCAGGCTTACGATTGTCCTTGGGATCGACCAGGACAGCTTTAAGTGCATCGTCGCCAAAGAGCATAGCGCCCGAGTATGGGGCCATGGACAAGTTAGTTCTGGCGGTAGAGTCAGCATCCCAATGTTGAAGCCATAGGGTTCGACGAGCAACAATGCCAGCCGCCAGAGCCCGTGCACCTTGGTGGGTTGCGTCTAACGTGGCATCAGCCACAAATGCAGCAGTCTTGTGTACCTTGAGTAGACCCTTCCGTAGCTTGGCGGGATCCGGGTTAGGATCGTCCAGAAGGTCATCTAGCCACATCATGGAGGCCCGTGAGAAGATGGAGGCGGCAGCAGAGGCCCGGATGGAATGGGCGGATGCCTCGTGGATCTTTCGGAGGACAAAGTCGAGCAGCCTCTCCAAGGGATCCTTGAACTGGGAGTCTCCTTCTTTCGGGAGGAGAGACCGAGACACGAGATTGGAAATGGGTTGGTCCACCCCCGGGACGTTCAGGAATGACATGAAGTCTGGGGCCAGGGTATACAGCTTGTTGGCCAAAGTGGAAGAACGGCGCGGACATAGAGGGCGGCCCCATTCTTCTCTGGCCAGCTTGTTAATGGGATCTGGCACAGGGATAAAATGATCCACTGATCTAGGCGACTTGAGGACTCTGGCACCCGTCACCGGAGGGGCAACCGGTGGTGATTGTTCTGGTTGAATGCCGAGGGTGTCCATTACTCTGCGAGACAGAGGAATGATGTCTGCCGGGTTGAAAAGGCGGTAAGAGTAGTCCTCATCTGGGTCAGATTCTCCACTCCATTCATCAGGGTCAGCCTGGAAAAGGTTTAAGTAGTTCTCCATCTGTGAGGATTCCACGCCCACTCTGCCCCTGACCACATCAAATGGGTTAGGAGAGGGTAGCGGGGCATCATCATGGCAGCTCGGTAGTCTTGCAGAGGTAGACTGCTGCGAAACTTCCGGCTGAGAGGATACATGAGGTGGAGGCTGAGGTTGATATAGGCACCCAAGCATCTTTCGTAACTGTAGCAGAAAATCTGGAGTCAGCTGTATCCCTGCAGGTGGAGGTGCGGGTAGAGTATGTTCCTGTGGAGGCGCATGAGGCTGCACAGATGGAGTCAGGTCAGATTGGCGAGGGGTTTGGCTGGGGAAGCCTTCAAACTCATCCTCTGAGGACTCAGAAGGAGACTGAAAGAGCGCAGGCACCGCTGTGTGCAGAGGCTTCTCCGGGAGCAGGGGTGCAACGTAGCGTGCCCTCTTAGGTGGCCCATGGCCAGACAGGTGTTTAGTCTTGGCTAAGGCTTTAGCGGGCTTGTGTTTAGGTGGCTTGCGTAGAGATGAAGCGATGCCCTGACGACCTGCTTTAGAAGCTTGTGGCACCTCTGGGTTCTGATCTGCCATGTCAAAGTCTGGATCACGCACACAATGGGGAAGGTGCTGAGATCGTGGATGTACGCCCACCAATATTAAGCGCCGCACTAAACAATCAGGACTCCAAAAAGTAAGTGAGAAGTCGAGGTGTATTATTGGCCACTAGCTAAGTACACACACACAATGGGGAAGGTGCGAGACCGCTAATTACACTGCCAGGAAAAAAGGATGCTTTTCTTTAAAAATCGCAGCGTGGCCAGGGCTAGATACACGCACACAATGGGGAAGGTGCGGTACCGCCAAAGTGCACTGACGAAAACTAAGCCTCAAATAGTGGTGCACATAAGGGAATACACACACACAATGGGGACGGTGTGGTATCTCTTGACTATAGGTCGTTCTAAAGACACAGGTCTCACATGCAGAAATACTTTAGAATAGGGGAGCCTAAATTAAGGTCCAACAGGTCTGAGAGAGCAGCCGGGACGAAACGCTGCCTTATAGGGCCTCAAGAAGCCTCAGAAAGGAAAAAACTTCAAAAATGCAAAAAACAAAATGGCGGCCACAAAAACAAAATGGCAGCCGCGATATCGGGGTTGCCTAAATAAGACCCCAGGAGGGCTGAAAAAGCAGCCGAGCCTAAATAAAGCCCCAACAGGGCTGAGAAGGCAGCCGGGACAAGAGGCTGCCTTATAGGGCCTCAAGAAGCCTCAGAAAGGAAAAAACTTTAAAAACTTTAAAAGTGCAAAAAACAATATGGCAGCCGCGATATCGGGGTTGCCTAAATAAGACCCCAGGAGGGCTGAAAAGGCAGCCATAGGCCAAAAAACGCTGTCCGGGGACTCGGGAGCGGGCGGAGAGCCCGCGAGGGAGCCGCAGCCTCAGTGAAATAAGGCCCCAGGAGGGTTGAAAAGGCAGCCGAAACTGAGCGGGGGGGGTCTGCAGCCACGGGACCCCTACCCGACAGAAAAGCAGCCGCCACCGCTTAAGTAGCCTCAGCGACGCACCCCCAAACAATCCCAAAGGGGAAAAAATAACACCAAGGTGAGATAAGGAAAAATATACTAGGAAAAAACAAGAGAAAAATTGCACACCCTCCGAACACCAATGTGGGGAGGGAAACAAACAGGTGAACAAGGTGGAATGGAAGAAGGAATAATGACTTATCTATCGCTCTGTCCAACAATTTAACCTGCCTCTGACGAAGGCAAGAATGAAGACTGGAGTGGGAGGGGCCCGAGGCCCAGGTTTTAACTCTAGTGCATTCTTGCCTTCGGATGCTAGATGGCAGTAGAGCTCCAATCTGATGGCAGGCTACCTGTGGAAAATGTCCATCCTCCCTGTTGAACAGGTCCCTGCTTCCCACTCCTTTGCCTCTGGAGCTGTGCTCATACAACTCAAACAAACCATGGTATCTCTTGTCATGTTGCCTGAACCTGAAGCATAGTTTGTCTCTTTTAAACAAAGCACAAGCAGTAAGCTAGACATAAGACAAAGTTTGTTTTTGTTTCAAAGAAATCACAGTCTGGATTTGAACAACAGAACAAGCCATACGAACGCTTGTTTGAGCCATGAGGGCGCCATGAGGGCACCATGTGGGGTAGAAGGGGAGAAGCCACATGGGAACCCATATGGCAGGGAGAAGGTACGTTCACAATTAAACCATGGTTTGACAACTGTGGTTTATTCTGATGTGCAAACAAGGCCTATTTTTCCATAAACAACAAGGGATAAGATTCCCACCTAAAATCTTTAAGAGATGGTGAGTGTGCATTGTGGGAAAGAAAGACATGCCTACCTCAAAATCAGAAATTCTTGTAACCCTACAGATTTACTTTATGGCATGGCACTAACTTAAGAAAAATAACATTTTAGTGAAAAAGGGCTCAGTTATTGTACCACAAATTCAATCAAATCCTTCTCAATGCCACTAACAACTTTGAGTTCAAGGGCATTTTTAATGAAGATTGCTTGATAGCAATCCCTATAAATGATTCATTCTGGCTCCCTATCCCCAATAAAATATTTTCTTCTCCCCCCTCTTCTCCCCCCCCCCACTCTCTCTCTTTCACACACACACTTCTCAGATAAAGCCTTGGTGGACAACAATGAATATTTGAAGCAGGTGCTGAAATGCCTTTACAGCCACTCCAGAAACACCAGGGCACAATGCATACAAACACACAAAAAATCTTACAATGAAAACTGTCCAGCTACAAAAATAGAAAGCAGACTGACAGAGAACATACATTTCTTTCCCAGTTAAATGAAATTCAGAGCTAGTGTGCCTAGCTGCTGAACATTAGAAACATTGAGAGTGGGAACTCTGCAGCAACATATTACTGGTATTCAGAAGTATGCTCTGCCTCCATAGTTGGAGGTGGTATTCTTCCAAATACCAGTTGCTGGAAACCATAGGAGGGGCGAGTACTCTTGTGCTCAGGTCCTGCTTATGGGCTTCCCAAAGGCATCTGGTTGGTCACTGTGAGAACAGGATGCTGGACTAGATGGGCCGTTGGTCTGTTCTTATGTCCTTATGCAGGAACTTGTCCACTACCCTGTTGCTCTCACCTTTGTCACTCCCCACCTTGCAACTGCTGCTACTACTGCTACTTGCTATAATGATTTCTTAATTATAAAGTTAGTCCAATGTCAGTTCAGCTTTCCCACATCATGTTAACAACTCTAAAAAAGCATGCAGGGGGACCATTGTCTTGTGGTAGATGGGCAGGAATGTGTGTGTTGGAAGCATTCGCAATCCTATGTTTGAAGTAGAGCCTATTTCTAGTTCTGATATGATGCGCTGTGTAGAATTTTCATGTGGCAGGGGGAATGAGATTGCACTAACCCAATCCTACAGGTTTCCCTGTTATCAGTGCACTGGATGTCACACTGAAATAGAGAGCCATGTGCATTGTCTAGCCAGATAGATAGGATGTAGATATGCTAAACAAATCTCAATTAGTACTGCTGCTTCCTAAAATATTTACTTCTCATCTTCATCAGGGGGAGTGAAGACTACTGAAGTGGCATCACAAAAGTGTTATAGGTTGGCTAGCCATGCTTCTTGTTCATGCAAGTTGTATGTTCAATTGTACTAATGTAACCAGAACAGCATTACGTTGGAAATCTAACTTCACTTTAACATTAGAGAAAATAAACTTTATGCAATTATGCTTACATTTATTGAGACAGGGAAGTAAAAATACTTACCACTTGTGAGGAGTACGGTTCTTTATCTCCCAGCATCACAGGTTGAGAAACTACATTCATTTCATGGGACAGAAATGGCTCAACTGCAACATTCTCATATATTTCAAGCTGTTGGTTAGGGAGGCATTACAATTCAGTTTAGTTATTTTTTTTTAAACTAAAGAATGTAACAGACTCCCTGTGTGTATTGTAAATGCTTTCTGCACATTTAAACATATCTGAAGTGATGCCACACTATATTTTCAAGAAGAGTGGTGGCCAAATGTTTTGAGAATTGTCTTTCAGGTCTTTGGCAACAACAGGATGCTTCTTTCAAGCCTAATTTCAGTGGGGGGGAAGGGGACCCTGAAAACTTCAAGGAAGGTCTCTGTGGGCACATGTATGCCCACAGGTACCACTTCAGCAACCCCTAGTCTAGGGTTTGCTCTTTTTGCATGAGCCTGAATAATGCTGAGCAGCCATTTGTAAGTATGGCCAATCCAATACATGCATTGAAATGGCATATACTTCACCATACCAGTAATCACCTTCTTGTAGCAAGGGTGGTGAACCTATGGCCTTTCAGATATTGTTAAACTAACTCCCATCCCTGATCATTGGCCATGCTGGCAGCTGGAGTCCAGCAACACCTGGAGGGCCACAGATTCTCCCCCGTCCTCCCACACACACACACACTTGATAGGTATTTCAGGCATACCTCTTCCATCGTTTCCTCAATCTGAATAGGAACTGGATTTGGAGACCGAAGCCCTTTAGGAACGAACACTGGAGCTTTGTTTACTTCCTCTGGTGAAAAGCATTCAACTTCATAGTCTGGCTCAAAGTCATCCCAATCATCATCATCTTCTTCTTCTTCTTGAGAAGAAGCCCTAAGGGTCACCAGGTTTACTTTCGAATTCCCATATTCTTTTTTAGGTTTCTTGCGAAGGACTGGTTTTAAACTTCTACCTCGGCTAACATTTGGTTTCAGCTTTAAGTAGCGTTTCCCCTTTTTGCTATGATCATTCTCACATTCCAACGCAGAGGACATTCTTGATCCACATGCATTTTTCCTCTGTTTCAGTGTCTGTCCTGCTTGTTGTCTAAGTAAAAAAAAAATACATTTAAGTAGAGGTGATTGAAAAACCTAGAAAAGCAAGAAACCAGCCTTGAGGGTGCATAGTTAATGTTTCTTGTATAAGGATTAAGAAACCAGGTAACAGGCAATTTAAAAAAAATATACAGAGGTCTTTGCTTACATGTCATGTTTTAAGGACCTACAAGTTATCAATATGGATTAAATGTTTTAGTTTTTCTTATTCACAAAAGCATTTACATCCTGCATTTCCATTGAAAGAATAATGTTCAAAGTGTAGTTGTACCCTTTTATTCTTTCAGATGCTCTCTCCTGGACAGAAAGAGGCTCAGATATTTCTTTCCTGATTTGACTTCCACTCCCAGAGGACTGCTCGGAAGAGTCACATTTTCCAGAGTACCTACTTCTTGTTGGAGACAATGTCTCATTGCGATCTATATGATTCCTTTGTCTTGAACATTCAGAAGATGATGCAGCTTCTACCAATTTTCCTGACTTGTGCTGGAAACAACAAAAATTATGTCAAATTAAATATATTAAACTGTTCAGTGTCCTTTTAGATCCCCTGCCTTTCCTTGCTCACCTAGGTTTAAACAAAAACAGTAGACAACCATCTTCTTTAACAGTCAAGTAAAACATTGGAGGCAATACACTGAATACAGTTTTCTCTTTTTTAAAAAATGTATCAATTTACTATCTAATTTATTATCTGTCTTTCTGCACCAGCACGGACGTTGACTGCTTATAACTACTACTACTACTACTACTGCAAAAAGAGCTAGGTTAGGCTAGCTGATATACATCTACAGCCCATGCCTAATTTTGGTAATGGAGGAGGATAGAGATGCATAGAAAAACCAAAAGCATGCTAGGTCCATGTGGGAAGACAGTGGCCTCTTTCACATATCTATCATTTTAAACTATACTTAAAGTATGTTTTAAAAGTGAACATTCAGCATACTGTTGAATGGGAAGCAAGTTGTGCCCATTTCACTCTTCCTCTGTTCCTCTTGCTACTGCACTACTGGGAGCTAAGCCATTGTTTGGCTTACTGTTACATACAAAACCGTGCTCATTATTTGTCTCCCATGCACAACCCATGAGCAGCTGAGAACAAACCTTGACTACAGTTTGAGCTGTCCTGCCCAGAGTGCGAGTCACGAGTCAAGAGGCGAGACTGGAATTAATCCTTGTTTTATTAAAGTAATTGAGACATCAAAAGCAGCGTGCTTCATAGACTTAGCTAAGCTAACTCACTTCTATCCCTAACTAAGCTTCCTAAGCATACTCCGCAGCGTGTGAAGAAAGTTGACTCAGCAACCGAGTCAGGGGGGCGCCACCTTAAGTAGGAAACGTCTTCGCCCATAATCTCTGACTCCTTCGGAGACCCATGTTCTCATGGTGTCTCATGCGGGGCGAAGGGGGGCGAGCCTCCGCCGGCTCATCTGACAGTCCAGGCTCGATAGGTGCTGGCTTGGCTTCAGGAGGTGGGAAAGTGTTTGAAGTACTAGGCGGGTCCTGGGCGGGTGGAGTTGGCACGCGCGCCACATCATTCCCCAATGTCTCTGTTGGGGCGTCTGTAGGTGGAGCGAGGTTTGCTTCAGCAGGAGAACTGTCCGTGGGAACTGGCAGCCTGTCAACTACACCCCCTCCCTCATGGCCCTCGAAAGCCTCATCTTTCTCTGATTCCTCCCCCTGCTCTACCTGGGGAAGCTGGGGCTCAACTGGCTTCCGTCCCTGATTCTCCTGGAACAGCTGGGGCTCAACATGAGCCTAGATTCAGACATAACACTGAGCCAAACCACAGATTAGCAGCAGGAGCAGGGGAGAATAGAAGCTCCTGCAATTTTCTCCCTGTGTACCAGCACACTGTGTGTTGTCTTTTAAACAACTGCTAAATTTAACTGTGGTTTAAAGTGGTGTGTGATCTGGGCCAGTGAAGGCTATCACCTTAAGAAAACTAATTAGGGAGAACATCAGCATAAATAAATGAAGAGGGAATACTGTATTTATTTATCACTAAAGACAAGAATATTATTGCCAACGGAAGCTGTTTTCTAAAATTATAAAAGGACCAATCTCAACAGCTTTGAACCTGAGGACACAATCTGCTAAAAAAAACCAAGAACAGAGATTTCCTAGCTTCTCCTGCCTGCTGCAGCTCTATGTGCCCCCTGTATAGCCCCTCCTGAGGGTTGGAGGACCTTCTGAAGTGTGGCACAGGTCACTGTACCTTGGGGGGGGGAAGGGAAGAGAATAAATGGAAATCAGAGAAATACCCTTTGCCTGAATGGGTGGCTTCCACTCACACTAGGACTTCATTGCATCTAAGCCATTGTATCTATGCATGGTATCAGAAGTAACAGTTTTATGAAATTTGCCCCCATACTGCTGCAGCTGATTTCAGAGCACAAGAGCAGGTCCTCAAACAGCGTCTTTCTGCAAACCCAGTAGTCACAAAACCATTTAATCAAAAGGTGATTTAGGATGTCCGATCAGTGCTTACCATTAATGTGTCCATTTTTCCAGATTTGCTGCAACACAGGGTTGTCTTGCTTTGTGTATCGCTTCCAGTCTTGTCTTCTGTACTGGCTTCTCCTTTTGAAGAGGCTTCGTTCTTTTTAGCTACTCGGGCCAGGCTTGGTTTTGGCTTCTGAAGAGGACGCCTCATGAGCTGGATGGATTTTATGCTTTTTGATGGACATATTTCACAAGGGGCAGAAATATCACTAACCGAAAAGCAAAAGTAACAAAAATATTGAGATCATACCAGTTTTTAGTTGTACCCGAGTCTTTTTTGTAAATCTATTTTTTATTGTCTATATTAATGTTTCCTTTAAAAAACAGAACCAATCTGAACTCTTCAAATCCAAGAAATGTGAGACAAACAAATAGGTGGAACATAGGAAATAAACCCTTTTTTCCCCCAGGCATGTTTATTTTCAGGTTGGAGATCAGTGAGAATTCTGGTTATGCTTAATATGCAATCTCAGGTTCTCAGAGTAACATTTTACTTAGTGAAAATTATTTTACCTTCCATGAATATCCAGACACGTTCCTTCAACATCTTTAAGGACAATTGTTTCTTTTTGGTCTTTTGGAAATTCACATTTCTGTGGCTTCTCAGGGGAAGAATTTTTCTTCTGATCAATACATATTTTTGGCGATTGGGCTTCACTAGATTCTGACTGTTCTTTTTTCCCCAAATCACTTAGGGATGGCTGGACGTTGAGATTACCCTTGATTTTAGAATACATGTGCATGTTAGTTTATTAATAGAATAAACGTAACTCATGGTGGACTCCAACTCCCATCAGCTCGAGCCAACATTGTTAAAGGTGAGAGATGATGAGAGCTTAGTGCAGCAACATCTGGAGGGCACCCCCACCCTAAAAAGCTTCATCTGGATTATGATCCAGAAGTTAGACTGTAATGAAATTTCCCCGTACGAGTCTTAAGATCCCTGACATGACTTTAATGATTTTAAGTTTCACTTCTGTCTGAATTGTCACTGTGGTAAGAAATTTAAGTTTGGCTTTTCTAGCTCACATAAACTTCACTCCACAGTAAATTTATTAGTCTTCAAGGTGCTACAAGTAGGCCTGTCATTTAATGACACAATTATCTTTAATGTACGATATATTTTATCTATGCAGGAAAAGCTCTACAAAGTTTTAGCAACAAGAATTTTGAAGGTGGGAAATTATCTAAGGATATGGGCCAAAGCTATTTTGATCCTGTGGCCCCTTTCCCAACGCAGGCCCTTCTGCTCCCCTGTGCACCCAAACATGGGACTGGAAAAACAGCAGCATCTGCCACAACGTATAAACAGATAAAGCTGTACACAGAAGTACTAAACAAAGAAAGAAAACTGGGTAAGTGGCTAACCTCTGAAGGTGGGTACAGATCACTTTTCTTATCCATATCTGTTTTTCCTATCTCTCCTTCAACTGGAGCAGTAACATTTTCTATCACAGGCTCTTCCTTCTTGTCATTCATCCTTCCAAGGTTGGGCCTGACTCTCTGGAATCGCCCTCTCACCAACTGAGCTGGCTTGATAGCACATGGCTTATTCTCTTGAAAAGTGGGTTTTTCCCTGTCACAAAAAAGGATAAAATAACACTGAAGTGATTCAACAGATATTTAAAACAGCTACTTGCATACTGATGTAAAGTTGACAAAGTGTTTCATAATGAACCCTTAAAGCTCACCCCATTCCCATTCCCTCCAAACAGTGGAGGCTGATCTAATAGGGCATTGCCCCACCAACCTGTCTGCCCTCAGCCAGCCCCACCTGCCTGCCTTCTTACAACCAGTCAGGCCTGTCTCTTTGGCTCCACCTACTGCTGGTCTCCAAGCCTTTTGCCCTATCAATCCCACTGCCTCAAAATGAAGTAACATCCATCTTCATTATTAAGAATTTATATTCAAGTGGCTTGCATGAGAATAACAACTGTAGATAAATAAAATAAGGCAAGCCTGGCATCTGATGGCCCACATATCTGCGTATTACAAAGCAATGATAAATGACTGTAGAATAAAGGTAACACTGATGCTCAGCCCAGCGCTTCAGTGTTAATAAGCAGTAATGATATACTGCTGCAAAAACTCTTCAAGAGCAAAGAGAGGAAATTTGAAGTTCCTAGCTCTTGTTTGTAACAAGTATGGTTCCCAGTATTCCAACATAGGAAACTACGATTTGTTTCAAATTATAATGGGGTACTGCCAGTGCCCCATGCTATCTGTCCCCTTGCCGCAAGCTGCTCAATAGAGTAACCCTCCTCTGAGCCAACATTCTCCACACCTGAGAAAATAGCAATAGCTAAATTTAACTAGAACAGAAAGGAGGGTGTGGAGTCAGACAAAGCATGTGGAAGGATGAATGGCCATGTAACAGCTACTTGTTGTTTATTGTTATGTTTTATAGTGTGTTTGTTTTTGTTTTAACGTTGTGTAAGTTGCTTGAGGACCTTTGGGTGTCAAGAGACTAATAAATCAAAGGAAGAGGAGGAGGAGGACGACTCTGTTTGCCTCACATGGATGAGGAGCAGATGGAGACTGCTGAGCAGCAGAGATAGGCTTTAGCGGCTGCGTAAGCAAGGAGGGAAGCCAAGAGCCCCATAAAGCTAGAAACTTGAAAGGCATGGCGTTTCGAGCCTCTGTGCCTTGCCAGGAAAGGGAACACAAGGCAAAGGCTAGGATAGGCCTCTAAACTAGGGGTAAATGAATTCCCCCAGTTGATGGCCTCTTTTGTTCTTTCTTGTACTTGTGTGCCTTCTAGTTGCTACTACTGGGAGTGCAGTAACTCAAAGCCCTGAGGAAAAAGATAGGACAGGGCTGCGCAAACAAGACTCAGGAAGCCCTTCTTTCCATGCTTTGTCCTTTCTCATGACCGGAGGCTACACAAACCATGCCCCAAAGCTCCCCATTTTCTCTTCTCACAGGCGGAAGGGAGGGGGGCTTCGCGAACTTGCCTTACACAAAGTCAGACCATTGGTCCATCCAGTTCAACATTGTTGACACTGCCTGGCACCAGCTCTCCAAGGTTTCAGATGGGGGGGGGGTTTCCCAGCCCTATCGGGAGATGCCTGGGATTGAATCTGGGATGTTCTGCACGCAGAGTAGGTGCGCTGCCAAGGAGCAACAGCCCTTCCCCTACATAAATCGTGCCCAGAAGCTCCAAATTTTCTCTCTTCACAGGCAGAAGGGAAGGGGTCTTTGAAAACCCCAAGACTCACAAGAGCATAGGAAGCTTCTTGCAGTGAGTTAGACCCTTGGTCCGTCTAGTTCAACATTATTGACACTGACTGGTAGCATTTCTCCAGGGTTTCAAGCAGAAGTCCTTCTCAGTCCTACCTGGAGATGCCAGGGATTGAACCTGGGACTTTTTGCATTCGAAGCATGTGATCTACCACTGAGATTAGATTACTGCAATGCATTTATACATGGCGCAGTCTTTGAAGACTATTTAGAAACTTCATGGTGCAGAATTCTATAGCCAGATTGCTGAACAGGAACTGGACAGTTCAAACATGTATCATAGGTTATAGCACACTGACTTCTCATACGTTTCTGAGCATAATGTTCAGTTTGACCTTTAAAGCCTTATATAGCTTGGGACCCCAATACCTCCTGGAAAACCTATATGAACTTGCCAGGACCCTTAAGCCTTGGAAGCCATCTTCTGGGTGCCTCCTCCAGCAGAAGTATGGAAGGTGGCTACAGGACAGAGGGCCAATTCAGCATCAGTCCCCTAACTATCTGATGCTATCCATAAGAAAGCCTGCCTGGCACCAACATTGTCATATTTTGGGCACAAAGCCAAAATATTTCTTTACTCTCAGAAATTCCCACCCTCTCAGTTACTTTCTATTCTTATTTATTGATCCCTATGAAGGACAGAATGAAAGGGTGAAAAACCCATACCTCAAATTCCAAATTTGGAAGGGGAGAGGAGAGAGACACCACACTCTTAAATATGGAGGATTCATAAGGCCATACACATAGCATAAAAGAGGTCTGGGGCAAACCATGCTGGAGAACTCACCTGGATTGTTGATATGAAATATTCTGAGAAGTACTAGGTGCCCAAGGATCTTCCTGAATCACATTCTCCATGTCTATCAGTCGGTTCTCCAAGGTTTCAACAGGTAAGGCTTTACTGCCCCACTTTAAGTGAGTCTGGAATTACAAAGCAATGCAAACATCAAATGAGGAATTGATGTATCAATAATAGTCTCAGTTTTACACTGTTATTTGTAAAAATATAGAAACACAATCTCTTCGGAATTCAAAATCTCTTTGATGCTTAACTACTCAAAAAGATTTGACCATTTTCTTGAACTTACTACAACAGAGGGAGTTCTGGTAGGTTTGGATTTTTGTAGTTCTGATATCTCAGTTCCAAATGCTGCTCTTGCTTCATTTCCAACATATTGTGTTTCTTTTCTTCCAACTGCCCTTCCTATATTAGGTTTTGGTCTCTGGAATCTGCCTCTGAGCAATAGTGTTGGTTGAATAGTACTCTGTTTGCTGGGGGTGGGGGGTAAAAACAGCAGTAATTTTAACTTCCATATATGCTATCTATCAGATATACCATCACTGATACCAGCATGTAACAAAATTATAGATTCAAATCCACAGGTTTTAATAATTATCCCTTAACTTTTTTCATAAATTAATGGTAACAACTGCTCAAATATCTAACAGAGAGATATATTTTATTTTCTATTCATTAGTAAATTAATCTGGTATTATCTTGCTTCCATATTTGATAATTGCACTTTCATTATTTTCCCAAGGATTTCCCAGTTACCTATGGCTTGGATCCAGAGAATCATGTTCTATCCATACACTGTTGCAGCTGCATGCGATTCCTGAAAAGTTGCTCCTAAAGCTGGATTGGCTCATGATGCAGTGATTAGTTAGAGGGGAAGAACCAACTGATAGTTAGACAGCTAGGGCACCCCGCAACCCAGGAAACCAGACAGATAAACTTGTTCTGCCAACAGTTCCATCACAGAATGATGGAGAGCATGGCTTAATTTTGAATTATATTTTTACTGCAGCACATTTTCAGTTACAGAAAAACCCATTATCTCCAGCAATCATTTTTCAACTATGTTTCAAATTACTGGATCTTTAAAGGGGGGTGGGAAATGAATTTCCTTCTACTAAAACTCTCTAAAAGCCGATTGATTCTTACCCAAATGTAATCTTTTCCTGGATATCTGATGATAATAAAACTTCATTTGGCTCATTACTCTTGAAATCTGAGAGGTTATAGGAAGACAAATGGGTTGTGTTTGTTGCAGCTGCTTCTGAAGCATCCATAGAACGCTCCCCTAATAAAAGGGATGATGGCAGGATTCCACACATTGCTGCTTCCTAAAATATATCAGAAGGTTCAATATCTGATGCAAAATGTATGCAGTTAAATTATATAGCACATGAGAAAACAAACACAAATAGTGCAGGCAATCTAAGTAGAAGACACTAAATCTGATGATTTAGGACTACTAATTCTTGTTGTATTTTACCACACAAGGTAACATTTTTCCATTTTTGTACACTGAAGTAATGTAACATCATCAAGGGGGGGGAAGTGACATTAAATCAACTGAGCCATTTACTAGCTGTCAGTAATTTTAGGCATCTGATGTTTACATTAGCTTTTTCAACAGTTCATGTAGTCACTGCAAGCCTGTCCCTATAATATGCTAGTAACGTTCTAAAAACACAAAAGAAAATGCTATATCCCTTTCCAACTATAATCCAAAGAGTTTCTTGAGGCATGTTTGAGGGTTTAACAATGCCCTTGTAAAGCATGGACTTTTTATCCAGAAATCCTTAATGCTGGAGTTTCAAGAACAATTTGCCATACAATGCTAGGAACTACTGGTGGTGGTTGCTTTTTTTTAAAGGGAAAAACATTAGTGGCACTTGGCTCTTGAAATTAAACTGCAATTAAATTATCTATTAGAGGAAGCATGCAAACTGACTGCCAACATAGGATTTGTCCCTTACAGGGCATCTCCAAATCTCAATATTAAGTGTAATTTAATATTCAAAGTTTCATTGTGATGAGAGTGACTTCATAAGTACTTCACCAGCAAAGGATACTGCAACCTGAAGTTATTAAATTATCAACAACCAAATGCCAGTTGTAAAAATAAGTCTTACATCTAGATGAGAGGACTTGCTGTTTTCACTCATGACATTTGCTGCAATTTCAGTTTTGTGTTCATTTCCAAGAACCTCTTTTTCTGCTCGTAATGATTCCTCCCTTTCTGCTGCCTTTTCTAAGTTCTTCTTTGGGCTCATCAAAGAGTATTCTATTTCAGCAGAAATTTCTTTTTCTTCTTGCTGGAGTCTGGAACCTCTGGTTGATGAAGAAAAGGCAACAGGACTTCTATGACTACTAAATAACTGTCTGCATCATTTTGTTTTCCTTTTTAACGTTGTAGAAACTAGTAGACGCTGTACTGTCCAATACAACACAACAACCCAAGTGAGGATGTGCTAATTTCCCAGATACTAAATGGTCTGACTCGGTATAAGGCAGCTTCACAGATTTCCCTTGTTGCAAAGCAAGGGTGGGGGACTTCGGCCCTCCAGATGTTGTTGGATTCCTACTCCCACCAACCTCAGCCAGTATGACCTGTCATCAGGGATGAGAGCTGTTGTCAAACAACATCTGGAAGGCCACAGGTTCCCCATTCCTGTTGTAAAAAAAGGATGCTATGTTTCTAAAACATCTTAGGAAGCAGAATCTTTCTCCTTCCATAATCTATAACCCACCTGCAAAAAAGGTCAATCCCAGACTTAGGAAAAGAAATCCCATTTTTGAAATTCATCATTAGACATGGTAAATATATGGCTAAAATGAGTGAAGCATTCACACACTATAGCAGCCTTTCCCAACCAGTGTGCCTCCAGATGTTGTTGGACCACAACTCCCATCAGCCTCAGCCAGCATTGCCAATGGTCAGGAAAGATGGGAGTTGTGGTCCAACAACATCTGGAGGCACACTGGTTGGGAAAGGCTGCACTATACAGTCTGTACTATACATGGTATAGACTGTGCCAGAAAAATATTAACATGCATTTGTCTTCATTAAGAAGCTGGCTTTATGCTCCTTATTCTTTACCCTTAAAATATCATAAACCTACCTGGTAGCAAGATCTGCCACATCCCCCATGCTGTTACTTGCCAAAAGTGTATTTTTGAGTTTATGACTCTCATATTCCAAAAGTGTCTTTACAGGAGATTGCATTCCGTGTGCCAAAATTACTTTCTCAGTACTAGCAACAGCTTTGTTTTCCAATACATCACAGTGGGGCATGTCAGCTTCATAACTGGTCACCTCCTAGGAAACAGATTAAATTTCTCTGAAACTTCCAAAATATAAGCATTCATAAAGAAAATGATCTGAGGACATTCAGCTAATGTATACCCAGATGAGAGCACAAAGTTCTTTTTAGCTTTTAACACACATTTAGATAAGAAATTAATACATACATGAAAGCCAGGAACTATAAAGTTAAAGTAACTTTGCTACTGGAGGTATATAGTTCCCAAAATTATTAATGAAGCAGACTGCTTTGATATGATAAAGCAGTAAGCTTTCAGGCTGCACAGAATTCTTCTATGCAGGAATTTAACGCAATTCAAAACCATGCAGCCCTTTCTTACTAATACTGTTAGTGCAATAAAAATGCATATGTTGAGTTATTGAGGATCATGTCTAGAAATAAGAATTCAGTGTTTAACTTAGCTACCAAAACTAATATATGCAGATGTTGTTTTCCGACCTAGATTGCATCTTATTTAAACAAAACAATGTTGTGCTCTTGAATGTTTTGAAATCTAGTCCACAATCCAGTCCCACTAACATAAACAAGGTTTGTATTTTCTCTGCTAAAGCAGGAATAGAATGATCCTGGCATCTACACAGTCAATCAGTAGTAAGCTCAATTCAGAACTGAAGATCAGACTGTTCATATGAACCAAGATGACAGAAGTTGCTCCAAGTCCAACAATATTTCATTCCTAAACAAGCTGGGTGTACAGAATACACACACTCACTTGTGAAGAAAGCAGACTGAAATTGTTTTGACTGACATTGTTAAAAACATCTTCTTGGACAACAAGCTTGAGAACCATCACCACTATTATTTCTCAAGCATTTACAGAATGCTAAAAAGCAATCGCAAAAGCATGGAGTATTTAGATGTGAATTATCATTCATAATAAGAGAAAGTACTCTGGCACATTAGAGACTAACTCCTGTATAGATGCATAAATCTTCGCAAGCTGGAATTCAATTCATTGCATGTGTCAAATACACTGAGAATGTTTTATGTACAGTGTACTTACTGTGATATTAGTTGGGAGTTCACTGCTGCTACATTCAGGTTGTATCAGAATCTTCTCTGATTCAACAGCTGCTTCAGTTGCCTTTTCTTGTTCTGTCTCAGTATTTCTTGCTGGCTCTCTTTGTCTTCTAGCTACCCTTCCTAAATTTGGCTTTGGTCTCGGCATTCGTCCCCTTGCTAACAGTGCAGGTTTTAAGACAGTCTGTTTGTTACTTTCTTGAGAAGTGGATTGTTTACTAGTCCTGAAAGAACAATGATTCCGGGGAAAAAAATGATACACCACTCCTAAAAGAATTAGAGGGGTGTTAAAGACTGCAAAGATCCTTCAGTTTATAACCTATGTTTAAACCTAATTGTAATTTGAGCTAATTACAAGTTCCACATTGAATTTTAGAAGTCTGTCATCATGAAGGATCAATTCCCTGACATTTTATTTGTTTATTTACATTTATTTATTACATCATATATCACTTTATCTCCAATGAGCTCAAGGTTGTATACATCGTTTTCTCCTCCCCATTTTATCCTCACAACAACCCTGTGAGGTAGGTTAAGCTGAGAGACAGTGACTGGCTCATGGTCATCCAGTGAGCTTCATGGCAAAGTGGGGATTCAAACTCAGGTTTCCCAGGTTATAGCCAACATTCTAACCATTCACCACACTGAATAAGAATAAGCCAAAGGCATATCAACAATAAAATCAAAAGGCATAGCTGCAAAATAAAACAAAATGCAGTAGCCAGGAGTGCATTTTTCCCTCGCTTTGGTTACCTGCCGACTGGATTGCTGTAATGTGATCTACATGGGGATACCCTTAAAATGGTCCAGAAATTTCAAGTGGTGCAAAATTCAGCAGGAAGAATGGTTATAGGAACTATGTGTTCCAATAATCTCACACGTATTCTGTATCAGCTATAGTCACTGCTAATTCACTTTGGGGCCCAATTTGGGGTGCTGGTTTTGGCCTGTAAAACCCTACATGGTTTGGGACCAGCTTATCTGAAGGACTGCCTCCCTAGGCCTAGCGATCACCTTCTGAGGCCCTGCTCTCTAATCTTTCAGCAAGAGTTGTTAGGCTAGCGAGTACCTGGGACAGGGACAAACTCTTGAATGAGTTTAAGTGTGTTTTATTCTGCTGATACCATTTGTAATTACTGCTGTTATTATGTTTCCAGTTGTATTGTACTGGAATACAACTGGAAATGTACAATGATTTTACAGCAACCTTCAAAGGGGTATACCTGAAAGGCAGGCTATAAATAATGAAACAAAATGAAACAAACATACTTACATAAATTCAGTATCTAAAACTTGGCAATCTTTTCCTGCAGCCTCTTCTGTGGTTATACTGGGTGCATCACACTGATCATTACTCTGAGAATTAAGTATAAAAATAAAGTGAACTACTGATCCTTTCCAAAACAAATCATTCAAATCACAAAGTGAAATTTGCAAACCCAGGATGAAAGGCAAAGTTCAAAAAGATATATCAGACACATACGGTTGTATTCAACTAAGTCCTACTCAGAAAAGACCCACTGAAATTAAGAAACTTATGTTAGTCATGCTTTTAACTTCAATGTGTCTACTCTTAGTAAGACTATACTGCCCATATGGTGACTGATTAAAATACAGGTGCTGGTTTTTGGCCTTTAAAGCCATGTATATTCTACATCTGTGTGGGTTCAGCACAGAAGCCCACAATCTGATAATTTCACTGGCATCCCTACAACATAACCGTTGATGGCCATTAAAAATTTTGGAACTGTGTGGCCAGTGACTGGTGAAAGGGATTGTCAGCAAGCCCCTTTCGGCACAACCCTGTGGGAAAGCAGCATGGCTATTTCCCTGTTGTGCATCCCTGACACACACAAAAAGGAAAGGCACTAAATGCAGGAATAAAAAAGGGAAAAGAGACCTCAAAAATGCCCAGAAGGGTTGGTATTGCCCAAACATTTTGAGTATTACAACTATTACTCAGAGATGACTCTGATTTAATTCTTTCAGAGAGAAACGAAACATGCCTTCCACATCGTATTTTGAGATGATGTACAAGACATTTTGGTTTCTCTTTGAAATAGCTAACAGCACAATCACAACTATTCTATCCAGACGTAAGTCCTGCTGAATTCAATGGGGTTTATTAACAGTAAATGGGGTTAGGGTTGCAGCTTAAATCAAAAGAGTTATAATATTCAAAATGTGTAGGGCAATAAATTAGCTACTGTATACTGTCTCCTCCCTTTTCATTCCTATCCTCCGTCTTCCATAGTACAGAAGCTGTATCAATCCCCGTTAATTTAAAAACTCATTGAGCATCTATATCTTGGAGATAAAATCATGCAAAGCAACCATATGTAAATTTGCTTACTTTTTGCTTTATTGTAAACACAGTGCCTTAGGAGCACTTTTTAGACATTTAGCATAGCATAAGTCAGGAGTGTGGAACCTCTGGCCCACTGCCCAATCCTACCCCACTAGGGGATCCAATTTGGCCCAGGAGGCCATTTCCCCCACCCCCTCTCTTATGGTGTCAGCTGATCAGCAGGAGGGTGGGGTTCAATTCTGCATTAGCTATGGATACCTGTTCCAAGAGGAAAAAGGTCCCTGTAGCAATGCAGCAAGATTTGATCCTGCTCATCAACTGATGGGCAGGGGTTACATTCTGCTCACACAACAGGCATGCTCCCACCACTGCCATCCCTGTGCGAAGCACAACAAAGAAGGCTGCATTTAAAAATGCAGGCTTCTTTCTCATGCTTCTCCCAGCAATGAGGGATGGGGACAAAGGGGAGAAAGAACCTTGTGTTCCCCCATTTTCCCCTCAACTGTCATGGTTCCCACGTGCCTGCCAATTAGCTGGCTGTTGGGCAATTAGGAACCCTGCGTGAGGGACTTTCACAGGTGGGCAGGAGAACCCACCCATCAATCATGTGATGTAACAGTGATGTCAAGCAATTGACTAGCAGATAGCCCCAAATCACCTGTGACATTTGCCAGCAAGGCCGATCCCGACAAGGATCTGGCCCGTGGAGCCAAAAAGGTTCCCCACCCCTGGCATACGGAAACCTCTAAATATAGTGTCAAGGTGAGCTATCTCCAAATACAAGTTAACATACTTAGAAAGATTCTAAACTATGTAGATTCTTCACCAAGAGGTTACGTTATCTTCCTCTTTGTGTCCCACCAGAAACTGATGTTTTCATGTTTAAACATGCTTTTGATTCCGTTGCTGCTTAATGTGTTAGTACTACCCTTTGTGTTTTTGCTTTCTTTCTGCTACTAATATTAGCTTGTAAAATGTATGTTTTAATGGTTGCATGGTAAGTTATTTTTATATTTGTCTTATCTGTAAGTTTTATATTTGTCTTATTTTCAGTTGTTCCCTTGTGGCATGGGAAAGTGGAGTATACATTTTTAAAATAATTATAGATAAAAAAACTGGCAAAAAGCTACTATAGCAAGCAAATAATCCTTGGACCACAAAATTAATACAGTATTCTCCTAATCCCCAAATGAGGAAAAAAATTAAATCCAGCAAATTGAATACCTTTTCTATTGTCACATCAGCCTCTGGCTTGTCAAGCTTGCCTTGGAGAGGTGCTTCTTTTCTGCCCAATGCTTTCACTATATTAGGTTTAAGTTTCTGCCGACGGCCTCTCACTTCTGTCTTTCCTACAGCTGCTTTTTGAGTTTTTCTGCATACACACACACACACACACACACATAAATTCACAGTTTTTATAATCCCAACAATATTTAGGCAAAACCTGCAAATAATTTATAAAGCGGAAGAACAGTCTCTAAAACAGAGGTGGGGAACCTGTAGTCCTCCAAATGTTGTTGGACTACAATTCCCACCAGGCCCAGCCAACACCAGCTAATGGTCAGCGATGGTGTGAGTTGTAGCCCAACAATGTCTGGGTGTCACAGGTTCCCCAACCCTACTCTAAAATGTCTGTGTGATTTCCTATGTATGACTCCCAAAAGGCAATTATGAAAAGTATGGTTTTTAGTTTCCACTTCCATCTTCACTCCTTAGAACAGGTCATTATCACTGAAACTCTGTCACAGTTAAAGTTTAGTACTATCTCACTCCTAAAATATTCCTAAAATGGATTTGCTTCAATATGAAGCAAGGCTTTTGTCCACAATTCACAGTATCTTCTTCCATCCCTTACTAGCCAAGGGAATACAAATCAGTTTAAGGGGTTGAACTCCTAGAAGTTCTTGCAATGTCAGATTAGGGGATCACCTCAGGAGCAGCTTCCTTCACCACAGCTGAATATAGTAAGAGGCGAAGTGCCCCACAATGTAAGATACGTTTCAAAAACCTTCTACTTTATAGACACTTACTCGAAGTCATTCACCCTGTCATTGCTTGCTCTGTCCTTTTCCTCTATGATAGGCCCACTTATGTTAGCAGCCTTATCTTCCACAATACTCTGAAAGAAACAAAGAACTTGGATAAGAGGGGTGTGTGCAACGATTCAGACAATCTGAGCACTCTGAAAAACAGGATTGGTCTATGAAATTAAGGTAGCCTCCATGTGTGTGGAAGGGAATGAAATGAAAAGGTTCAGGCAATGCAAAACATACCTTGCAGTAATTTTAAAACATTTAGTCCCATACCTTTTCTGCATCACCCAGAACCTCTGAAGGAGAGACCTCTGATGTGTCACTAGCTAGAGGTTCTCTTTCTTCTGATGTTTTTGATGCAAGTCTCTGCAGTTGTTCTTCCTCTGTGGGCTTTTCAGTAGCTGATACATCAATTTCCCTGAAGTTAAATTGAATATGTTTTTGTTTTCCAACATATGCACACATCTAGTCATCTACTGTCTCGGTTAAAATAAGCAAAACTGCATCCCCCCCAAAATTAACTTTTCCTCTTCTAGCAACCTATGGCTTGGATTCTAATCTGGTTTGGAACTGGTGCTGCCCTCTGTTGTGTTTTTCTGCCTCCCCCTTCCTGCTGAAGCCCTCTGTGTTCCCCCAAAAAGCCATTTCTAAGTGTTACAGAAGTTTTCAGATTGGCACAGAATTCAGCCTGGAGACTTGCAGCAGGATGGGGGAATTGGCAAAAATCTAAGACTCACCACTCACACAATAGCACCTTTGGATCTAAATGATGAATTTCAACCCTGCACAACAGAAGATCTATTGTAAGCATTAAAGAACACCAGTAAGAACATACAAACAGCCCTGCAGGATCAGACCAAAGGTCCCTCTAGTCCAGCATCCTGTTCTCACACAGGCCAACCAGATGCCGCAATGGAAAGTCCAAAAGCAGGACCTGAGCACAACAGCACTCTCCTCATGTATGAATCCCAGCAACTGGTACTCAAAGGATTCTAAATATTCACAAGGTCTATAAAGACTATGTTACAAAATCATTGTGATCTTGTTAGTTCACTGACCAAGAATAGAATGATAATCCAAAGCCCCATATTTGTAAAGAAGGCAAGTAGTTTCCAGTCTTATGTCCACTTACTGAGAAGTAAGCCCCACTGAATTCAATGAGACTTCCTTATACATACACTTATCTTCATGAATGATATCTACACATGAAATGTATGGAGGGAGGCGGGAGTAAGGGGTTCTTTTGAGTAGGACAGTTTGTAGTTACTACTGAAAATGCACAAATGAAAACTATAAAAAAACTTCTGAATATACATACACAGGATTGCACTCTAGAAAAGCAAATATGAAATGAAAAAGTAGATTCTTTTAGGAGGATAGACCACACCTCCATCATGTATTTCCCACCCCTTTTTTACTATTTTATTCACTTCAAATGATGGTCACTGTTTTCTCTATTCTGAACTCTTCAGACCAATTTCACCAAGCACACATTATAAAGTAAAAACAAGCCTGGGAAGCTGGAATAACAGTTGTGATCTCACACTCAAGAACTTCCTTCCTACTGTATCCATGCAGAGGCCACCTGAACTTCAAGCTTGTTTTGAAAGCCGCCCCTGCTCCCCACTTTCAGGTTACAGCATTAGTTTCATTGCATTTGAGGGATGGGAATCATGGCCTTAATATTTAACTCATTTGGCTACTGGTAGGCAGAATTTTAACTCACATTAGCTCTTCATCACAACTTGGCAATGGTATATATTCATCCAGTTTATTTAACTCAGCAGCTTCATTCTGCAAGGAAATTAAATAGTCAGTATGGTCTTAAGGTCCTGTTTCGTTCATGACAAGAAAGGTTATGCCATGGAAAATAGCTTTTTCACACTAAGCTGTCTTCCTCTACAATATAGAAGTGAGCACTGTTGAAGAGTACAGGAATTTCTTGTTTCTATCATGTTTACTTGGGGGTAACCTAGAAATCACTAAAAAATAAACAAAAGAAGAATCTTTAATTGCTTGTGTCAGTAGCTTTATCTATATGCAAAATTTTGCATAATTCAGTGTCTTGTGCTTCCCAAACACTGGACAGTTATGCAAAACAGACCCCTCACCTAGCTGGTTCTCCACTTATTCTGAAGCCATCCACGGCTGCTTTACCTAACAAAACAAATCCAGATCAAAGAAATAGGAAACAACCAGTGAGCTCCCAGATTATTTGATATAAGGTATCAGAGCTGATAACACCAGCTATTTGGCAGCATGCCTGCAGATGCAGGTGCAGTGGCTTCACTGCCTCCATCACATAGTATTGTTCCGTACATAAGGAATCATTTTACTCACCAGAAAGGTGTTTCTCTGGGGGCACCAGGACTCTGCCAAGTGGGTATTGTCTTCCTCTCCTGTTGCTTGAGGCAGGAAAGAGTTAGCACTCCAAGGGATTCTCACCTTAGCCCCTCCCATGGAGTGACAGTTTGCAGTCTGGTCAAGCTTGAAAGTATTACACTTATAACACTAACATGACTCAAAATAACATTGCATGACACCAACATGAAACATGAACTTGCAAACTTCTAGATCAGCTCCGTGACCCTTCAATTTTCCTTGTGTTATTCTTCCTCATGTTGCATCCCAGGGTGGGCCGGTGTCCTGGTGCCCCCAGAGAAACACCTTTCTGGTGAGTAAAATGGTTCCTTCTCCAGTGGGCACCAGGACACTCCCTAGTAGGATGTTTCAAAGCTGACCTATTGTATGGGTGGGCCATAAGCGGTTAATGATTTTTCTGCACCTTCTGGATAACTCTCCTACCAAAAGTTGCCTCCGCAGATGCATAAATGCCCATCTATGAGGAGAGACTGAAAGAACTGGGCATGTTTAGCCTTGAGAAGACCGAGGGGAGATATGATAGCACTCTTCAAGTACATGAAAGGTTGCCACACAGAGGAAGGAAGGGATCTCTTCTCAATCGTCCCAAAGTGCAGGACACGGAATAATGGGCTCAAGTTGCAGAAAGCCAGATTTCTACTGAACATCAGGAAAAACTTCCTAACTGTTAGAGCCATACAACAATGGAACCAATTACCTAGAGAGGTAGTGGGCTCATAGAATAGTAGAGTTGGAAGGGGCCTATAAGGCCATCAAGTCCAACCCCCTGCTTAATGCAGGAATCCAAATCA
Organism: Rhineura floridana; assembly: GCF_030035675.1. Classification (NCBI taxonomy): domain Eukaryota; kingdom Metazoa; phylum Chordata; class Lepidosauria; order Squamata; family Rhineuridae; genus Rhineura; species Rhineura floridana. The sequence continues at coordinate 50,810,578 of NC_084480.1, forward strand.
ACACATTCCCAACAGATGGCTGTACAGCTGCCTCTTGAATGTCTCCAGTGGCAGAGAGCCCACTACCTCTCTAGGTAATTGGTTCCATTGTCGTATGGCTCTAACAGTTAGGAATTTTTTCCTGATGTTCAGTCGAAATCTGGCTTCCTGCAACTTGAGCCAATTATTCCATGTCCTGCACTTTGGGACAATCAAGAAGCAGGGGGTTGGACTTGATGGCCTTATAGGCCCCTTCCAAGTCTACTATTGTTTGTATGTATGTATGCATGCATGTTTGTATGATCTTATAGTACTTGATAAATGTATCCAGGTTTGCCCAAGTGGCTGCCCGACAAACCTCTTGTAGAGGAACCTTTGTTGTATGTGCTGCATAAGCATCTGCTGCTCTTGTTGAATGTGCCATAATACCAGGTGCAGAGTAAGGTAACCCCCTGAATGCTTCGGAAGCAGCCAGAGAAGCTTCAGTTAGGAGAAACTCACTAATGGACACCTGGTAATTTATGCAACAAAACCTCCTGAGTGTTTTGACAGCAGCCAGGAAATCTCCAACTAGGTGAAACTTCTCATACTTACATAGCAATCCCTGAAATATTGCCATGCTATGTGAACCTGCTGAGTGCCAGTAATCTGCAAATGTACGCTACTGTTTAAATGAACACAAAGGAACAACAGAAGGCCTGGAAGCCTTAATTTCCAGTGAATTAAAGATTGAATAAGAAACATGTGTTTGTGTTCTATTCACATTCTCAAAAAATATATAAAGACTATCTACCTGTTGAAGACAAGGAATAAAGACAAGTTAACTTAGTAAATATGCAGTAAATTTGCTACTGATCTTTCTCGAAGGAAGAAACGAAACAGAACTGCATATGTGTGAACCTTAGCCAAGTTACCAAATTGTGCAGAGTAGTAATCCCTACCAAAGGTTACTTTGACCCAACAATTTAATTTATAAACTAATATTTGTAATATTGATATTAATCTATAAACTGTTTTATGCTGCCCTGGGACGTGGTGGCGAAGGGCAGGCAATGATTTGAACATCAGTACCATTCCAACAGATCCTTAGCTAATAAACTGAATCTCCTAGTAAAATAATAGTGAGTATGTCATTGCAGAAGGTAATACTGAATATTGTTGTTGCAGAGGACATGGCTGAAGCCTCCTGGAAACTTGTGAAACAAAAACAATCTATATTCTATTTATTTTTTGCTATTTAATCCTTATTATTGAGGCCATCCTGTAGGGGGCCCTTAAACTTCTCAAGAATCAATAAGATATATGTAATTATCCATTCCCTCAACTGTTAAGAACTGCAGCTCTCCAGGAGAGCAAACTTGTGCTATCTGCTGCTACTCTTGGAAAGTATTTCCAAACAAAAATATTCCAGGGCTATCTGCTAGAAATACCCTTCACATTCTCATGACGTTCATGAGGTAACTGATATTTACTGATGTATATGCCTCTGGCGCTCTAGAGGAACCAGCAGACTCTTCCCAAAGATCTAATGTTCTGGTGCGGTGATGGGAAAAACCTAACAGTCTCCACACATGTCTTATAACTCTCCAGCACTGTATGAACATTCTCGGGTCCAAATAACCACAAATTGGCTTTTAGGAGTAAAAAAATATGTTGACCCTCGTAGCTGGATCTTATGCCCCACTCCTGAATGACCGATGTGACAACCCCATACCTACTGAGCAGCTTCCCCTTATTATATGTTGTTATAATCCTCCTCACCATCGCTACCATTTTCATTTTATTTTCCTCTCGCTGAGGGACTCAGTGTTCATGGAACTAATAATGAACATCAAGGCAGTCTGCCACACAAGAAAAAATGCATTAGCATCTTGCCACTGTGATCTGACCAGTTTCTGAGACATAGGCGGAACAAAAATAGCCCATCCTCAAGACTTGTATCAGGAGCAGCAAACACCCCTGAGAAGTAGAAGGATGGACTTCACACCTAGTGCATTGTGTCCAAGGCTGTTGTGGCCTTAAAAACAGGTGCAGGACATGATTTATTAGAGACCATTTCATCACTTCTTTCTACATTCAGAACATACCATATCTAACCCCAGTTGATCTAACCTTTTACTCAGCCAGCAAAAACTGCTCTGATAATAAAGAAACGGACTGTCCAGTATGGGACACTATGGAAACTACTACTCACATTACAATAGCATGCAGTGACAGCTCTCTGCCTTTGAAAGGCTGACTGCAGCTTCCGATTACTGAATGTGGAGGCTGCAACCCAATAACTCTTCACCTCCTGATGTGGAAGCGCCCAAATTGGCCCCATATGCAGTACTTGGCAACTGTAGCAATGTAGTGGAATAGTGAGTAGTAAGATGTTGCTGTAGAATAGCATGAGGCTCAAAACAGAATTGAAGACTGTTACCGAGCAGTAGGATGCACTTCATGCATCCATGCTATTCTTCTAACAGTCGCGTCTAATGGAAGTGCTATCTTTTTTAATAGATCAGCTTTGGCCGCTAAAAGAAGCACTGGCAAATTAATTACTAATAGTCAAAGTTTATACGTAAAGTCTGGGTCTGTAAAATAGTATCTATTTGCCAAAACCATTAGTCTTTTAGTCTGAAGACGTGCTACCCCTTCAACCTAAGTCTTTTACTTAGGAGCTGGACCGAAACACCGTGTGATTAGTACTAGGTCCTTTTGGAACCTCTGGATCAGTTGGTTTGTCAGGATGATCCAATGCTGCTAACATTCTACAAAAACAAATGAATAAAATGTTCATCCTTAACAGAGTGAGAAATACTTTCTTTTCAATCTGTACCACGAAATTCCTTCCGCTCCTCAATATCTGGCATCACCTGAGGATCAAGGGAATCTGTGTTCATAGCAGCATCTGGCTGTCTAGCAAGCTATGTCACTCTGAACTCTGGCCCATGGCACACTGGAATTGCATGCAAGTCTGGGAACTTAACACCCTCCTCAACTGAAGAGGAAGTGTGCCCATGATATGGCTTTCTCGTAATCTGACTGTGCGTCCAACTAATTTATTTTATTTATTCTTTTTTAATCATCACCATTATTTTTGCATGACTTGGCAGCAACAATTTGTGGATAACCAGGCTGATCAGCCTGTCTGTGGCTGGACTGAGAAACTACACACTGTGAATTAGACAACTGCAGCGCACCCAATGTGCCACTATATGGCGCTGTTGAGTGCACTTGAGCCACTGTATCTCACCAAATGAGAGATTTAACATCTTCCAGCCAAACTTGTCTTATCTGCTGCCAAAACAGATACAGATCAGATAACCGCATGGACTAAGTGTCCTGCTCAGTTGATCTGAATGTAGGCAAATAAGCACATATAGCCCCTGCGTTTTCTTTGTGGAGACCACCGATTTTTTTCATTTTTAATGGTCTTTGCCTATTGCTTGTGCCCACAAATTCATCACTTGATAGAGATAACGCACATCAAGCAGCCCCTAGTACTTGCGTTTGAGGTGGGCACTGTGCATTTGACAGGAGCTCATCTGCATGCTTGATTGCAGTTTACCAAGCTGAATTAGTGCACTGCAACTGACCAGGGCATCCAGGCCGTGCTTCCCTCATATAGCGTGACTTCCTGCTCTCCTGCAATTCAGCTGCCCTTGTAATGGCCATTAGTTGCTGCCCAATCATTGCCACGGGACTACCTAAGACTATTGAGGGAATGCTGCAGAATTATTCAGACCAAAGAGTTAATTTACAATTCCATAGACATCAGGAATTGACTTTACCATCCTTTAGGGAAAGGCATCAGGGTGCACTGCTCTTCCACCTGTGAACCATCTATATCCTTCTCCAGGGAGACAACTGAATCGTCATACACATTCTGTTGCGTCTCAGTGGGTTGTCTGCCAAACCTCTGTACCATCAGCCTCAGTGCTCTACCTCTGGACACATTATGTGGGTCTGGTGAAGCACTGCTTCATGTTCTCTGTTGCCCCTGCTGCTCATTAACAGCATTGTTTGGCTGACTCAAATGAACACTGTGCTGCCATGTATTGGAAGGTAAGTGATTATTCACTGGTGCAGGGTGTGATTGTGTAACTTGCTGCATTTGTGCAGGCACTACTTGAAAGGACTGGCTATTTCAGCAGAAATGTCATTCATCAGGGCTCTACTAATGTGATTTAGTGCAGCAGGACTTACATTGAAAGATTCCACCTGCTGAATTTCTTGACTGAAACCGGAGATGGCAGCAGAAAGCAATTTAATTGTGTGTTTAATCTTTATGCTTTTGCTACCATTTTTGACCAGATGTAGCAACATTACGCAATGTCATCATAGCTAAACAGGTCTGTGGAAGTTACCCCAGTGCACTCTTCTTCCTCTGAATTTGAGTTGAAAACGACCAAAGGATCTGGAGCCCTTTCATCCTCAGAGAGCATCTCATCTTTAGTTGCCACCTACTGCTGGCTTTGCTCTCCCACGTATGCTGCTCTTCTAATAACATTAGTAAAACTGCGTTTTTATTTTTGTCCTTAGTTTTAGCGCCATTTTCCCTCCCTGATTGCTCTGCCACCACATCGCTTGCAGGGTTTGTAATGCTTTTGTGCATGTTTCTGGCCACTCTGTGATACTGCAAGAGTTAATGGGCCATCCACTGCCTGTGAGGCTGTCTTCTGTTGCCCAAATGGCAGCTTTCTGCACTGTAACAATGACATTAGTAAGACTGCTTCATTAATACTCTCATTATTTTTAGCAGCATAAATTGTCCCTAATAGCTGTGCCACCGCATTGTCTACAAGTTTCTCTTCATTTTTGGTTTCGGCAACGTGCTTCCTCAGATTGCTCTGCTGCTGCATTGCTTATAGGGTTAACAGCGCTTTGCTTCTGGTTACTGGCCTCTCTCTGTGCTACCGCAAGAGTGGATGGGACACGCGCTGACTGTGAGGCTGTTGGTTGATTAAAATGGCGGCTGCTTCCATGTGCGCTGCTGCGGCTTGTGTTTTTAACCAACATCTTTTCCTCTGAGTGGGCTGAAGGCACTACCACACCAACCGCTGTTGCTGCCTTCTGTACTGATTTCATTTTTATTTTATTTTTTTTAGTGCTCCTTAAGCATTTTGCAGCTAGCGGTTTTTTTTCTTTTTCAGAAAAGTCTTCTTTGTCACAGTTGAATTAATACACAGAATTCATTAGATAAAATGAAATTAATTTGAACACCTCAGCTAATTACCTAGGTAATTAATTCAAGTTAACAAATGCTGAGGGCAATCAATCTAACGATATAATAAATTGACCAACTGACATAACAGACACTTAACAGTCACTCAGACACTCACACAATTCATTTGAAAAAACTGTAAACGACTCTCAAACACACACCACTCAGAAAGGAGCTCAGACACAATAAATCAACAACAGCAGAGAAAGATTTGGGATTCTAAATAAGCATATAAGCCAGCCAGACTGAAGAGCAAAGCAAAAACAGTACTGCTCAAGCCAGGCAGGAAAACAAACTGTCACTCTGTGGGAGGAGCTAAGGTGAGAGTCCCTTGGAGTGTTAACTCTTTCCTGGCTCAAGCAACAGGAGAGGAAGACAATACCCACTTGGGGGTGTCCTGGTACCCACTGGAGAATGAGCCATATCCAGAAGAGATATCAACATGCAGGAGACTGTGCTCATTTGAGATTGTCAGATCAGAGAGCAAATCTTAAAAGTGACATCTTGAGACTTTTTGTTGGTTTTCTTTTATATGGCGTCTCTCTGATGTAGGGAGTAGCCTAGAAATGCTTTTAAATATTTTTACCTTTGCTGCACTATTTTCTTCAAAACCTTCTTTATTTGTGTTCGGAGACATGTGAGACACTGAAGGCTGCTCAGTATGGTGCTCAAAATTAGCTTCTGAGACATCTAGTTCACCAGGCTCAGCTTCTATTAACACTTGGATACTGAAAATTTACAACATGAAGAAAACATCAATGAATTATATTCCTACTCTACACCTCATAGGTAGGTACATGGAGGATTCTTGTCTCTCACATTTTCCTTGAACTATGCCAGTTGAGCTTCATAAGTTAGAAGTGCTCAAACCCACTTTCCTCTCACTGTGCTATACTGGCATTTATATAGTACTGTTGATGTATAATCTCATGACAACAACCATGGAAGACTAGGGCTCTATTCCCATTTTACAGATGGAAACTGAAGATAAGGTAAAGCTTTAATCACGATTACCCAAAGAGCCACTGGCTCTTAGTAATAACAATCCCCAATTCACTGTGCTGATGGGGGGGCAGCAGGTAGATGAGGCTATGCCCCAAATAACTGTACCAGCATCACTCCAACACAGAACTCAGCATGAGGTCTAATCTGGCCTCGCTATGTCATCTCCAGGCTGGCACAGCAGACAACAGGGTTTTGCCTCCCCCGCAGCTTTCCGCTCTGGCCAGCAGATTGGGATGGCGACTATGCCACTCCATCACACCTCACTGCTGCCCAGTTGGGGTTAGGATGGCTCTGTAAGTTCATATCAGAGCATCATCTCTAATCCTCAGGCTTGGTGTCCAAGGGCAGTCATAGAACAAGATTTCCCCTTCCTCTCTTCCCCCATGCCCTTTTAGAGTAGATTGGGGGTAGAGGTATGGAGGGCCACAGGTGGGAGGAAAGGAAGGTGAAATCCCATTGTAGAAGCAGAAGCCTGCTCTACTCATGCCCAGAAACAGCTGGATTTCACCTCAAGTAAAAAGCAGATCTCAGCACAGTGCTATTATTCAAGGTTTACCTATGAAATTCTACATCATACTTTTCTCTCAGCCTAAAGAGAAAGCAAGCTATGACATTTGTTTTGAATGCTCCTATGTGCTTTCCAGACCAAAAAAATGTTCATTTCCATACAGATACAACGGCTTCATATTAATAGGGAAGGTGTAAGCAATACTCTGAAGGCTAACAATGTAATCCTCTGGACTGAATGTTTCATCTGGACTCAGCCAGATACTCATTTTATAAGTGAATTTATTTGTTACATTTGAGTGACAAATATAATGGGGACTATGTACTATAGCAACACAGGGGACTTCCACGAGATTTTTGCAAAAGAAACAGTAAGGATGCTATATACTTTCCGGATTGTGTGAACAAGCCGTAATATAAAGATTGTATATCTTATTACCTAGATAAAGCTGGACTTAAGTCTCCCTCTGTATCTTCATTCACCTGTACACAGCACTGGAGAAGAGTTTTAGCAGGTGTTTTTCCATCAGCGACCTCCAGTTCCTCACCAACTTCTTCAATGCCATTATTCTCCACACTAGATGATGTATTTTTTCCTGACAACAGATTGCTGAGAATTACATATCTTCTCAAATAATTAACCAGTCAAACACACCTACACTTGTAAAAGGCAGAGCTTCCATATTAACCTTTTCTTTGGAATTATTATCGAGGATATAATTTTCAAAGTACTGCATTCCAGTGTCTCCTGTGCTGTACTCCCCCACTTTCTCAGACTGATTTTTGGCAACAACAAAAAGTTAGTATATTGCAATTGCAGCACCAGCCTCTTCACTATGGATAGGCAGAATGACTTTTAATAATTACTATGCTTTTAATTAAAAGCTTCCTCCTACCAGATCCAGTCAGTTTCATTGGCTCTGAAATTAGTGACAGAGAGCATTTAAATTACTAATTTTCTTGATTGCTTTTCCTTTCTTTCTTTTTTGACTTTTTAAAAGAAAAACAGCTGTATTTTACTATGGAAAAAAATAATGCAAGGAAGCCAGTAATTAAAGCCTCCCCACACACAGTGAAGAACAGAATTTGATTACTAAGGGGCAAGTCAATCTCTACTCCGCAAGCTGCACTGAACAAAAAGTAGTAAAACAGGCAAAAAAACCCCCAGGAAACTGAACTAATATTGAAAAGGACATTTGCCGAATGGGATATACTGGTGAAGAACATTAGAAAAGGATCTGGACCACAGAAAAGGGCATTGCTGGGTAATGTAACAATGTATTAGTTATTTGGAGCCTCTGTTTTAACTTCACTTCCAGTTAATTGTAGAAAGCAACATCTCAGCAGCACTAAAGGGCTCTAGTGTAAAAGAAACATAATTTCCTAAAGTGATCAGTGATTTTCAACATCACATAAAATTAATAATATTTTTAAGTGAAAAAAAGTCCAACTCTTAGCCAACCTGTTTATTTTATAGCACAACAAGTTAAAAGAAAGGAAGAAGAAAATTACACAATTTCCCCAGCCACTCTAAAGCCAGTCAATATTTGGGTAGTTAAACCATTTTATGAAAAGCTGAATCTTTCATTATTTCTTGTAAAGAAAATGTTATGATTATGGCACTTTAATAATGACAACATTTGTTAAAACACTTTAATGGAATAAATGAAATAAAAGTTAACTAAAAAATAAAATAGTGGAAAAACTCCATGTGGATTTATTTTTGTGACTGTGGCAACAAATCAATATAACCCATAATAAAAATGGCTTTTCATAAACAACCCTGAAATACAGGACAGTGTTGTGCAATTGGTTTTTTTTAAAATACAATGTATATTGTATTAAATTATTTGCCAGATGTAGATCCAGCCATTTTGTTACAAACAGATTTTTAAGTAACTTTCAACCTCACATACAAAAACAAAAAAATCTCGATTCACTTCCCATTGAGATGGACTAAATGAGGTTCAGTTGAGTGACTGTTACATCTGGTGTTATTTTCATATAGTTGTTTTATCTTGCACCAAGCAGTGCTTAGTTTCTGGAAAGAAATTAGCAAAACCAGCCCACGTTATCCCCAACGACAGCAGCAACAATTCAGATTCTTACTTTTCTTTCTTGATCTTTCCTCCTCAGCTGCTTCTGCAGAAGTACTTCTCTCATCAGGAAGATTCTCTGCCTCCTGTTCAGAATCTTTTTTCTTCCTTTTTCTCTTCTTTTTTGCCACTGCTGATTCAGTAACTGTCTGCCCTTCAGTCTGTTCCAAGATGCTAGGAGATTCCTCATTCTCTTTTTCAGCCGTGTCAGCATCTACTTCCATTTCTGCATCAGAATTTCTGGCATTCTGGGGATCATCCGGATCATGGTTTGTTTGTCCATTGGCAACTTTAGCTATCAAGGTATACAATGTAAATGTAGACAATTCTCAACAAGAAAGCTAAAAAAATACCAAAAAGCTTTTTAAAAAATCCTAAGAACAAAATAGGATTTTACTTTCTCCATATAAAGTTCTTCGACATCTTCTGGTTTTCCTATCATCCCTCCTCCCTCCACCTCGTCTCCCAGCATCCCCCCGCCCCCAAAAAAGCCTAATTGTTGTGGCTATAAGGGGGGGGAAATCCTCAGTCCCACCCCCCCAAATATTATGTAAAAATGAGTGAAATGAAACATTGCAGAACAGGACTTCTCCTTCCTCTCCTCCCCGCTGCAGCCACTCTCCCACACATACAATACCCACAAACCTGCTCCAGGAGAAGGAGAAGCCCTGTTGCACAAGCTGAAGCTTGTTCTGCTGGCAGATGGACACAAGTGGATATCACCCAATGTAACTATGAATGTGACATATTCAAATAAAAAATCCTCAAGATGGTTATATTATACAATAAAAACTATATAAACAGAACCAGTCCGAGAAGTATCAAAACAGCAAAAGCAATCAAAACAAAATTAAAATGGTATTCAAAGATCAGCAGTCAAACACGCACCATGTGAAATGCCTGGAAGGCAAAATGTTTTTGCAGCCTTCTAGGAGGGCATCAAGCAGCCTCTGAAAGGCTTTCTAGAGTTTCTGACTGCTTCTTGTCCACCTATTTAAGTTTCTAGCCAGAAGGAACATAAAACAGGGGGCCCTTCAAGATGAAAAGAAGTTTCATAACAAAGGGGATCGACTTATTACTCCGCAACACATTTAAGTACATTTAGAAATACCTTTCCGCTTTTTCTGAGACTTGGGTATTCTTTTCTCATTGGGATTTTTTTCTTTTTGATGCTGACATTTAGCATCTTTTTCCTTTTTCCTCCTCTCATTTTCCAAGACCTTCTCAAGGAGTTTTGTAAAGCAACCAAAGTCAAATGGTTTTTTTTCTTCTGTCGAACAAGGAGATATAATCATTGTAGGTTAAAACACAAACAGTCCAACCACAACTTAAAAGGTTTAAAAAATTATTGTATCCTGAGCTTCCATTGGCTCTGTTTGATAAAGTAAAGCTATGGTTTGATAAAGTAAAGTAAAACTATGGTTTGTAGCCATAAAAAAATTGTCCTGTTAACGCAAGGACTTCAACCTGCACCATGGGGTTTCTTCTTCATCTCCTCTCCTCTCCTTGTGTATTACCCTTATCTGTTCTAGGGGTTCCCTCAACCCTCTGGAGCAGATGGTGTGTGTGGGGGACATGTGGGGAGAAGAAACCCCATTGCGCAAGCAGACATCCTTGTGCTAATGTGACCACTTTGTTGGATACAATCCCTTGTTTCTGAAAGTTAATGCAACAATAAATTTGTAATTTAATTTATTTTAAGTTAAAATATATGCAGACTTGCAAGAATTAGAAAAGGGTTTCACTACTTAAGCTCAGCAACTACAAGACTATAAAGTTTACTGAATGTTGTCAAGAGCACCTAAACAAGAGCGATGAAACAAATCCTTCGTTCAAAATGTTATTTATTGTGAAGAGGCACTATTATTTTAATTTTAGTTTATTAAGATATTAAAGCACACAAACCATTTTCCCAAATGAAAAAATGTTTTAACATGTGGCAATACTTACTGAATGCCTTATCTATTCTCCATCCATTGGCTTTTTCTTCACGTTTAAATTTATTCTGAAAACAGAAAGTTGCACACTGATTGTGTTACTATGTTTTTAGCTTAAGCTACCAAAAAAGACATAACTTTCTCTTAAGGCTTTGTAAAAACTGTTGTTAAAAGCATGTTTCTAACTTGAGGATGTTATAGTTCATCTAGTTTTACTGAGAATAAATTCCTTTTTTAGACCAAGCTAGGTGGTTTTTTTTAATCAGAGAAAGAAAATCTAACTTTGCCTTGGACTGGGGTGAGAGACATTTAAATAAGTGAATGGATCACACCAAAACTAAAGATCTCACTCTCACTCTCACTCACTCAGGTCTCCAGGCTTACACACCGAAACACACATCCGTAAATCTTTATGCAAACAGAAGCAGAACAACTCTTCCCACTTCTAAGTCAGCACTGCTCTTGGGTAGCAGTTATTCCATCACAACTCTAAAAAAGAAGCTGCTATTAGGAAAAGGAATAGAAGGGGCCTTTGTTCTCATGCAGATACTTTCCTGAATAGCACATACAAAGTTATTTAACTACTCTAGCACAGATCAAGCAAATTAGGTTAATACTCTGGACACCTCAATTAGGAAGTCCCTTGTTAATGATTAAGGATGCAATCCTATACCTACTTACCTTGGAGTAAGGGCCATTGAACTCGATGAGATTGAAAAGTCAATGAGACATGGATATTCAAAAGTCAATGAGACAGGGATAGGATCATGATGTAAGACATTACAGCCTTAGAAGGAAAAACTAGCTATCTGGCTAGGGCAATACTAAAAACAAGCTGGAATGACGTGAGTATAGAAATGGAAGTTTGTGAGAAGCCATAAAGAAAGGGTAAGATTTGGCCCACAAGTCTGAAGTTTTGCAACACAAGGTGTACACAGTATATTAAGGTGTACACAGTATATTATTTAATAATTTGCTGATACAGAAGCAAACTTAATGCAAATTATCTGTGCTAATATTTATTTATTTATTTATTTATTAAACTTGTATACTGCCCCATAGCCGAAGTTCTCTGGGTGGTTTACAATAACTAAAAACAAATACAATTTAAAATACATCTTTTAAAAAACAATTTAAAACACAATTAAAAAATTTAAAACAATATAGAACACATGCTAAAATGCCTGGGAGAAGAGGAAAGTCTTGACCTGGCGCCGAAAAGATAACAGTGTTGGTGCCAGGTGCACCTCGTCAGGAAGATCATTCCATAATTTGGGGGCCACCACTGAGAAGGCCCTCTCCCTTGTTGACATTCTCCGAGCTTCCCTCGGAGTAGGCACCCGGAGGAAGGCCTTTGATCTTGAATGTAGTGTACAGGTGGGTTCGTATTGTTAACAGAACAATATACAATAACAGATTTACAAGACAGATGATAACTTGTCTGTTGATGTTGTGCTTTTAGAAGTATTTACCTTAATCTCTGTTCTTGCTCTGTGAGGGAAAAGCTGACTAATCATTGAAAAGTCAGTTCCTACCATACTTATAGCTAAGAAGAACATGTCTGTTTCTGTAAAGAGGAAAAAATGATCAGTTTTAGTATATTAATTTTAATGTCACAGTGCAGTATCCAACTAACTCATTCCATCAGTGCAAAGATTTCCACTTGGGCAACAAAACTTCCCCCCTACCGGAAACCTGTTCTGCAGTTTGGGGATGACACGGGGTGCACTGGCAGGAGGGGAGTTCTGTTTTGCAAGTGGAAATCCTCATACTGGTGGAACAAGTTAGTTGGATACCACCCATAATCAACAAGGGTGTATATTAAGCTAAATAAATACCAAAGGCCCTCCCTTTATATGCTAATTATAAAATGGATTTCACACTAATGTTGGCTACTGCAATCCACTCCTTATTTTAACAAGGGTTGCATAGCTTTAACATTCAGTGAACCACACTGCCATTCTTCAAGGGTTCAGAGAAAAGTCTGGCTGGAAAACGTATGCTGACTGGAACACATGAAAGCTGTTTTACCTCACAATTAAGTGAAAAGGCTTTTTAAGTCAATCACTTCAAATGTTAGGCTGCAGAACTGCGTATTAATTCTCCAGAGTCACAAACTCAGACTGAAGAAGCAATATACTAATTCTAATCTTGCTCTGACAGCTATGAAGAACAGTAGTGATTCAATGAATTTAAAATCTGTTGATGAAGACTTAACAAGCATCCAGCTATATTTAGTTCTGTATTGTTGAACTAGAGTAGGGGTAGCTAACTTGGTGCCCTCCAGAGCTTGTTGGACACACCATCCCTTATCATTAGCTATGCTGGCTGGGGCTGATGGGAACAACATCAGCAGGCATCATTGTGGCTCCCCCTTATTTACAGAGAGATAGAGAGAGAGAAAATGTGAATTAGTTGAGCTTAGGTGGATAGAGTAGTATAAATATTCGTTCAATTGCTTTTGCCAGACCTGTACGAATAGTCAAAAGTATTTTGATGGTTATCATTACTTTTTGCAGCAGCAGCAAAAGCCATTAAGCCTTTCTCTTGCAATCTGCATGCACCCCTCACTGACGGATTGCAAAAGACACAGATTTTGTAAAGATTTAAGTCCAAAGTAGAAATAAAAAATAGTTGTATCCAACTCTTGCCACTCTCTAATTGGCTTAGTTTGATTTGAGTTTGCCTTAAACCATAAATGCCAAGATCCTGCACACTCCACCTTAAGATCTTAGCTCTTCAAAAGCCAAAGTCAAAGAACAGCATCACTAAACGCCTATGCTCCCTTATGCACTAAGCTACACCTACCTTTTTCTGACCATGGCTTGGTGTAATAGCTTTTCCTGAAGCTTGAGTAGGTTGTTGTGGATCCACGCTCAAAGATGGGATCATTTTCTTCCACCACACATTGCCCTTTTGTCCTCAAAACTTCTACAGTTAAACTAAATGTGAATTCAGAAGATATTAGCATACAAAAGAAATGCAGCAAGATAAATTGTCTTGACAGACAGTGAAGACAATTGCTTCCCATATCAAAATTGCAAGAATGTGAATTTCTGTTCTGATCATCAGCAGAGATTTCAATGAACAGTCTACATTTTTTCAGTGAACTTCAGCAACCATTAAGATAAATTTGAGAAACCAGCAGCCTTAGCCATTCCAAGGCCCATCTGACCATTGAGCAACCTGAGACAAAGCACTCATGCAGCAGATTTTAGGCACTCGCTGCCACCACTTATACCCTTTGCCTCACCTCACCTCTTCCTCTACAATTTATAATTGAGCATATGTGAGAATGAGACAGAGTCAGAGGGGATATGAAGCAATGTACAACGCTGATCTACTCAGAAGCAAGTCCCACTGAGTTCAATGGGACCTACTTCCAGGTAAGTGTGCATAGATTCCAGAATTAGAAAATGAAGGAATTAAGTCAAGAACTGCAGCCTTCTTGAAGTGTTGGTCTGAGCGAAGGCGATGGCACAATTTCAGCTTTGCCTCAGGCAGCAAAATGTCTTGGGCCAAGCTTGAGCAGTTCTATAAATGTTTATTCTTTTTCTAAACGGATATACATGGACAAAACCTAACCTTTCTTCATCCAGAATAATTGAGCCATCTTCTGCAACCTTCACCCGAGGAACTAGAAGGGGTCCATCATCCTCTACCCCTTCTTCTTCTTCGTCGTCGTCTTCAGCTTCCTCATTTTCACTTTCAACAACAATTTCAGGCCTGAAATGTTAGGAGATAATAGTTTAATTAGCAGGGGTCTTTCTCCACATTTCCTTTTTAAATAAAAATTCTTCTCTACGGCCTGAGTCCATTTCATATCAATTACTTCCAGCAATGGCACTAAAAAGACCATCATTCTATTGCACACTTTTTTTAGGGGACTTGGAAATGTGATTGCACATGTTTTAAATGTGCATATGTTTTAAATATGCTGTTCAGAGCCCGCATCTGCCAGTGGCTGAATAACTGCAAAACACACACACGTAAGTGCCCCAATTATGTGCCACATTTAACCTCCAATGTATGAAAACATATACACAACACCTAAAGGAAGGACAGATGTACCATATTGCAGCAGATCACTAAAGGGAAGAAGGGTCAGTGCAATGCATTGCTAGCCAGCTATTATTTATGGCTAAGGTACCAGACATGATTCCAAGTGTTGTCTGTCTCCCAAGCCTCTCTCTTCCTGTAGTCAAAGTCTTCTTGCCACCATCAACCACAGTATGCCATTATTTCTGTACTAACCCTGGGGACTCCTAACCCATTATTTGAAATAATGACTCTAATGCTGGGTTAGAAGTTAGGGTTAACCACGGTAAATAGTAGACAAAAAGTGATATCCAGTTGTGGCATCCCACTTGCACAACAGCCTTCTGCTGGAAACCCTCTGGAGCAGATTGAGGAACATGAGGGGCTGCAGAGGGAAGGGGAGTACATTGGATGCCATCACATCTACTGGATGTCTCCCATAATTGGGGGGAGGGGAGGAATGTGCATGTGAGAAGGGGCTTGTGGGACTTAAACATCCAATCACACTACTTGCTCATGGTCCCTTAAATGGCTAGCATTCGGTCCAAACTGGTCCTAGCAGAGTTTTTGCATTGTCCAAGGTAGGATTTCTTCAGTAAAATGAAAAGTATTTGGAGTATAATCTTCTTAGCAATAATTCAATTTCAGCAATATTAAACAAATCTCTTTCTTACAAATCTCTCTGTATTTCATTATTACACATATTTTAACCTGTTTTATTATGCTGTACACCGCCCTGGGAGCTTATTGCTATAGGGCGGTCTAAAAATGTAATAAAATAAATAAAATAAATAAATAAATAAATATTACTAATTGTATTCCAAAGACGACACAGAAAAATTACTCTTTTGCTTGGGTCACTGTAGAAGTCTTTTCTATTTTCTTTTCTTCCACCAGTGAAGACCTAGTAAATATTAGAAAGCATTACTTTCAAGAATCATTTATTCAAATAAACTTCAAAGACTTTGTCTATGTTTGACAGCAAACAGTCTGACATAGTAGTGAACACTCCATCTACAGTTTACCTGTGTGATTACCGACAACACATGTTTAACCTGAAATATTAGGCTTTAAATCAGTTTGTTCATACAGACTTCAGTGGAATGGAAACATTTTATATCTGTGTGTTTTACTGGCTTATGGATCAAGGCAACTGTGAAAGATTTAAAAACCTAATTACTTCAAAATCCTTTATATCAGCTCTGATATTTTCCCATGGGGGACAACAAAGAACACTGATACTATTTAAGGCAACTTCGCAAGGAATCCTAAGTCTTCCACAAGCCTGGAAAGTAAAATATTGTCAAAACTGATTCTTTTATACAAATCATAACACCAAGTCTGTGTGCCCTTGTTTATGTTGCCAATGAGACATAGCAACCTTTTCTATGCCTACTGTTATATTAGTAGAAGACATAGTACACTGTAGAACACCCTTCTCCAATTGTGGTCCAACTGTTTTAGACTACAGTTCCCATCATTCCCAGCCAGCATTGCTAATGATCAGGGATAATGGGAGTGCAGCTTCCATAAGTTATGATGAAGATTTTGGTTAAAATGTATTTGTTGCATCCAGCTAAATAACTGCATGTATGGAATGACTTCTGTGAGTGGAATGGAACTTCCCCTCTCTCCTTCCCCAACAGGCCCCCTCATATCTGCTCTAGGAGTTGCCCTAACCCTCCAGAGCAGATGTGGAAACATTGCAGGAGGTGTGCAGGAGGGAAGGACAAGTTCCATTGAACTCACACAAGTAATACAGTCCTTCAGTTGGACACAGCCTACATATACCACCCTGATATCTTTGGAGGAAGGGTGGAACACTGACATAACTAATACATAAAAACAATTTACTTTTACAATCAAAAAGAAAATAAGTACGTACTTCATAGGATTGTTTTCAGGCAGATAGTATATGAAGTCTCTCATAATCATTTTTGAACGATCTTCTGGCGTATTTTTTTCGATTACTGGGCATTTGTATTTCTGTTGTTGCTAGATACAAAAATTAATCCATGTTTGTTAAGGCTATACCATTAACCAACTTTCTACAGAGCGTCTACTGATTTAAATCAAGTTTCTCAATTTTATAGTTCAAATATTTCCTAACAAATACATAAGCACAGACTTTTTATTTATTTAGATAGATCTATGAGCAGTAAATTAAGCTAATCTTTTTCTAAGTTGCCTTTAATTGGCTGCTGTTTTGTTTCATTGGTCTTTTTTACTGGAGTAATTTAAATTGTTCTGCTTCAGTTGTATGTGTTGTTTTATTTTAATGTAATTAATGTAATGTAATTATTTTTATGTGTTTTATAATAGTTAAGCTGCCTTGGGCACTGAACACAGAAAGGCAGTGTACAAGATTAAGTAAACTATAATTATATAGGCTGCAATCCTATACATCCTTACCTGGGAGTAAGCCCCACTGAAGTCAATGGGGCTGACCTCTGACTAGGACTGTACTGCTAGTTGCTATAACAATTAAAGCACATTTGTCTACAATTAAATGAAGCCTAGGGCAGGATGGGGAACCTGTAGCCCTCCAGATGTTAGGACCCCAGCTCCCATCAGCCTCAGCCAACATGGCCAATGGTCAGGGATGATGGAAGTTGTAGTCCAGCAACATTTGGAGGACTACAGGTTCCCTACCCTGACCTAGAAGCATAACCAAAAATCTACTATTATAGAGCCCCTACGTTTTTTACACAATAAAACTATATATTGGGAAGGAACAATGACTTAGCAGTTGAGCATGTTTTGCAAGATTCTGAGTTCGATTCCCAACCCTTTCAGTTAAAAAGAAAAAAAGACCCCATAGCAGGTGCTATAAAAGACCTCTGCCCAGGACCCTGGAGGACCCAGGCTAGTCAGAGTCCATAAGATTAGAAGGACAAATAGTTTGTCCTGTTAAAAGACAGTTTCCTAAATGCTTAGGGACAAGGTGGAACAAATGAATTTAATGGATTTCTGTCTCTCTCTGTACACGGGCAAGGATGCTAAGCAAGATCTTTATGATTACAACTATATGTACATTTACCATTGAATTCAGTAGTACTTACTTTTCAGTAAAACTACTAGCTCTTTTTGAAAGTTATGGGCAGTTGCAGACACAAAGGATCAGTCTGCAACTGCCCATAACTTTCAAAAAGAAAGTAACTGTAACATGTTATTTTGTTGATATCAGAGATATTCATAATTTGAAAACTGAGCATATTTCAGAGCTCCATTAGAAGACAAAGTAAAGAAATAAAAAATTACACGGGTTCCAGCATAAATTCCCCTGGAACCTAGTGATTGGGTCCAACAGGTATTGCACAATAATAAATAGAAATAATATGAGGCTTATAATTTTAAATTGTCTTAACTTTTGCACAGAAAAGTAGCTTTAACCCAATATGTTTGTTGTCAGGTCATGGATTCAGTTTTTAGAGACAGCATGCTTGACGTAAAAGCATATTTCACTTGAAACCACCTTACTTTTAAAGAGAGGCACTTACTATACGTGAAATTTTTTTGCAGCTACATACAAACATCCTAACATAGTAAAAACCATACAAAGTAGTAGTTTTGCATAGCTGAAAACCATAAAGTAAAAATATAATGCATCAAGACAGAGAGGGGACCAGTTCTGTCATCTCATACAAAAAACCATCCCACATGGCAGAGCTCAACGTCTACTAAACATTAAGGTTTTAAATCAGGAGTGGCTAATCTGTGACTGTCCATATGTTGTTGGACTACAATTCCCATCAGCCCCAGTGAGCATGGCCAAGGGTCAGGAATGATGGGAGTTAGTGCTCCAACATATGGAGGGTCACAGGTTCACCAACCCCACTATAAATGGATATAGCATACAATGCCTCTGAGGATCACACCACCTTATTGAGACCTTTAGCAAACTAGATTTTATATGAAAGCATCATATGACATCAAGAGGTTCCACGTCTCTTGGGGAAGTGGTGTAGCTCAGGGGCAGAATGCACGCTGAAGCAAATCTCCACATATGTCGGAAGGCAGAGCTGGGGTCCCAATCCCGGGGAGCTGGATCCCGGAGAGTTGGGAGAAGAGTATTCGGATGGATGGCAGAGGGAAGGGGGAGGAACTTCCCCCCTTTGGAGCGAAGACGAAACAGAGGAACTGCCAGTGATAAGGTCGCTTAGCAACGGGGAGCCTGAGCCCTCCCTGTTCTCACGCCTCCCCCTCTTTCAGGCTCAGAGCAAGAGGGGAAAGAGGGAGGGCTGCTCACAGCCGAAAAGCGGGGAGGCAGTTTACCATCAGCCCCTCCCCTATCCCCCATCCTGGAATCGGAAACTTCAGAAGAGGAGGGGGTGATGCTTCCCCCCTCACCGCGCACACGCAGACAGCTGAAAAGACAGGAGAGAAGGGGGGGAAGGCGGGCAGTACCTGAGGGGCAGTTAAGGAGGAGCGAAAGATTGCGCGCCCGTTTGGCCCCTTCTTAAAGAACAGGCGGGAAGAAGTCCCTTGCTCTGTCAACTTTCTCCCAATGCCGCAGGACCTGTATCCCTGTATTGCTTCATGAGAAAACACAGTCTTTGTTTGGACATTACCCTAATAAAACACGAATTAACAACAGCCGTTGGTCTGGTTCCTGAGTCACATCCTGGGCCTGACAACATAGGACTGCATAGGACTGGTCCCAGGCTATAGTCTGAAAGCACATAAGGCCAGCTTCTTGGCCTGGGAATCATATGTAAGCCACCTTGGGTTTTTATCATGAAAAGAAAGGTAGGGTATAAATGTAATAAATAAAAAGTCTCCTGTCTGAAATTCTGGAGAATCACTGTAGAGACAATACCATTGGTCTGACTCAGTATAACTCCTATATGGGAATTGGCTATATGCTCTTTCCATTCCCTTTGCCTCTTCGTTATAACAATATTGCAAAAGTGTCAACATACCTTCTCTTTCTTCAGCTCTTCCTTAAGCATCTTTCTTAGCTTCTGAGCTTTGATTATTTTCTCACGATCTGAACATATTTTCTCTTTTGCTGGAATAGATTTTGACTGTGGTATTTCCTCTTCAATCAATCTTTCCTGTGTGGGTCTCTCTTTGAGGGGTGAGGATGTGTTCTTCTGCAGGGCTTCATCACTTCTTTGAGCTGTTACACATGCATTTGGCTCTTTACTGGCAGACTTTTTAAATGGAGAGAACTGTGGGACTTGGGGAACAGGAGTTTTCTTTTCAGGCAATATAGGAGACGTTGGAGAACTTTCCACATTGACCTTTTCGGGTGAAGGCAACTCCTTCTGAAGTGGAGAGTTACCTATGATAGGAGAATGAGGTACTTGTTTTTGAGAACATTTTGATGCCAAACTGGCAGCACGTTGTGTAGATTGAGATGAAACTCGTAGTTTAGCAAGATTAGGCATAGTGGATATTCGTTTTCTTCTCTGTACAGGTGTCTCTGCATGTCTAATACAATCTCCATCATCACTTGCATTGGTCTTTTCATTTCTGAAAAATTCAGAGAGAAATAAAACTGTCATGATATTTCTAAAAATTGTAGTTGGGCTATATTTATTTTAAAATAAATAAGTGAACTTTATCCACAAAGCCAATCACACTATATTAGAGTTTTCATTTTTGAAAATAGTTATGTGTTTTTTATTTATTACATTTATATCCCACCTTTCCTCCAAGGAGCTCAAAGGGTTCTCTCTTCCCCATTTTATCCTCACAGCTACCCTGAGAAATATGTTAAGTTGAGAGACAGTGACTGGTCCAAGGTCACCCAGTGAGCATCATCACAGATTGAGGATTCAAACCCTGGTCTCCCATGTTAGAGTCCAGTGCCCTAGCCATTACACCACGCTAGCTCTCATCTCATCTATATTCATCTGTCTGAATATAGATTGCTAGCCAACTCCAGAGTCCCAAGCTCACTGTTAGAAACCCATTATTTATAATTATAATATAATTTTATTACATTTATTCAAACCAACTTTCAAATACATAAAATACAAAACAGCTTGATAATAATTTCAAAGGCATAGAAAAGTGTTCATCCAACAATAACTGTAAAAAGGATAAATTCTATCCCATCCCACTAAAAAGTGAACACCATAAAACAGACTGGAAATCATACCACAGTATAATCCAGATTAATAACCAAAAGCCTGAGCACCTAAAAGCCCACAATGTTGGTGCCATATATAATTAATATCTACATACCCTGCGTTTTAGGGCAGGAATAGTGAACTTGTGCCCCTCCAGATGTTGCTGAAATACAACTACCATCAGTTCCAGCCAGCACAGCCAATGATCAGGTATAATGGGAGTTGTACCGCATCACCATCTGAAAGGCCACAATTAGCCGCCCTTGTTTTAGGCCCTAAAATATAGGACAAGCCCTCACAATAAATATCAGTACTGTAATAGACAAACTTGCATTTAGCGCTCATATGAAAATGATTAGCATGACATGATTAGCATAAAAAGTACAACCCAACGATGCAATGCTGAGAAAGAATTCAAACTTGTTACCCTAATAAAAAGAAATGTACAGTGCAATCTGAAGTAAGTCACACTGTTAAGTGGCATTTACTCTCAGATAAGTGTGTATAGGTTTGCAGCCCTAATCACCTTTTTCTGTAAATAGCCCTATCTAGGATTATTCCAACCTGATTCTGTGCATGTAGATTCAGAAACAAGTCCCACTGAGCTCAACAAGGCTTTCTTCCATGTAAATGTACAACAGATTACCACCACAGAGTAAAAATAGAAAATACTTTAAGACCTTGAATTTTGGCTAAATACTTTAGAACCAAAGAAAACCACTTTAGATATAATTTGGATATATAACACGATTCACTTGGGAGCTGACACAACCTGACATATACCAATCAATTATCAAATTATTAATATAATAATTAATAAAATTTGTTGAGGTTTGATATTATTCCATGCTTCTACTTCTTCCCCATTTTAAACACATTTGTGTTTTTAAAGTAATTTTTATATGCTGTATATTAAGAAGGCTTTTAATATATATCAACAAATGCTTTCCACAGGCCAGTTTCCAAAAAATCCTTCCAATTTCCAACAGAAGTAGTGTAATTTTGTGCATAATGCCCTGTGAGAGAGAGTCAACCATCACCAATGCTTTCATATAAGCAGTAATAGATTTTTAAAGAGGCAACACCTTCTTGGAGTTATTGTTTTGAACTGCAGATGCAAGCAGCTTATGAGGCATGTAAACACCATCATTTTTTTATTCTGTCAGTATGAAACTAGACTACAGATTCACAAAAATCAGATGTTTTCAAGTCCTATAGAGCAGTAACGTAGTGCACATGCATTTTCAGTGGTTCAAAGAATTGCAAATGGAAAGCTAGCAATCCATATCTTAAGAGACACCTTGTATTACTAGAAATGTTCTATTAAAGCCACACAGTGCAGGCCATTTAACTGATTCCAGTGCATGTACCTATCCATATACCTAGTTGATATAAGCGCATCAGAGGATAATAGCACAGCAGAAATTTATTATGCACGTGCTCCCAGCATCATTCATTAAATAGCTGAGAGATCATATCTTAGCTAGATTATAATTAGAACAGACCTCTATACCAGCTCTCCATCACCACCACAGTATCCAGTAGATCACCTATTTCAAAACTAGAATTATTTCCCCTCCACAGCCAATCAACATATGTATCATTTACTGCAAACTCTTTCCCCAAACACACAAAGCTAGTAGGACAAGACACCACTTTCATAATCCAACTAATGCCAAATATTATAATTTCAGTTACTCCCTTAAACCCTAGAATTACCAGACCCCCAACTCTAAGATGCAAAGCCATGCTGGTTAAATAGAAGAATACCTGAAGACTGGTCAATTATACAGGGTCAGACACTAAAATGACAGAAAGCTGGTTCACACTCAGCATCTGATGACCCACAGCTGAATGTGCAAAGTGCCTCCAGAGAAAAATATCTTGTTCCAGGCTATGCGTACCTTCAGTTCTTTCACACACGCAAGGCATCAAGTGTTGAAGGTGCACACGTGAAGCAGTTCTTTCTAGTGCGACTCTCAAGGTTTTGCGCCTGGCTCGTTTCCTTAAACAGGCTACACGCTCCGATTATTTTGTTGGAAGAGAAAGCGGTCAGCCACAGCCAAAGGTGAAGCTTACCTGGTACTATCGCTGTTACCGCCATCCTGCTGAAGGTTCTCCGCTGCGGTAGCGGCTCCCGACTGAAGGGTTGACTCACCCACAGCCGCAGAAGAACAAGTGATGAGAGTCGAGCCATGCCGAGCACCGGCGTCTGGGGCCGTCGCAGCCGCTTGGATGACTGAGGAGTTGGTGGTGCCGCCGCCGCCGCAGTTACCTCTCGCCGCGGCACTCGGTCTCACGTTCGGCTTCACGCTAAACCTGGCGCGGCGGAACATGGCGTCGGGAAGGGAAATCACCGACTCTCCTAAAGCCCACCGTCTCCTTTTTCCTCCGGCTGGCGAGGCCGCCTCATGTCACCGGCCTCAGCTCAAGCCCAGCTCCCCGCCCTTTCTCTCTGTCTCTCCGGGATGGGGATGGAGTGGCTGTCAGCTGCTCCGAATAGCGCACGGTTCGCGTCATCACTCTGCGACAAAACAACTCCAAGAACCTTATGTGCGTGACCGGGGCACCCGCCTCAGTTTTCGAAATGCAGGAAGTGGTCGAACTCGCGTTAAATTTGCCCTGCAGTTCTACCGAGAGAAGGAAGGCGGCTTGTTTGTTAATCCAGCCCATTTGTAGCGATTCCAGGCATGCGTCTATAAAGTCAAGGGGCTGCTTCTTCCTCCTTTGAAATCCTAAGATCACGATTCTGCCGATGTTTTGTTTACTTCATTTGGATTTTTAAATGTTAAAACGCATACCCATGTGCGGATTTAATTTGAAAACATAATTCCAGGTTCAGAATCTGAAACAAGTGTTTCAACATTTATTTATTTTAGAGGCTTATATTCTGCACAATAAACAACTTACCTAGGCGGTCAGCATAACATATACATAAAAGCACTTTGACATGCGGACAATGACACACAGTAACAAATAGACTAAATTATACAAGTAAAAGACTTGTGTAAACAGAAGGGTCTTACAGAGTAATCCAACTCTGGGGAAGACAGCTTAAAGTTCCGCAGCATCCAATTGCCATTCAGCAACCAATTGCCACCCGAGTCAGAGGCAGCATGCTTCTGAAAACCAGTTGCCGGAAGCCTCAGGAGGGGAGAGTGTTCTTGCACTCGGGTCCTGCTTGCGGGCTTCCCCCAGGCACCTGGTTGGCCACTGTGAGAACAGGATGCTGGACTAGATGGGCCACTGGCCTGATCCAGCAGGCTCTTCTTATGTTCTTATGCCATTCAGGAGCCTCTGGAATGGCTGAACGCTGGCTCAGCCAGGAAGTGTACAGAGGGACCAGTAAGTAAAAGCCTGCTGACCCAAGTACTCCTACCTAGGAGTAAGCCCTCTCCATTGACTTCTACTGTGATTATTTTCTAAGACCTTTTTCCCAGTGTAACTTTTGCCTAGAGTGGGACCTGCAGGAGCGCTTTAAACATGAGCTGGATGTGGTCTAATTCTCACCTTGGCCCCCAACACACCCCTTTTTTGGGCTTTATGCTACTCTACACCAGCTCCATTTGCCCTGGTCTCAGCTAAATTGATTGGGTCCCAGCTCAGCCAGGGCTGAAGGACTTATGCTTGCGTAGCCCAGCTGAGCCACTCAGCTGGCTCACCTGGAGATCGACTGCATCCAACTCTCAGCCTAGCATATGTGCAAACTGGATTGCACCCTTAAGCAGCTGTTTATATAACAGTGTAGAATACACCATTATTCTGTTGGTTCCAAAAAAAGAATGTGACTGTATTTGGACTGCAGTTCTTCACCCATATTTTTATTATGGTGTCCTAATCATCCTAATGACTTCAGAAAGCCAGTGTGGTGTAGTGGTTAAGGTGCTGGACTATGACCTGGGAGACCAGGGTTCGAATCCCCACACAGCCATGAAGCTCACTGGGTGACCTTGGGCCAGTCACTGCCTCTCAGCCTCAGAGGGAGGCAATGGTAAACCCCCTCTGAATACCGTTTACCATGAAAACCCTATTCGTAGGGTCACCATAAGTCGGGATCGACTTGAAGGCAGTTCATTTCCATTTCAAATCAAGCTATCCGCACCATAACTATATGGGATTCATCCAATAAGCCCCCAAATGTCCACAGAAACTACATTCTGATACCTCTTCCAAGCAATAAAGGGTATTCCAGAAAAATGGCCAAGAACAACTTTCTTGCTAGCCAAACCAATCAAATGCACAGGTCACAATGGAACAGAAGGTAATGACATAGTAAGCCATAAACATGCATAGAAACCACGTCTTGATTCCCGTTCTAGGCAATAAACAACATCAACTTCCAAGGTAGCTAAACTAAATTCAAATGTCAAATTCGGCGACACAATTCCAAGTAACTAGCTTGTGGTTTTGTGGCTCACTGCTCATTCCCATTTTCTCCAGTGTGACCTATAAATTTGGTTGGTTTGGCTAGCTCAGCAGGTGGCACTCTGGGTACAGAACACCATTTATTGCCCAGAATGGGTATCAGAACATGGCTTCTGTGGAAGCTTTGTGCTTATTTTATCAATCCCATCTAGTTGTGTGACCTGTGGATTTGGTTAGTTTGTATACCATGGAAGTTGGCATAATGGACTATTCTCCTCTATTCCAGATGAGTTCTGGATATGAAGGGGTCAGTAAAAGTATAACATTTGAATGGTTTTGTTGTTACTTTAGTTGTGTAAGAATCTCAAGGTGGCTTGTATCAATACAACAGAAATGTACACATATCTATACTGTAAAATTCAATCACCAAAAGCAATACATCAATATTTAATGTTTCAAAACACATCCCACTGTTTTTGGAGTTGTATTTATAAATAGGTCTTAATCCCTCCTGGTTGCCTTGAAAGTAAGCCCCCGTGATTTCAAATCTGTTTACAACTAGGCAGTCCTGTAGACAGCCTAAAGGTTCGGGGGGGGGAAGTATGGGGGGCAGAAAAATCTAATAAATGTAATTATTTATTTTGGGGGGGGGAGTCAGGGGACAGAAAATATCAGGGGCGCCCCCCCCAGCGCTACAGGCCTGATCTTAGGTAAGTGTGTATAGGGTCGAACTCAGTGGGACTTCTGAATACACATGTATAGAATATTTATTCATTTTAGTTCTATACCGCCTTCTCAGAGCACGATCCTCGCCATAGAGCTGAAACCTTTTGATTATGTATAAATCATACCACGCAGGTACCAGAGAAATAGCGGTGTTACAGCCCAATTCGACGCGCGTTCAGAAGTAAAGCCCACTGAGACACCAGCACGTTAAGCACGCAGAGGATTTCAGCTTTTGTCACTCGTAGAAAACAACAAACACAAAACAAGGAACAAACCAGCGCGTTACGCACGCGCAATAAGGCCACGAGCACTACGAGGGAGAAATGGTTCTGAACGGAAAGGCGGTAGCGTGCGATCTGACGTCACAAAGGCGGTGTTTTACATAATGAACGCAACAGAGGGTGGGGCGCGCAGAAGGTTCTGGCAGTTGGACCGGCTGCAGGGGAGTTGTTGGTTGTGTGTGTACCGGTTGTCGTCGCTGGGGTTATTGTTTTGCCATGGCCCGTAAGTATGCGACGTGAGGACTGCCTTGCCCACCACCGCTAGGCCAACGGGTTTCCCTTGTCTGTTAAGTGCCCGTTAGAAGTGTTGGTGGTGGCCCGGAGCGAATCGGGCCTTGTTGTGGCTGTAGGCCAGTAGGAGGTGCTGAGCCTGGTTGTGCGCCACCGTCTCTGGTGGGCGGCGATTGTAGGCTCAGAAGCTTGTCTGATAAATGTGACAGCTTAGACCACAATCCTAGCACCTCTTACCTGAGAGTGAGCCCTCTTAGGTTTTCTTACCGCCTCTATGATGAACGGTGACTCTATTTGGAAGAATAATGTTTTGTAAGAGGAAGCCTTGGAAAGGCTAGTTTGAGAAAGAACAGTCCAGTTTTCCTTATTCCCCCCGGTGGTGGCTACTTGTTGTAGTGACTAAGAAAACAATGTATTTTTGTAAGAAGGTTACGTTCTGCAGTTACTAGTTTCTCTGTTCAGAATAGGCCTTTTCACCGCATTCATATGCAAAAACTGTTTTCCAAGAATGGAGAAGGCTAGTGGGGAAGTTCGGCGCCCTGTGGATGGATGCTCAATACGTCTAGATAATTTGAGCCTTGTAGTATGCTTGCTGCATTTCAAATTGCAGCATTTTAAAAAAAAGTAACTGTTTTGTGGTGATGACTTGAACTCAAACAAAATAAGTGTTCTGATTTGCTGCTTTTAACAAGAACTGATTATTGTGATTTGTTGAAATGTCATCTGGACTTAAATAGGTTTATTTGGAAAGGAGTTTCTAAGCTTATTGTGACCTACTTCCAAGTAATATGCATATACAGGTGGTTTCTAGTGCTTTATTCAGCACAGAAGAGAAGCAGCTGCCCAGATAAGGTGTGTATATGGTTGCAGCTCTACAGACATTTGCAGTGATTTGTACAAGATACGATATTTACAGAGTTGTACAGTTTGTTGTTCATATTTTCTGGTTGGGAGCTGACTCTCAAATACTGGACTGAAATTTTGCGTGCTTTTTTAATGCATTCTGGTTTGGGAATAGTGTGCATAAACCTCACTGAACAAAAAACGCATGTGTTGACATTAAGCTTCATAGGAATAAGGTTTTTTAGTGGTGGCACATGATGAGATTGCATGCTCTTTTTAAGGAGTTTAGGATGGCATACATAGTTGTCATACCCCATATATCCTTGCAATTTAGGCAGAGAGAGAGAGTGGGTCCCAGCTTTATGGCTGAGTTATCATTAGAAAAATGTAGGCAATCATTAGGCTGAGATGCCCATGCATTTGTTTGCTGAATTTTTCTGGTTTCAGAGTTTACATGCATCATGGAGCTATGAGGTCGGAATTCAACAGAATTGAGAGTTATTGAGCATAAGAAGCCTCTTGAGGTTGCCACTTGACGCACACTAGACAAGCTGCAGCCAATCCTATATCTCGGCCAAGTGTATCTCTATGAAGCATAATTATCAAACTCATTCTGCTTTACTGGGATGAATGTACAGAAAAATGTTTTGAATACACTCAAAAATAAAATAAATGTGAGTAGTAGCCCATTAATGGCATCAGTTTTGAGAACTATAGAAAATTTCTGTAGGATGTAAGAAATGATTTTATGTAAAATTTGGTTGGTGTGTAAATTGTACTGCATCGATCAAACTTTATCTACTAAAGAACTAGTTCTCTGTGGTGGGAGGGAGGAGATGTTAGGGCAACTTGGAAGAAAGGCAAGTGCAGATAAAGGAGCAATGGGTAAAAGGGGAAAGAGAAAAAACTTGCAAGGAGCAGCATTAAACTACATCAGAAGGTATTTGGTCTTGGGGTCCATGTGATGAAAGAATAGGACATAACATTTGGGCATGTATTCCTAAAGGGCATTGATACTAGTGCTGCTCAACTTTTTGTCAGCAATTATGTGTAGTAGCCCATTTCAGATACACTACAGGTGGGGAAGTGGATCCGGCTGGCAGTCCCAAGATGTTGTCATTTGTCAGGTGACTGGCTTGAATTCAGATTGGTCTACAAAGGAAAAATGATTGTCAACCTGATTTAATTTCAGATTATATGGGCAAAGTAAGCATTTCCCTGTGGGGCTTTCTGTAAGTGCTGATTGGCACTTAGAGCATGCTCCACTTTAGTCAGGGATTGGCTGTAATTAGGTGTTCCCAGTTGGAAGCTCCATAGTGCAGCAGATTCCAACAGGATTTGCCTACAGCAAGCCTTACTTGCCAAGGAACTACTGAAATACACTTTAAGGTTCCCGATTATTCCTTTGCAGCTGTATCTTAAGCTGTTCCACACCTGACACAACATGTGAAGCCAAGTGTGAGGTGGGTGGCCATAGCTTGGGAAAACTGCCCCACTGGTCAAATTAAGACTCCTGCTGGGCCACAGGTCAGAATTTCCCGCTGCTAAGGTGCATCTAGGGATTGAGGGAAGGAAATGGATTGCCAGAAACAGTTATAACCTTGGCAGTAGACAGACTTTCTTTCCCAGGAATACACTTGCCTCCTGAGACACTCAAATAGTGTGAGCGAGGAAATGTGGAGTACTATCAGCTGGATATGCTATCATGCAACTAGGGGATGGATCATATTTGAACTATAGTCAGTTGGTAAAAGCAGGTACTAGTAAATGGCCGAAAACCTAACTTAAAATTGTTCCACTTTTAGGTGGGAACCAGCGTGAACTTGCCCGCCAAAAGAACATGAAGAAAAATCAAGAACTGAATAAAGGGAAAAGAAAAGAGGATACTTTGTCGGCTTCTCAGAGGAAACAAAGGTATGTTTGCACGGCAATCTGTGACAACCCAGGTATCTTGTGTGTAAGTAATATATAATCTTTCTTCAGAATGCTTAAAAGATAAATGATAACTTTTGAGCTATGGTCCTGTCGTAAACAATAAAACTTTGTTTGGGAAGGTAGTTTGGGATTTGGAAGTAGAACAGCTGAGAACCTGCATCTTTCAACAGGACCTCTCATTCCTCCCCCCTGTGTACCCCAAAATCTGTTCCAGATGGTTGGGGGATCCTCTGGAGAAGATTTTTGGAAGTGTGGTGAAGGGAGAAACCAGAAGTCCTGTTGCCCTGAACAGCATTAATTGTTTACACTAAACTATTTGAAGGAAGGTCACTCACTCTTGGTCATTTATTTTACAGAGACTCTGAAATTATGCAGCAAAAGCAGAAAGCAGCTGATGAGAAGAAATCTCTTCAGGCAGGAGCAAAATAATCTGTGGCTGCCTGAAGGACCTAACAGTGCTGCAGTGCATCTCACAATATAGGGCCTAAGAAAATACATATTTGTAAAAGTAGCCAACCATTAAATGGTTAATGTTTATCTTCTACTTGCTCACTTGTCCAGTATGCATTTATTTTAGACTGTCTAATTAGTATAGTGCAGTTGTAACTGACTTGGCTTGAATTGAAATACTAGAATCTGTTCCAATGAAATTGGATTCGAAGTTCTTAATTCCCTTTGCATGGTCTATTAGTAATGGTAGCAGTAGCTTGACTGCAGTTTTCATTGTTAAAAGTGTTGGCTTGGTAAATGGCTTGTGTGACTGTACCAGTTTTTAAATATGCACATAGACTGAAAATCCTATATGGCAACTCTTAAACTGCATTCAAAAGCGATAACACTTTTAAAAGCCCAGGTCTCTGTATTTGCTTTCCACTTTGTAAAGGTCAGCTGTAAAGTTAATCATAAATTATTTTTACAATAAAATGTCGCATGAAGTACTGTTTAGCTTGGAAATGGGTACACCAGACACCTCTAATAGGTTTTCAGTTGTTGCTGAAACATTTGACATAATTCAGAGGCTTCTTGATCCTTTTGTCAGCACAACTTTTCCATTGTGTTTCAGTCGGAGACTGAATACTTAATATAGTTCTTTAACTACTCAGCAAGATTCTCTAAATGTATCACTATGTAAAAGAGCAACTTAAAATCTGTTATCTGAACTAAAATATAAAGAACATTAGCTTTTGACTAAAGCTTGGTTGATCATAAAAATGGCAGCTGAAATATAAGTTGCTTTGTTTTTATTGTTATTTAGGTGTAACTATTTTCCACACTGGTGTTGAAAGCCCTAGCAGAACTGCATGTTTGGCATTCATGGTTGTACAACTAGTGAGCAGGAACAAAAGTCTGTTGACCTGGGATTAAGCCAATTTATTCTTCTGTTCCCTGCTAATTATCTTAAAAACAATGGAGTTTTATGTAGCATATTTGCAGATGTGGATAGAGGCAGTCAGGGTGACCCCAACTGGGTTTTGAGAAGTTGGTGGGTTACAGCACACAAAATACATCTCAGTACAACAAACCCTAAACTTTGATCCTACAATCTATCCTGAAATCTGGTTTGACACGTAGCCAGAGGATGTGCACTAGTTGGCAGGAATGACCAATTGGTTGCTGGCTGCTCTTCTTACAAGTACACATTTTTATCCTTTGTAGGATTTCAGGACAGTACAATAAATCATAATAAAACATGCAATTAATAAAATAAATGTATAGCTGATGACATATCTCTGTAAACAGATGTATTTACCTTGTGCTCAATGATTGCACCATTAAGGCCACTCCAGGGAGGATGTTCCAAAGCTGGCAAGCCACCACTGGGGGGAAAAGTGTTCTTTTTGTTAAGTACTGTACCTTTGAGAAAGGAAGCACCTGAAGGAAGACTTCAGGGGAAAAAATAGAAGTACAGATGCTATTAAGAATGTGATTTATATGCAAGAAATGCGACAGACCTAACGAGATCTGGTCCATCCCAAAACAGGATAGCAGTTGTGTATGCTATTGTAGCTATAACAAGAGGATGAAATGAAAAATGGGGCTGTTACTATCCATTCCCTATCTGGTAATCAGAAAGTAGTGGCTGATATAAAATAGGATAGCTAAGTAGGAAACATAAATACTGATCTTGCAAACCAAAATTAACATGGGAAGATTGATGAGGGAAAGAAATTGAATGCTCCTGTTTCCCATGTATACTTACAAATTGATATGTTGATTATATGAAGTTTGCTCAGTCAACTACATTTTGGTTATGTTTCTTGTGTAGCTGGCAAATTTAAATAAATGCTTTTGAAAACTATCAAATACAATTAAAGTGTTAGAGACCCTCTTTCACATTCTTGCTTTCTGTAAGAACCAATGGTTCACAGAGGAGCTGGCAATGATTAACAAAATCCTTGTTCATTTTCTTTTAAAAAGTATGTTTTTTTAATGTAATTCACAGACTAGCAGACTCCATACTCAATGGGTTTGTGTAATACTTTGCTCATTTACTTGTATCTTATCATGAAAGCATTTTTACCCTGTTCTTAAGCCCAAAAGGCAGCTTACACATCAACAAAAAGCAAGACAGTCTCTGCTCTCAGGTTTACAGTCTAAAAGACATGACACATCCAAAACCGCACATGAGACAAAACATTCTATCATGGGCTGGATGAGATCTATCTGCTCAGCCCCATTCTCTTGTCTTGGGATAGCTTGTTGCCTGGTATGACACGGGGTGGAGGGAGAAAGGCAGGAAATGACTGAATAATTCTGATTCCGTATGGGCACCATGTAATTTCTGTTCCATTACTAGATTTTAGTATGATTTTATTTAGAAAACCTTAATGGAAAAAGCCCTGCTTCCCTTTCCCTCACTGTGTTCAATGAAACTGGACATTTGGGAGTAAGGTGCATTGCACTAGACATAACTTCTGAATAAACACATAGGATTGGGCTGTACACATGTTGGAAGAAATGCTGGTCTGCACCTGGGTACCTCCAGAAGAGCATTTTTTTAAATTTTTTAATGAGGCCTCTGAGGATATGTTGCCGGTACCATGATTTGTCAAGAATTCATACTGAGGAAAACCTTGACAATCCTAAATTGGGATTCTTTCCTTGTATGTTCATTGCAATTTATTGGAGTTGATCTGAGTGCAATTTTCCAAACTTTAGTTGTTGCACTGAGGGGGAAGCATTTATGAGCAGGAAACGTATGGGAAAGGAAAAATATGGCAAGAATACCTGGTCTAATGCATCATTAGAAACCCATATGTTTGAAACAGAGGCACGTGAGCCAAAGAGTAGTAGATATTCTTAATGTTTTCTTGAGCACCATTGCACTCAAATAATATTTCTGAATAAACAGGCATAGAATTAAACTGAAAGATTTATCATGTGGAGTAACGAGATAAAGCATGAAATGTTGGAACATTGGTATATCCTGTTTGCTGTCAAGGCAGTGTTCATCATTTAATTTCCTTTAGATGAAGGAGCTTGAGACTTAACCCGGACTTCTTAAAACCTGTTTATTGTCAAGCAGAGGCAATTAGAGAAGCTGTTTAAACAGATAACACTACAGCTATTTCAGGTAACCACAGTACTCTGAAGATGCTTCAAGCTGCAATCCAGTCAATACATGTCTACTCAAGTAAGCTCCACTGGGTTAAATGGAACTTACTCCCAGGTAAGTGTGTATTGTATTGCAGTGTCAATCAGTTTTATAGCTAAGAGCTCAGTCAATGTCCTAATTCACACTTGCCATACATTCTCTAGCTGTCTCACTAGCAGACAGGTATCATTTTTCCAAAGGAATATTGCATCTGCAGGTATGAATTATAAATACTGAAAAAGGACTCCATTGCAGGAGCAGACAGGAGGAAAGAGAACAGACTGCAAGAATGCAATTGGTACATCAGAAAAGAATAAGGGAGTCCTTCCAATGTTGCTGGAGGGCCACAAGTCCCCTACCCAAGGAACTCATTTGCCACCGAACAAGAATGGCTTATTTCCCTCTGACTAAGGTGAGGGTAAGTCACCTAAATAAACAATAATTACCTTCACCCTGAGGTCACAGGGCAAGCTACAACTATTTAAAATACACCCTTAAAAACTAAAACAACTTACAATGAAAAATAGGGTAGATCTTAAAACTACACAGCTCAGGTGTCAAAGGCCAGGGTAAAGAAGTGCATCTTCAGCATTTGCAAAAAACTACAGTGAAGTTGCCATACACACCTCTGTGCCCATCGAGGTGCATCTGGCAGTTTCATTTTAGTTTTCAGCAAATGCTGAAGACACACTTCTTTACCCTGGCCTTTGACACCTGAGATGTATTTTTTTAGGACCCACCCTATTTGTGATTTTAGGTTGTTTTTAATGCTGTATTTTGAAATTGTGGTAACCCGCACTGGGACCTTTGGGTGAAGGGTGGGTAATAAATTAAAAAAAAAAAAAATGGGCTGCCATCACCACCCAGCTTCTGAAGGCAGCAAAACTTCCAAGAGGACTGTGAGGCGTCCTTCCCTGGCTCTCCCTGTCAGGTTCCTACCTGCACGTGGCTACTGCCTGTCACTAGGCACCACCAGGGACTCCACCAGTCCGGACCGCTCTCTCTTATGGTTTCCCTATCCGCTCTAGCACAGATCTCAACAGATCCCCCTGCTAAGCAACCACCAGTAACGTCCCAATACTAGTATTCCCAGAGACTCTGAATACTGGTATTGTTACTCTCTTCACCGCTGCCACCATTTGTTTCAGTTCCCCTTCAGCCTTGGTCATTACCTTACCCTCCCTTCTGGTCTGTGAAACCCCAGCCAAGGATCAGGCCTTTGGTAAACCAAATTAAGTATTTATTACAGATAACAAAGCTAACACGATTAACAAGATTTCTTCTTAAGGCACATAAGCATATGGTTTTACTCAATACTAATCCGAACTCCACCTCCCTCCTTCTTCACGCTCTCCTGGCAAACAACTCTCTCAAACCCCACCAAGCAATCCACTCTTTCTCTTCTCCCCCCCTATTCCACTCTCACTCTTCCTTTTATACATTCAGCCATTTTAAACACTCAGCCAATCATCTCGCATTCTACTGCCCATTCACTCCCCCTCTTTCACTCCACTTACCATGTATCTTCTAAAACAACAACACTTACCATATATACATTAATATAGGAACATCACATTTCCCCCCCCTTAAATAACTGCAGAGTATTATTCCTGTTCCAGGATTTATACGTCGCGTTAACAAATAAAAGTCTCTATGGGGAAAATGTCTTTCTTTGTTCCTCTGTCTGGTCACGTCACTGCAGTCCCAGCCACTTGCCTGGAAAGTCCATCGGCCAGTACATTGTCCTTGCCTTTGATGAACTGGAAGTCCACTTGATAGTCCTGTAGGGCCCAGGACCACCTCTGCAGCATAGTGTTATGGTTTTTCATAGTCTGCAACCATAACAAGGCCCGATGATCCGTAGTCACTGTGAATCTTCGTCCCCACACGTATGGGCGCAACTTGTTCAGTCCCCACACGACCGCTAGGCACTCCTTCTGGACCGACAAATAGTTTTTCTCCCTCGGCGTCAGCTTGCGACTCAGGTACGCCACTGGATGTCTGGTGCCTTCTCTCTCCTGCAGCAAGACGACTCCCAGCGCCAGGTCCGACACATCTGTAGCCACGATGAATGGTTTCTCATAGTCTGGTGCTATTAATATGGGTCCTTGGCACAAGGCTTGCTTCAGCAGATCAAAAGCCTTCTGACATTCATCCGTCCATACCACACGCTCAGAACACTTCTTCTTGGTCAATTCATGCAAGGGGGTTGCTATTTCCCCAAAATTTCTCACAAACTTCCTATAAAATCCAGCACACCCAGAAATGCCCTTACTTGTTTTTTGGTTAAGGGGATCGGCCACGCTTGTATTGCCTCCACCTTGCTCCATAAGGGGGTGATTTTCCCACTCCCCACCTTATGTCCTAAATAGATTACTTCCTTTAGTCCAAACTGGCATTTCTTAGCTTTTATTGTGAGGCCTGCTTTTCTTAAGGCCTCCAATACTGTTGTCAGGTGTTGGACATGCTCAGGCACCGACTTGCTAAAAATGGCCACGTCATCGATATAGGCCACTGCAAAATCTGACATGCCTCGCAACACAGTATTGATTAGCCTCTGAAATGAACTTGGTGAGTTCCTTAGTCCCATGGGTAAGGTCACAAACTCATATAACCCATCTGGTGTACTGAAGGCAGTTTTGGCTCTGGATTGCTCGTCTAGTTCCATTTGCCAAAATCCTTTACAGAGATCTAGTGTAGAGATAATGGTTGCTGCCCCCAATAACTCTAACATAGCGTCTACCCTAGGCATAGGATACGCATCTGGGACAGTAATTTTATTGATTAGCCAATAATCAATGCAAAACCTTGTCGTTCCATCTTTTTTCGGAACCAGGACAATACTTGAGGCCCAGGGACTGATGGATTCCCTGATCACTCCTAATTCCAGCATCTCTTCCACCTCCTTTTTGATCTCATTCAAAACTTTCCCATTCACACGGTACGGAACAGATCTGATTGGGGCATGATCTCCAGTATCAATGGAATGTATAACTATACTGGTTCGGCCAGGTTTGTTGCTAAAGAGATTCCTATAGGTTTTCAAAACTCTCAGAATCTCCTCTTTTACCTCCTCCTTCACCTCCTCTGACCATTCCACTTGATCTACCCCTCCTTTGTCTTTGCTTTCCTGTTCCAAATCTGGAAGTTCAGGCCCACTTCCCTCAGGGAATAAGGTAACTTGCAACACCTTTGCATCCCTGGTATGGTAAGGCTTTAACATATTTACATGAACCACTTTGCTTTTGTTTAATTGGTCTGTGGTGATTACATATGTCACTGTGTCAAGCCTTTCTCTGATGGTATATGGTCCTTCCCAGTTAGCCTGTAATTTGTCATGTTTCCTGGGTATGAACGCCATAACCATATCTCCCACATCATACACACGTTCTCTGGCTGTTCTGTCATACCAGTAACTTTGCTTCTCCTGTGCATGACTCAAATTCTCTTTCACTACTTCCATCATTGATGTTAATATATTGCGGAATTCCAATACAAAATCTACTACAGAAGTTTTGTACTCTCCCAGAGTTCCTTCCCATGAATTTTTAAGCAGTTCCAAAGGTCCCCTCACTTTTCTAGAGAACATGAGTTCAAAGGGTGAGAAGCCTGTTGACTCCTGAGGGACTTCTCTGTATGCAAATAAGAAGCATCCCAACCGTTCATCCCAGTCTTGTGGGTGATCTTGAACATAGCTTCTTATCATGCCCTTCAAAACTCCATTGAATCTCTCAGCCCATTAGTGGCGGGATGGTAAGTAGTGGTCTTTAGATGTTTTAGACCACAACATTTCCACATACATTGCATCACTTCTCCCATGAATACACTGCCTTGATCTGTCAGCACTTCATGAGGGAAACCCAGCCTCATAAAGATTTTTAATAAAGCCTCTGCCACTACAGGGGCTTCTACAGATCTCAGTGCTTCTGCGTCTGGGTACCTGGTGGCAAAATCCACCACCACCACTAGATATTTCTTGCCATGCCTTGTGGGTTTGGAAAAAGGGCCCACCAAATCTATTCCCACTCTATAAAAGGGTTGTCCAATTATAGGAAGGGGCTTTAAGGGTGCCTTGGTCTTTACTCCACTCTTTCCCACCTTTTGGCATATTCCACAAGATAGACAATGTTGTTTTACATCCTTGGAGATATTTGGCCAATAATAATGTGCAGCCAATCTCCTCTTGGTCTTTTTTATTCCCAGATGTCCTGCACATGGGACATCGTGGGCTACCTCTAGCAATCTGGTTCTGTATTTGCTAGGTACTATCAATTGCTTCACTGGTTCACATTCATCCTTTCTTTCAGCAGGCATCCACAGTCTATATAAAATCCCATTCTCACACACAACTTGATTCCTCAGTTTGTCAGTGAAAGGAATCTGTTGGGTCAGCGCTTGTTCCTTTATCTGCTTCAGACTTATATCTTTATGCAGCTCTTCCCTGAATTGATCTGCTTCTTCCCCAGAGACCACTTGATACAGTTTGTCTTCTTCAGCAGGCCTGCTAGTGGTTGCTATGGTGACCTGAGGCTGGTTAACAGATTCCACCCTGTTTGTTTCAGCCCCCCTTAATATGGCTTCTTTTTCTCTGCCAATTTGCTGTCTGGTCACTACATAGATCTTTCCT
This sequence comes from Rhineura floridana, assembly GCF_030035675.1. Lineage (NCBI taxonomy): Eukaryota > Metazoa > Chordata > Lepidosauria > Squamata > Rhineuridae > Rhineura > Rhineura floridana. Next base: position 50,848,032 of record NC_084480.1, read on the forward strand.
TGGGCGCCCATTACATCTCTTCCCAGTATTACTGGTTCTTGTTGCTGGGCATTAATACCAACTTTATATTGGCCCTTTCGGCCTCTCCATTCCATTTTCACTAGGGCCACAGGCAAACTCTCTGGTTGACCCCTCACTCCTTGGATAGTCACTGTTTCCTGAGGTAATATTTCTTCAGATTTTATTAAATCTGGCCTCAGTAACGTCTGAGCGGCACCAGTGTCAAGCAATGCCCAATAAGTTGCCCCTTGTACACTCACTTCCTCTCTCAGACTTGAATCCAGGTCTGTTACTTCTGTCCAGTTTATCTGGCAAAACTGAACCTTTTTCGCTGCTTCTAAAGCCTTGGGCTCTGTTTTCACCGCCCTTGTCTGAGCAGGATTACTAATGGGGTTGGCAACCTCACATTGAAAACATAGGTGCCCCGGTCTACCACATTTGTAGCATAATTTCTCCTCACTTTTAGGGTACACAGATCCACTCTGGGGTGTCCTGTGCCCTTCAGATTTTAATGGAGGACTCACTCGCTGTGGTACCACATCCCTTCTGCCAGCACTATATGGTCTGGGTTTAAACTCTCTTGATGTTTTCCCCACCCAGCCAGTTCTATTGGAGGCAAAGTGATCCGCCATCTCTGCGGCCTCCTGCACAGATGTAGGGGAACGGTCTTTGACCAGGAGCCTTATTTCTGGTGGTAACTGATGGTATAATTGATCCAGTATCATGAGGCTTTTCACCTCTTCCACTGACCGAGCTTTGGCACTCATCCACTTTCCAAATATATCCATCAACTTTGCTCCCAGTTCCACAAAAGACCTCCCTGTCTGTATCTGGCAGTTTCTGAAAAGCTTTCTAAAATAATCAGGCCCCAGTCTGAATCTTTTAAACACTGCTTCTTTGAATTCAGCATAGGTGACGGGCCTGTCTGAGGGGAAATATTGGTATACCTCAGCCAATTCCCCTTTAATCAGGTTTGATAAATACTGCATGTATTTATCTTCAGGTAGCCCCCACAACTGAGCTGCTTTTTCAAAGGTGCTGAGGTAAATTTGAGGATCTTGACCAGGCTCATAGACAGCAAAGTCCTTTGGAGTAATTTTTATTTTTGCTCCATCTCTCTCTTTCCTTGTCTCCTCAGAGTGAAATTTCTATCAAATTTTAACTTTTCTACTTGTAATTCAGCATCCAATGCTCGTTGCTTCTCCCTCTCCTCAAACCCCAATCTCATTCTCTCAATTTCCAACTCCCTCTGTTTTTCCTTCTCTGCACCTTCCATCCTCAATCTCTCAGCTTCCATCTTCAATCTCTCAGCTTCCAACTCCCTCTGCTTGTCTTTTTCCTCAGCCTCCCATCTTAACTTCTCTCTCAAGTACTCTATATAAGCGGGATTGCTTAAATATCCTTCTGGGGTCTCTTCCCTGACAGGTTGTTTTTGCTGGGCAGTTGCAAATCCTATAAGTGCTACCCTCAATTCATCTACCCCTTTACCCTCGTGAGGTAAATTGAATGTTATGCACTTCTCCACCAGCTCCTCTCTTTTCATTTTTATGTATTCAGCCATGGTGTTTGAGTTCACTCACTCTTTGCCACACACTCTTTGCCAGTCACTCTCACAAGAAATCTTGTTTTGTTATTTCTGTTTGCCACACCACTGTTCTGGATTCTCTAGTATTCGTATCTGGATTCTCTGTTGTTCGTATCCCACCGCTACTGACACCACGCGTGATGCGTCCTTCCCTGGCTCTCCCTGTCAGGTTCCTACCTGCGCGTGGCTACTGCCTGTCACTAGGCACCACCAGGGACTCCACCAGTCCGGACCGCTCTCTCTTATGGTTTCCCTATCCGCTCTAGCACAGATCTCAACAGATCCCCCTGCTAAGCAACCACCAGTAACGTCCCAATACTAGTATTCCCAGAGACTCTGAATACTGGTATTGTTACTCTCTTCACCGCTGCCACCATTTGTTTCAGTTCCCCTTCAGCCTTGGTCATTACCTTACCCTCCCTTCTGGTCTGTGAAACCCCAGCCAAGGATCAGGCCTTTGGTAAACCAAATTAAATATTTATTAAAGATAACAAAGCTAACAAGATTAACAAGATTTCTTCTTAAGGCATATAAGCATATGGTTTTACTCAATACTAATCCGAACTCCACCTCCCTCCTTCTTCACGCTCTCCTGGCAAACAACTCTCTCAAACCCCACCAAGCAATCCACTCTTTCTCTTCTCCCCCCCCCCTATTCCACTCTCACTCTTCCTTTTATGCATTCAGCCATTTTAAACACTCAGCCAATCATCTCGCACTCTACTGCCCATTCACTCCCCCTCTTTCACTCCACTTACCATGTATCTTCTAAAACAACAACACTTACCATATATACATTAATATAGGAACATCACAAGGACCTCCTCTGCTAACAACACCTGAGAGGGTCTGTAGGAAAATAGGTGAAAGTTGTTCAGGGCTTTAAAGCCTAACCTGAGCACCTTGAACTGGGCTGGAAAACAAACCATTTCCTAACCATTCTAATGGTACAGCTTGATAGCAATGATAAGTAGCACTGATCTGCAATTTCCTCATTGCGCAAGTCTGAGAACAACTGCTAATATACAATTAGACTTATTTTTATTGTTTGTGAATGGTTGGACTCGATGGCCTTATTAGGCCCCGTCCAACTTTACTGTTCTATGATTCTATGTGGGGTTGGATACTGGCATAGATTGCTTTAAAGGGGCATTAGACAAATTAATGGAGAAGAGGGGTTTGATAGTTAAATGTTCAGATTGAAGCAATATATATCTATCAGGTTCCTTCTAGGGAACGTAGGCTTTCCTAATAGCAGGGATGAGGAAACTTTGGCTCCAGCAGTTCTTGGACTACTACAACTCCCATCATTCCGGAGTCCTGGCTAGCTTGGTTTGATAGGATACGGAATCCAACAGCCACTGACGGGGCGCAACTTCCCTAGATCTGCTCATACAGAGGTAGCCAACGTGGTGCCCTGCAGATGATGTTGGACTACAGCTCCCATCATCCCTTACCATTGGCCATGCTAGCTGGGGCTGATGGGAGTTTGTAATCCAATAACATCTGGAAGGCACCACGGTGGATACCCCTGTACTAACAAGATGAAGGGCTGGTATACAAATTTTAAATAGCTCAGTCTCGCTGGCCATCGTTAGAAATGGAATACATAGACTCTTCTTACACACTAAAAGGAGCTGTCATTAATGGCTGCTGCTAACGGACCAGCTATCTAAGGGACTTTCTCCCCTGATTTTCTCACAGAAAGAAGACAGTACGGGGAAGAGGCGGAGGCCTCCCCGCCAGTAGGGGACAGTAAGTAAATCACCCGAGGTGGCACCAAGGAGCCGGGCGCGCTTGTAGAAGCCTCTATTGCTGGAGCTCCTCCCCGCCGGTCCTTGACGGATGAGGTAGCGACGGCGGCGACTACCACCACCACGACGGCCGCCTCCTTCTTTCAGCTTTCCTCAGTCCCTCATCCCGGACTGGGTGTCCTCATGGCTTCTCGCGGCGAGGACGAGGCGGTGCTGTTCAGACGGGGGGCCGGGCAGGTACTGGGGTAGGCGGGGCCGCTCGTGGGCCTTCGAATGGCTTTTCTTTCCCTTGGTAGGAACGGTTGTCGGATGCGAGGCGAGCCGGCCTCGTGTCTCCTGCGGACTGGTCTGCGCTGCTTTAGCTCGGAAGAGGTTTAGCTGCTCAGACTCTAACCTACGAAGTTCAGAGAGCAAGTCTGTGAGGGAAAGAGACTGTTGAAAGGAGGGAGCGGGAATTTGGGGGGCGCAGTTTCATCCGCTTACAAAATGAAAATAACTTTAGACTTGGAACTTAATGGTCGGGGGCGGCGGAATGCATATTAGTGTGCAATCCTGTACCCACTTTTCTGGGAGTAAGTCCCATTGAACCCAATTACATTATTAATCCTCAGGTTAAATGTTGTAAACCAGTTCTGCTGCCTTTGGGGGCCTTTCTGATTATTCTGCTGAGTGGGGCCCTGGATTTCTGCTCCAAAGACTAGCTCTGGCAACAGCAATAAAAGCAGGAATTTTACATTAAATACCTTAAAGGTGTCTGAAAATGTAAAGAAATTCACAACTAGTTCTGCATGCCCAGGGCCATGCTTTGGTTTGTACAGAGCAAACAGTTATTGAGACCTATGAAACTATGGAAAAAATAGATTATTATATGGCTATTAAAAGCTATTTTTAAAAAATCCTTATTTGGCAATATGCCCAAGTCTGTGCACGTGAAGTCGTTCTTTAGATCCTTGCAATAATATAGTATGGCATGACATAATAATGATATATTGAAGAAGCTGCAACCTGTAGATTTGACTGTAACTCCCAGAAGATTTTTGGTTTTAAATTCAAAATAAAAAGAAAATATGTCCTTTAATCTCTTCTTACAGAGTGATGATTCTGATATATGGGATGATACAGCACTTATAAAAGCATATGATAAAGCAGTTGCATCCTTCAAGGTAAAGCACACCCTAGAATTCTCCATCTGCTAAAAGGCTCAACCTTGTACAAAGGTCACCTTTTTTGATCCTTGAATGTAATCCCAGAAATAGGTGGACTGGAAGAAAGAGACAGGAGAAGGCTGTTGTGTTTTTCTTCTGTCAGTGCCCTTTCGTTTTTAACAGCTGGACCCAAGCAGATAAACCACAGGAGCAGTTTTCCTAGTGCTGAAAGGCAGCAGCAGGGAAAATTTAATCTGTTCAGTTTGTCATAAAACTTTTAAAGGAATATGCTTCCCAAAAGTTGGCAACTCTAGAAAAGACACTGTGTGTATATTCTCGTCTGTATTTAACTTGTTCTTGATCTAAGATGAAACAGATTCTACCTGCTGTTTCAAAGTGATGCAGTTTTATCACCCCAGAATAGTTAAGATGCATGTCAGTTAGTCATTTCGTACAGAGGATTGTTAAATAATGTGCCCGAGAATCCCATGCTGCTCAGAAACAGGCTGAGGGCAGTTTGTTTTTAGTGTGGACACCATGTGTACGTGATTAAGGCAGCTTTTAGTGTATTAGACAAGCTTAACTTAAAGGGACTTATAGTGGCTTTAGCAAGCATCCCTGGTAACTGAACCTTCTGAGGTCACCGCAACTGCTTTTTAAAAAGGATTGTTCTACTATTCTCACTTCAGTGGTATGATACTGCTAAGTATAGTACTGCTTAAGATCTAACCCTGCTTCTGGTGCTGCTATTGTTGTTATTATTATTTTAAAACAGCAGGAATAATATTAAACATTAAACAGGACTGGGGCATAATAAAAAGAAATTCAAAAGCCAGAAAGATCTGGGGAAATTTTAAAAAGTTATTCACCTGGCACCAGAAAGACATGAGAGGTTGTCCAGGAAGCCTATCTGCAGAGATAATTCAAAAGGCAGAGCATCCCTATTGAGAAGTCCTTTCCCCCATTAAAATAGTTGTATTTCCACCATGAATCTTGCCACTGGTACGCCTTGCCAATCCATGGATTAATAGTTCTTTATGGGAGATGGAAGGTTTATAGTCTTGAGTTAGAAGTTAAGTTTTGTTGCTCATTTGCTTGATATGTTTTGATGTACCAAATTAAATGCAATGCATCATATCAAATTATCTAAATGAACCACATGGATATTTTAAAATAATTACTGTGTTAATACTAATTATTTTTTAAAAATAATAATAGCTAAACCATAGAGTTTAAAGAGCAAAGGAAGCTGGAAAGCCAGACTATAATTATTTTGTATTTTTACTTTCTCCATCAGCATGCTTTGAAGAATGGTGACTGTTCAGAGCCTTTGGATAAAACCGAGCAAAATGCTGGGACAAAAAGAAAAAATAACAAAAAGAACAAGACTAGGAAGAAAAGTAATGCTACACCACAGAAACAGGTCATTTTGGGGGAAAACAACCTATGTGACTGAGAATAGTATTTAGAAGTTTGTTTTTTACATCATGGAACTAAGATCCTATATTCTTTTCACAAGAAAGTAATACAGAATGAAAGCACAAGAACCCAAATCTTAAGTCGCCCATTTCTTGTTGTGCTTGAAGTTTGATAGGGAAATAGAAAGCCTGGTTTTTAAAGTGACCTGTATGTTGCCATTGGTTCTGTTCTATTGTTCCAGTTTCTAGTTCTTGATATAGGGATAACACTTGTTTTACGATAATTATGTATTTACAAGAATTACACTACTGGAAAGTATTTTTAGGTAGTGCATCTGAAGAACTCTTTTATTTATTTAACAAATATTCTTAACAAAAAAAGAAATAATATCAAAATTATGAACACCCAAATTCCCTCCCTCAGGGATCCTTTTTTCTATAATTCCTCCTTATACATATCCTTACAAGCATATTGTATGATAATACATATGGTAACACAGTAATAAAATAATTACATGTATTGGTGAGCCAAGTATCCCCCATCTTATAACTGTGCATTTGGTTTCTTTTTCCTAAGTGTAGAACTTTGCAATTATCCCTGTTGAATTTCATTCTGTTGTTTTCAGCTCCAGCCTATCAGGGTCCCTTTGAATTTTGTTTCTGCCTTCCATGGTATTGGCTGTGCCCCCCAATTTTGTATCATCTGCAGATTTGATAAACATGCTCTGTACCTCCTCATCGAAGTTGTTAATAAAAATGTTGAAGAGCACTGGGCCCAGGACCAAACCCTGTGGTACCCCACTCGTTACTTCCACCCAGTTTGAGCAGGAACCATTGAGAAGCACTCTTTGCATACGATTCTGGAGCCAACTGTGGATCCACCTAATAGTTGTTGCATCCAGCCCGCATTTAGCTAGCTTGCTAATCAGAATATCATGGGGCACTTTGTCAAAAGCTGTGCTGAAGTCGAGATATATTATGCCCACAGCATTCCCACAGTCTACAAGGGAGGTTACCTGATCAAAAAACAAGATAAGATTAGTTTGGCAGGATTTGTTCTTCATAAATCCATGTTGGCTCCTAGTATTCACTGCATTATTTTCAAGGTGCTTACAGACTCACTGCTTTATAATCTGCTCCATAGTTTTTCCAAGGATTGATGTGAGGCTGACTGGTCTGTAGTTCCCTGGTTCTTCCTTTTTGCCTTTTTTGAAGATAAGGACAACATTAGCTCTCCTCCAGTCGTCCGGCACTTCACCAGTCCTCCATGATTTCACAAAGATAACAGACAGCGGTTCTGAGAGTTCTTCATCCAGTTCCTTCAATACTCTAGGATACAGTTTATCGGGCCCTGCCAATTTGACCTCGTTCAAAGTGATTAGGTATTCCTTGACCGTTTGTCTATCCGTCTCAAGCTCCAATCTTGCCCCTTCTACTTCATGTTTCCCGGGAGAGTCATAGACCCTTTTTGGGGAGAAGACTGAGCCAAAGTAGGAATTCAGCACTTCTGCCTTTCCTTTGTCATCTATTGTCATTTTGCCATACTCATTGAGTAGCTGTGCCACCATTTCTTTTCTCTGTCTTTTACTATGGACATACCTGAAGAAAGCTTTTTTTGCTGCTTTTAGCATCCCTCGCTAACCTCAGCTCATTCTCAGCTTTAGTCTTCCTGACACCATCCCTGCAATTCCGTGATACCTGCCTGTAATCTTCCTTTGTGGTCTGGCCTTCTTTCAACTTCCTGTATATGCCCTTTTTTGTTTTCAGGTCATCTTTAAGCTTTTTGTGAAGCCACATTGGCTTCTGTTGTTTTCTCCCTTTTTTCCTTGCTTGCCATTGCGCCTTTAGAATTTCCTTTTGTACAAACTCCCACCCATCTTGGACTCCTTTTCACATTAGGGTGGCTTGCCATGGAACCATACTTAAAATTGCTCTGAGTACTGGGGTTCAATTTAAAGCCCCCTGATGAACTTCTCCATGCCGTAGCCAAACACATTCTTCCCATTCCTTGTGAGATGCAACCCATCACTTGCCAGCAGTCCATCTTCCAGGAAGCATAGCCCGTGGTCCCAGAATCCAAATCTCTCACGTCAGCACCACCTTCGTAACCATTCATTCACGCAGAGTATTTTTCTTTCCCTTTCTACTCCTCCTCGAAGTACTGGAAGGATGGATAAAAAACTGTCTGGGCCCCAAAGTCCTTCCTTCTCAGAGCTTCAAAGTCTGATGTGATTCTTCATAGCTCTGTTTGGCAGTATCATTTGTTCCCACAGGGATGAGGAGAAAGGCATACCTGTCGGTGGGCTTGATGAGTGATAACAACCCTTCTGGGACACACCACCCTCCATCTTTTGTCCCTCTGTACCTAAGATTTTTAGCTGTTCTGGGATTTTTTGACTTGAAAATAAAGAATTCTATTTTATGCTGCCAATGTTTCAAACAATTAAAAGGTATCATTATGGGAAGAATGTAAAATAAATATGTGAATTTAGGGAGAATATTCATTTTAATTAGAGCTATACTATTGGAGAGAGACAAGGTCAATCGAGACCATCTCCGCAAGTCTGCTTGTATCTTTTTCCATAATGGGACATAATTGTATTTAAAAGATTTATTGAGATTTTTAGCAATTTGGACCCCAGGTACTGAAAGTGGGAATAAACCAAAGGAATTCTAAGATTCCTCAAAAGGCATCTTTGGGTATCTGGGGGGATATGGAAGAACAGTAGATCAGATTTTGTAAAATTTACCTTTAGACCTGAGACTGTTTTGAATTTCTTCACCTCTGACTTTACATGTGGCATTGCTTCTGAAGGGTTAGAAATCATCAAAAGTAAATCATCAGCATATAAACTTAATAAATGTTCTTTCTTGCCCACTTTAACTCCCTTAATATCCTCAACCTACCTGCCAAAAATTCTATAATCAGAGTGAATAATAAAGGGCAACCTTGTTTGGTGCCTACATTTAATTTTATTTCCTGCTTTCTGTATTATTGACTCGTATCTTCACTGTGGATGATGCAAATATAATTCCTTATTAAATTTGTGGCCAAATTGATGCACATTTAATGAATTCAATAAAAAGTGCCAATTTACACTATCGAAGGCCTTAAATATATCAGTTGCTAACGGGGCTAAGGGTGACTGATTCATTTTACAATACTTCATGATACTGATTAATCTCCTAATGGGATCAGCTATATAACGACCAGGGATAAAACCATATTGATCAGGGTTCACTACTTTCTGGATTACTAATTTTAATCTATTGGCTAAAATGGTAGTAAAAATCTTATAATCTGTATTAAGTAGTGAAATTGGCTTATAAGAATCGGGGGGGGAGGAGTCCTTGCCAGGTTTTAGTAGCAGGACTATATGTGATTGAGACCAAGTTGGAGGCAACCTAGAACCATCTAAAATCAAATTAAACAGATGTGTCATAGTTGGCAATAATATGTCTTTATATTCCTTATAGAAATTACCAGCATAGCTATCGGCCCTGGAGCCTTATTCGGTTTCAGATCTTTAATAACTTTGCTTACTTCCTCCTCTTTGATAAGGGCATTCAATAACCTTCTTTCCTCTTCTGATAAACTCAGGAGGTTAGTGTCTGATATTCCTGTATCTTTCGGTTGTCTTTGATTTTTTGTTCATACAGTTGTTCAAAATACGTTGCCAGGGAATTCCCTATAGATTTATTGTTATAAACTGACTCATTCTGGCCTATTTTAAGAGTTCTAATTATATTCTTTCTCATTTTCACCCTGTTTGCTAGAATCTTTGAGCTTTTTCCATCCTCTTCATAATATTTCTGTTTAACATATAGCACACTCAGCATTGTATCATCTATATCTGCTAAGGCCATTTCTGTTCTCTTCCTTTCCACTTCTCTTCTGATCCTTTGAGAACTGGTCTGTTTGTAATCATTAATTGCAATCTATCCCTTTGTTGTTTTTTGACACTTTTTATGTAGGACCACTCACTAATGCAAATACCTCATGCCACAACCTTCATAGCCTCCCATCAGACTTCCTCTGTTATTTCTTCTGCTGCGTTGTCTTTAAAATAATTAGATAGACCTTCCCTAATTATTTCCCTGGTCAATGATGATGAGGACAAGAGCAGTGGGTTAAGTCTCCAACTGCTACGCCGTGATTGTCCCAACGAATCTGCTATACTCAAGTGTACAGGGGCATGATCTGTAACTTTAATTGCCCCTATGTCCACTTTTTGTACCCAATTCAGTAGGGAATCAGAGACAATGAGGGAATCTAGCCTTGAAAATGAGCCATGTGGCCTAGAATAAAATGTATGGCTGAATTCCCCAGGATTTATTTCAGACCAGACTTTCCTTAGATCTTCCTTTTGTAACAAATTCATGATTTTTCATGTTTGCTTTCCTGGGTTGGGGATCCTTCTTTCTCTAACAACTGCACTCCCACCTCTTTTTTTTCTGCCCTCTTGCTACTCATCCCCTGTAGATTTAAATTAGTGTCATCTCCCAAAATGACCTCTACTTTTGTGAAACGTTGTAGTTGCCCCAACATTTTGTGGAAGAAATTTAACTGACCTGTATTGGGTGCATAAAATGTGGCAAAGGTGACTAGTCTTGAGTTACTCAGTATCCCATCTACAAGCAGAAATCTCCCTTGGCTGTCTATCTTGCTTCTCTTTGGTTCAAAGAAACCATCCTCATGAAACAATATTGCCACTCCCCTTGCCTTGCTACTGCCTTTTGCCAGAAATTTGTATTTCCAATACTTGCTATTAAAAAATCCATCTGTTGATTTGGCCTTATGTGTTTCTTGCAACATTAACACTTTTGGTTTTAACTTCCATATCAGCTTGTAAAGTCTATGTCGTTTAATTATTGTCCCTAGACCTTTTATATTCTGTGTAGTGTTTTTTATTTCATTTGCCATAATATCTGTAGCAGCTTTCGTCTTGATTTAATTTCTTGCCTTTCAAAGATGTTACCTATCCTTCCCCTTACACCAGTTACCCCATTTCCCTCCTAATCTTCTTTAACACTATTTCCCTCCCCCCACCCCCTTTGCTTAACACTAATTATAAACTACAACTGCGCCTCACCCCAAATATTAGGGCCTGGCGGCTGTACAAGTGTATCACTTCCCAATATATCTGAGCAAATTTTTTACTTTACTCAGGATCTTTAATTTTACATGCTAACTACCCCCTTTCCAGAGGGTTTGTAACACTGGGGCTAAAATTAAATCTTTTATATAACGTTGGAAAAGCTACTGTATTGTAATTAAATTATGTGGATACACTGACTTATTTCTTCATAAGTCTGCCACGGTCGAGTAGGAGATTCCCATCGCCCCCGTTAACCATAACAACATTGTTTCAACCCACAAAGAGAAAAAATGAAAGTATTATCAAACATATACAGCAGTTCATCCCCATCTTTACTCGTCTTACTGCACTGTCCCTGCTCTGCTGCTGTCTCGGTAGTTGCCCAGCTTCCTTAGGAACAGAGTCTGAATTTTTTACAGTTGTTAGCCTCAGCAGCGCCTGTTCAGAAGGTTCCATAGTCTATGATACGGAAAGGGGGTGTTGTTATAATTGTCTCTGGTCAGTCTGCCTTGTTGTGTTCTATATGGTTGCTTTCTATATACAGTTTCCCAGTCGCCACTGTCATCATCCGTATCCTCCCCACCATCATTCTCTCTGCTCATCTCCTTCTCGCCATGGCCTTTAGGGAGCATAAAGTGTAGTTGCTTCAGTATGTCTGCCGCTGCTTTTCCGGTTGTGGCAGAGTAAATAGCACCCTTGTGTGGAACTACAAGTTGGAAGGGAAAGCCCCAATAATAACGAAACCCCACCTTGCAACTTTAAAGTGAAGGGTCTCATCCGCCTTCACCTTTGTAGTGTCTCAGGGGCCAGGTCTTGTAGGACCAGAATAACGGAGTCTCCACATTTCACTACCTCCAGGTCTCTCAAATACTTGAGCAAAATCTCTTTCACAGTATATTTTGCAAAGCAGACAATTACATCCCTGGGGCTGTCTTTCCTTTTAGGGCCAAGTGCTCTGTGCGCCCTCTCTAGATCTTCCTCCTTCAATGTAAAATCCATGAGGAGTGAATTCAGCCAATGTATTAAAAAACCTTTGATGTTATCTTTTTCTATTTCTTCTTCCAGGCCATGAAAACAAAGATTTAATTTTCTATTTCAGTTTTCCAAATCCTGCAGCTTAAGTTTCATATTTTTGTTTTCAGTTTTTAACTTTTGAACTCTTTCCTCCTGAGCTGCCATGTTGTTTGTTGTTGATTCTGCCAATTCAATCCTGTTGCGTAGCTCCCCTAACTTTGTTTCTAATATTGTCAACCACCAGTTAAGGATTTCTTGTTTAACATACTTAAATTGATCAGCCATATCCTCTTTTGTAACACCCACAACCGCAGAGCCGGATACCTTGTCCGTTTGTGTCCCTGTAGACGCAGTAGCAGGAACTAGCACCATTTTTGTTTCGTTGTTTGCCGATCTGACCAATGCGGCCTTCTTTTTCTTCCCCATTGTTGCAAAATATTGTGTAAGATCACTATTCTTATATTGGGGTAATCCTGTTGTCATCCCTCTTTCACGGATCATTGAGGTGGGGTTCCATGCTGTCTTCTATCACTCGTTCTTCCAGTTGTTTTAATCTAGGGCTTGGGAGCGCCCACTCTACACTGCCATCTTGCAGGCGTCCAAACTCCACCCCTCCCCACCAAAGAACTATTTCAAATAGAGATGATAAAGGATAAAGTCTTAAAACTGATTTACAAATTAAAAAGTGGCATAACCAATGTGGAGGTTTTAAAGCTAGCATATTGTGGCTAACAAATATTGAAGGAGAGCACTCTTTCTTCATTTCTTCCTTTCTTATTAAATTTGTATCCCGCCCTTCCTCCCAAAGTGAGCCCAGGGTGGCAAACAGTGACAAAACACCAAAAAATCCTTTAACAAAATATTTTAAAACATCTTAAAAACTTTATAACATGATAATTTTTACATAGGTATGTTTAACAGGTATATCACAAATATGACACTTATGCAGGAGGGAAATCGTATTTGTGTAATAAAATAAAGTAGAAATTAACGCAATTTGATATTTTCTTTCAATGCAGTGGAGAGTTAACGATGCATGCAGTGCAGTTTGGTCTGAAGATGGCAATGTGTACCAAGCAACTATTACCTCAATTAATTGGAAGAAAGGGACTTGTATAGTTATCTATACTGGATATGGAAATAAAGAAGAGCAAAATCTGGCAGATCTGCTACCACCAATCGATACTGAGGGAACACATGAGAGAAGTGCTACTGAGGTAAAGGCAAATATGAAATTTATGCTCAACTGAAATGGGATCAACTTCTCATTTCAACAGTTCTTTCAGAGCTAATACAAGTAGAACATGTGAGAATTAAAGCTAACACATCTGAAATATGGAATTGTACCTATTTCTGTAGGAGCAGAATTTGGTCTTGTGCCTCCTGCACATAGGAAAAGGGTGGTAAGCTCTAGAAAGGAGAGTTACTGAAGGGCAGATTAATAAGATCTTCAATGGGGAGGAGAGCCTGGCTGGGAGTCCAGAGTCTTGAGTTCAAATCCCCGCTCGTGTCTCCTGGGTGTCAAGGGCCAGCTAAAGATCACTCCACAGTGAGTGGCTCGGGGGTTATGTGCCCTGCCACCTGTGCAGCCGTGGACAAGCTGCATAGTCCCAAGGAGCCCAGTTGTCCCCCAGCTGGCAGTTGTGGACAAGGAAGGGGCTGGCTTGTGCAGCTGTGGCAAGCTGAGCAGGCCCTAGCCAGCTGGGGAGGACTGTGATGTTCCTATATATTAGTGTATTTATGGTAAGTGCTGGTTGTTTAGAGTATACATGGTAAGTAGTGAAAGAGGAGGGGGAGTGAATGGGCAATAGAATGCTTGATGATTGGCTGAATGTTTAAAATGGCTGACAGTATAAATGAAAGGATGACAGGTAAATCTGGGTGAATGTGAGGTGGTGAATTGTGGAATCTGGGGGGGAAGAAGAGAAAGAGTGGATTGCTTGGTGGGGTTTAGAGAGTTGTTTACCAGGAGGGAGGTGGAGTTCGGATTAGTATTGAGTAAAACCATCTGCTTATGTGCCTTAATAAGAAATCTTGTTAATCTTGTTAGCTTTGTTATCTGTAATAAATACTTAATTTGGTTTACCAAAGGCCTGATCCTTGGCTGGGGTTTCACAGACCAGAAGGGAGGGTAAGGTAATGACCAAGGCTGAAGGGGAACTGTAATAAATGGTGGCAGCGGTGAAGAGAATAACAATACCAGTATTCAGAGTCTCTGGGAATACTAGTATTGGGACGTTACTGGTGGTTGCCTAGCAGGGGGATCTGTTGAGATCTGTGCTAGAGCGGGGAGAGAAATCATAAGAGAGAGCGGTCCGGACTGGTGGAGTCCCTGGTGGTGCCTAGAGACAGGCAGTAACCACGAGCAGGTAGGAACCTGACAGGGAGAGCCAGGGAAGGACGCAACCCATGTGGTGTCAGTAGCGGTGGGATACGAACAACAGAGAATCCAGATACGAACCAAAGACAGTCCCAAAGACACGTGGTGACAAAGGAGACTACGTCACAGGTGTTGGCTGTAGCAGTGAGATACGAATACTATACAATCCCTAATAGTTGTGTGGCAAACAGAAATAACAAACCAAGATTTCTTGTGAGAGTGACTGGCAAAGAGTGTGTGGCAAAGAGTGAGTGAACTCAAACACCATGGCTGAATACATAAAAATGAAAAGAGAGGTGCTGGTGGAGAAGTGCATAACATTCAATTTACCTCACGAGGGTAAAGGGGTAGATGAATTGAGGGTAGCACTTATAGGATTTGCAACTGCCCAGCAAAAACAACCTGTCAGGGAAGAGACCCCAGAAGGATATTTAAGCAATCCCGCTTATATAGAGTACTTGAGAGAGAAGTTAAGATGGGAGGCTGAGGAAAAAGACAAGCAGAGGGAGTTGGAAGCTGAGAGATTGAAGATGGAAGCTGAGAGATTGAGGATGGAAGGTGCAGAGAAGGAAAAACAGAGGGAGTTGGAAATTGAGAGAATGAGATTGGGGTTTGAGGAGAGGGAGAAGCAACGAGCATTGGATGCTGAATTACAAGTAGAAAAGTTAAAATTTGATAGAAATTTCACTCTGAGGAGACAAGGAAAGAGAGAGATGGAGCAAAAATAAAAATTACTCCAAAGGACTTTGCTGTCTATGAGCCTGGTCAAGATCCTCAAATTTACCTCAGCACCTTTGAAAAAGCAGCTCAGTTGTGGGGGCTACCTGAAGATAAATACATGCAGTATTTATCAAACCTGATTAAAGGGGAATTGGCTGAGGTATACCAATATTTCCCCTCAGACAAGCCCGTCGCCTATGCTGAATTCAAAGAAGCAGTGTTTAAAAGATTCAGACTGGGGCCTGATTATTTTAGAAAGCTTTTCAGAAATTGCCAGATACAGTCAGGGAGGTCTTTTGTGGAACTGGGAGCAAAGTTGATGGATATATTTGGAAAGTGGATGAGTAGTGCCAAAGCTCAGTCAGTGGAAGAGGTGAAAAGCCTCATGATACTGGATCAATTATACCATCAGTTACCACCAGAAATAAGGCTCCTGGTCAAAGACTGTTCCCCTACATCTGTGCAGGAGGCCACAGAGATGGCGGATCACTTTGCCTCCAATAGAACTGGCTGGGTGGGGAAAACATCAAGAGAGTTTAAACCCAGACCATATAGTGCTGGCAGAAGGGATGTGGTACCACAGCGAGTGAGTCCTCCATTAAAATCTGAAGGGCACAGGACACCCCCGAGTGGATCTGTGTACCCTAAAAGTGAGGAGAAATTATGCTACAAATGTGGTAGACCAGGGCACCTACGTTTTCAATGTGAGGTTGCCAACCCCATTAGTAATCCTGCTCAGACAAGGGCAGTGAGAACAGAGCCCAAGGCTTTAGAAACAGCGAAAAAGGTTCAGTTTTGCCAGATAAACTGGACAGAAGTAACAGACCTGGATTCAAGTCTGAGAGAGGAAGTGAGTGTACAAGGGGCAAATTATTGGGCATTGCTTGATACTGGTGCCGCTCAGACATTACTGAGGCCAGATTTAATAAAATCTGAGGTAATATTACCTCAGGAAACTGTGACTATCCAAGGAGTGAGGGGTCAACCAGAAAGTTTGCCTGTGGCCCTAGTGGATATGACTTGGAGAGGCCGAGAGGGCCGATATAAAGTAGGCATTAATGCCCAGCAACAAGAACCAGTAATACTGGGAAGGGATGTAATGGGCGCCCAAGGAAAGATCTATGTAGTGACCAGACAGCAAATTGGCAGAGAAAAAGAAGCCATATTAAGGGGGGCTGAAACAAACAGGGTGGAATCTGTTAACCAGCCTCAGGTCACCATAGCAACCACTAGCAGGCCTGCTGAAGAAGACAAACTGTATCAAGTGGTCTCTGGGGAAGAAGCAGATCAATTCAGGGAAGAGCTGCATAAAGATATAAGTCTGAAGCAGATAAAGGAACAAGCGCTGACCCAACAGATTCCTTTCACTGACAAACTGAGGAATCAAGTTGTGTGTGAGAATGGGATTTTATATAGACTGTGGATGCCTGCTGAAAGAAAGGATGAATGTGAACCAGTGAAGCAATTGATAGTACCTAGCAAATACAGAACCAGATTGCTAGAGGTAGCCCACGATGTCCCATGTGCAGGACATCTGGGAATAAAAAAGACCAAGAGGAGATTGGCTGCACATTATTATTGGCCAAATATCTCCAAGGATGTAAAACAACATTGTCTATCTTGTGGAATATGCCAAAAGGTGGAAAAGAGTGGAGTAAAGACCAAGGCACCCTTAAAGCCCCTTCCTATAATTGGACAACCCTTTTATAGAGTGGGAATAGATTTGGTGGGCCCTTTTTCCAAACCCACAAGGCATGGCAAGAAATATCTAGTGGTGGTGGTGGATTTTGCCACCAGGTACCCAGACGCAGAAGCACTGAGATCTGTAGAAGCCCCTGTAGTGGCAGAGGCTTTATTAAAAATCTTTATGAGGCTGGGTTTCCCTCATGAAGTGCTGACAGATCAAGGCAGTGTATTCATGGGAGAAGTGATGCAATGTATGTGGAAATGTTGTGGTCTAAAACATCTAAAGACCACTACTTACCATCCCGCCACTAATGGGCTAACTGAGAGATTCAATGGAGTTTTGAAGGGCATGATAAGAAGCTATGTTCAAGATCACCCACAAGACTGGGATGAACGGTTGGGATGCTTCTTATTTGCATACAGAGAAGTCCCTCAGGAGTCAACAGGCTTCTCACCCTTTGAACTCATGTTTACTAGAAAAGTGAGCGGACCTTTGGAACTGCTAAAAAATTCATGGGAAGGAACTCTGGGAGAGTACAAAACTTCTGTAGTAGATTTTGTATTGGAATTCCGCAATAAATTAACATCAATGATGGAAGTAGTGAAAGAGAATTTGAGTCATGCACAGGAGAAGCAAAGTTACTGGTATGACAGAACAGCCAGAGAACGTGTGTATGATGTGGGAGATATGGTTATGGCGTTCATACCCAGGAAACATGACAAATTACAGGCTAACTGGGAAGGACCATATACCATCAGAGAAAGGCTTGACACAGTGACGTATGTAATTACCACAGACCAATTAAACAAAAGCAAAGTGGTTCATGTAAATATGTTGAAGCCTTACCATACCAGGGATGCACAGGTGTTGCAAGTTACCTTATTCCCTGAGGGAAGTGGGCCTGAACTTCCAGATTTGGTACAGGAAAGCAAAGACAAAGGAGGGGTAGATCAAGTGGAATGGTCAGAGGAGGTGAAGGAGGAAGTAAAAGAGGAGATTCTGAGAGTTTTGAAAACCTATAGGAATCTCTTTAGCAACAAACCTGGCCGAACCAGTATAGTTATACATTCCATTGATACTGGAGATCATGCCCCAATCAGATCTGTTCCGTACCGTGTGAATGGGAAAGTTTTGAATGAGATCAAAAAGGAGGTGGAAGAGATGCTGGAATTAGGAGTGATCAGGGAATCCATCAGTCCCTGGGCTTCAAGTATTGTCCTGGTTCCGAAAAAAGATGGAACGACAAGGTTTTGCATTGATTATCGGCTAATCAATAAAATTACTGTCCCAGATGCGTATCCTATGCCTAGGGTAGACGCTATGTTAGAGTTATTGGGGGCAGCAACCATTATCTCTACACTAGATCTCTGTAAAGGATTTTGGCAAATGGAACTAGACGAGCAATCCAGAGCCAAAACTGCCTTTAGTACACCAGATGGGTTATATGAGTTTGTGACCTTACCCATGGGACTAAGGAACTCACCAAGTTCATTTCAGAGGCTAATCAATACTGTGTTGCGAGGCATGTCAGATTTTGCAGTGGCCTATATCGATGACGTGGCCATTTTTAGCAAGTCGGTGCCTGAGCATGTCCAACACCTGACAACAGTATTGGAGGCCTTAAGAAAAGCAGGCCTCACAATAAAAGCTAAGAAATGCCAGTTTGGACTAAAGGAAGTAATCTATTTAGGACATAAGGTGGGGAGTGGGAAAATCACCCCCTTATGGAGCAAGGTGGAGGCAATACAAGCGTGGCCGATCCCCTTAACCAAAAAACAAGTAAGGGCATTTCTGGGTGTGGCTGGTTTTTATAGGAAGTTTGTGAGAAATTTTGGGGAAATAGCAATCCCCTTGCATGAATTGACCAAGAAGAAGTGTTCTGAGCGTGTGGTATGGACGGATGAATGTCAGAAGGCTTTTGATCTGCTGAAGCAAGCCTTGTGCCAAGGACCCATATTAATAGCACCAGACTATGAGAAACCATTCATCGTGGCTACAGATGCGTTGGACCTCGCGCTGGGAGTCGTCTTGCTACAGGAGAGAGAAGGCACCAGACATCCAGTGGCGTACCTGAGTCGCAAGCTGACGCCGAGGGAGAAAAACTATTTGTTGGTCCAGAAGGAGTGCCTAGCGGTCGTGTGGGGACTGAACAAGTTGCGCCCATACGTGTGGGGACGAAGATTCACAGTGACTACGGATCATCGGGCCTTGTTATGGTTGCAGACTATGAAAAACCATAACACTATGCTGCAGAGGTGGTCCTGGGCCCTACAGGACTATCAAGTGGACTTCCAGTTCATCAAAGGCAAGGACAATGTACTGGCCGATGGACTTTCCAGGCAAGTGGCTGGGACTGCAGTGACGTGACCAGACAGAGGAACAAAGAAAGACATTTTCCCCATAGAGACTTTTATTTGTTAACGCGACGTATAAATCCTGGAACAGGAATAATACTCTGCAGTTGTTTAAGGGGGGGGAAATGTGATGTTCCTATATATTAGTGTATTTATGGTAAGTGCTGGTTGTTTAGAGTATACATGGTAAGTAGTGAAAGAGGAGGGGGAGTGAATGGGCAATAGAATGCTTGATGATTGGCTGAATGTTTAAAATGGCTGACAGTATAAATGAAAGGATGACAGGTAAATCTGGGTGAATGTGAGGTGGTGAATTGTGGAATCTGGGGGGGAAGAAGAGAAAGAGTGGATTGCTTGGTGGGGTTTAGAGAGTTGTTTACCAGGAGGGAGGTGGAGTTCGGATTAGTATTGAGTAAAACCATCTGCTTATGTGCCTTAATAAGAAATCTTGTTAATCTTGTTAGCTTTGTTATCTGTAATAAATACTTAATTTGGTTTACCAAAGGCCTGATCCTTGGCTGGGGTTTCACAGACCAGAAGGGAGGGTAAGGTAATGACCAAGGCTGAAGGGGAACTGTAATAAATGGTGGCAGCGATGAAGAGAATAACAATACCAGTATTCAGTGTCTCTGGGAATACTAGTATTGGGACGTTACTGGTGGTTGCCTAGCAGGGGGATCTGTTGAGATCTGTGCTAGAGCGGGGAGAGAAATCATAAGAGAGAGCGGTCCGGACTGGTGGAGTCCCTGGTGGTGCCTAGAGACAGGCAGTAACCACGGGCAGGTAGGAACCTGACAGGGAGAGCCAGGGAAGGACGCCTCACAAGGACTAGCCTCAGAAGGAGGTAAACCCCCTCTGAATACCGCTTACCATGAAAATCCTATTCATAGGTTCACCATAAGTCGGGATGGACTTGTAGGCAGTCCATTTCCATTTTTTTAAAGTAGTTTTATTTAAAAGGGTGTCTTTAGGAAGGTCACAGAATCGGAACAAAAAAAGTAAAGAGTGTTTATTTGTGAAATATCATTAGTTATTCCTAAGTATGGCTTGAAAATATCTGTTGCAAATTTCTAATTATAATTATTTTTCTAGAATGAAAATGAGACTCAGTATTCAACAGATGAAAGTGACCTCTGTTTCCAGTCACCTGGAAACAAATACAATCGTACAAAATCAGCACAATGGAATTCCCACTTTCCACCACCACCACCAGTACTGGGCTCTGGAAGGGTAAGCATAGAAGCAAGTCTGAACAACAACTGTTTACTACACGGTAGCATTCCAGCTATTGAGAAGAGTAGTATCTTTACCTTTCTCATTAGAAGCTGAAGTACAAGTGTCGTTCTAGTCATAGACAGAAGGGGAGAGTTGTTGTGCGGTGGTGAGAGTACGTGCTTTGCATGCAAAAAGTCCTAGGTTCAGTACCTAGAATCTCCAGGTAGGGCTGGGAGAGAGCCTTGTCTGAGGGCCAAGCTATATGTTTACTGTGTAATAATCTTTCATTTTTACTGGCATGGGAGGACATTTGGCAGGAGATGTTCATCGCTTCCCTCCCTGGCCACAATCTCTCCCACCCCACCCCTGACAAAACACTCTGCACAGCTACAAGGTTTAGGGGGGCGAAATCACAGTGGTGCATCTTTCGGGGAAGGGACCACAACTGGGAAGGGAAGGAATAAACCACCCCACATGTCCTGCGATCTTTAAAAATTAAGGGAGATCAGAAGATGAAGCTGTGCACTTTATGTAATAGGCATAACATGCATTTGGGCCTGAAATTCTGGAGAGCCACTAGCAGTCATTGTTAACAGTACTGAGTTAGATGGATTAGTGGTCTAACTTGGTATGAAGCACGTTCCTGAGATGGCTAAATACAGAAGAAGCCTTGCTCAGTAGTGTGTGTAATATAAATATATATTATGCTTGGGAAAAGCTTAACGAAGGACCTTGTGGCTTTTAAGCTTTATAATACTTTATTCCAGTTTCAAGTATTGTTTTGTGAGATACTTAAAGATTTCAACACTAACAGGGGCCTCTTGCTCTGTCTTGCATGTTTAATTTTGCAAGTGTTGGTATAATGAAGAACTTTTTATTGTTTTTTAAATTACACATGTAGGGAGGCATGAAATTCAGTGGACCTCCACCATTTTTATCAGGCTGGCCTCCACCATTTCCTTCAGGACCGCCGGTGAGTGATGGGTAAAACATGAGACAATAAAGGGGTACTCTGGTTGTCACAAGCAGGGAGGTTAATAACCCAGACTGAACTGTACCATTTGAGTTGGGGATTTAAATAATAGAATGTTCCTCTACAAGTATTATTTCCCTAATTCAATCGATCTTGCAATAAGACTTGTTCTGAATGCTTGGAATTTTTTTGAAAAAACTAAGATGTGCAATAAATGTCTATCCCAATAAGACACATGTTCTTAAATATGAACTTGTTTCCCTGGAAATGTGTGCTAGTTTGGACTAGTTAACTGTAACTACAGTTTGAACATATTTCTGTTCTTCTAGACACTTGAGATTAAGACTTCTTGAGATTATTTCTTGTTAAATGTTCAGAGAAGAAAAAACAGCTAGTCTAGTTCAAAAGTCTTTTATTTATCTTCTTAGTTGATACCACCTCCACCACCTTTTAGTCCAGATTCTCCCGATGATGATGAAGCACTGGGAAGTATGTTAATAGCCTGGTATATGAGTGGCTATCACACTGGCTACTACCTGGTAAGAAATGTACCTCTTTTTCATTACTGAAATGCAAGCAGCCTGCCTAACTCACCAATTATGATGATAACACTGCTTAAATAAATTAATCTTTTTATTTGTTTGATTATGATTTATGGGTTTCCTTTTTCTGAAGTTTCTTTACATTTAAGAGTAAATATTCTGCATTTTCAGGTTCATGGGAAGAATTTCTCTTATATATCCAACTACTTAGTCAAGGTGGATGGGGGGTAAAGAAACATTTTTGTCAATAAGGATAAAAGAAAATTCCTCATAAATATGTAACGTTCAGGGCCCACCATGATTATAATCCACACCTTTGACTACTACAGTCCTATACTTGCTTACCTGGGAATAAACCTCACTGAAGTAAATCTAATGACATCATGAGGATTAAGATGGGTCCCTCCATGTCCCTAGGTGTTCCTCTCATTTTGCCCCCTGTGCTGTCTGCTGATGTTAGAATGAGTGAGTGAGGATTCTGGGCTTAAAGAGGCTTGGGAAACTCTTGCACAGGGGTGGCTGGGTATTTTAGGATGTCCAGTTCCAACAATGCCCAACTACTCGGAATATGCCAGACATGCACAGCTGTATCCAAGGTTACTTTGGACCTCTGCTTACCAGAGGCAGAGGAGGGTAGGAGAGAAGTCTTCATCCATACATGACAGGACACTGGGCCTCAGGGGGCATGTATCACAATGTCTAAGGCAAAGATGGGGAACCTGTGGTCTTCTAGCTGTTGTTGGACTCCAAGGCCCATCATCCTGGCTGGCTCTGATGGAAGTTAGTCAAACAACATCTGGAGTGCCACAGGTTTTTTATGCTGGGTGTAAGACTTCCTTAAGCCAAGCTCCTCTCCTAGTAGGATTGGGATTCTCACTGCCCCACCCATTACCTTCAGCCTCCAATGAGTAGTATAAGACAGGGGAAGGGCCTGTTCTTATTAGGAAGTGTGCTGTGCCTAACAGATTTGTTCTATTCCCGCTTATAGAATATATGGTCTTTCCACAAATGCCAAAATGTGGACCACCCCACTCGGTGGGCAGATCTAGGCTTGCTGTCTGTGGTTCTTACAGAGAGATGTTCTG
Organism: Rhineura floridana; assembly: GCF_030035675.1. Taxonomy (NCBI): domain Eukaryota; kingdom Metazoa; phylum Chordata; class Lepidosauria; order Squamata; family Rhineuridae; genus Rhineura; species Rhineura floridana. The sequence goes on from NC_084480.1 coordinate 50,871,003, forward strand.
CACATCCTTGGAAGTTCCCCAATTGCATGCATAACATGTTTCCTGAAGAAAATGTGAGGCCTTGACATGAAGAAAACTCTGTGCTATTGAATATTGTCTGGGTGGGGAACCTGTGGCCCTCCAGCTGTTGATGGACTCCCAACTCTGATCAGTCCCGGCCAGTATAGCCAGTAGTCAGAGACAGTGGCAGTTGTAGTTCAGCAACCTCTAAGAAGCCACGGATTCCCCACCCCTGGTCCGTTGGTTTGTGCTGGGCAGTAAAAATAACGGCTTCCAATGGTTACCACTTTCTTATTATATTAAGACAAACAAATTTAAAATCAAATCAGTTCACTTATCACTTTGTGATGAAACACTGTCACAGGCTGTGAATACAGGAGAAGAAATAACATAGCTTTGACTTGCCAATAGGTGTCTGAGATGGCATAAAATGAATATTTCTGTAGCTCTTTTTAAAGAAACATGGAACACTGTGACTGACAGATTTGCACACACATAACCTGGGAGAAACTGTCTATTCTCTTCCAAAAATAGGGAGCCCCAGATGCTGTTCCTTCTCTTAACCAAAGATCTAGTGAACTGATTTCATCACAGGTATTAACTCAAGAAAGCTTAGATAATTGAGATTTGATTTCCATCCCCAGTAAATTATAGGGTTGCAAAACGAACAGGCTTTCAGTTACAACTCATTCTGTATCCTGTGTTGCACAGGGTCTAAAGCAGAGCCGAATGGAAGCAACCTTGGGGAGACATGGCCACTCTAAGTAGCTATTGTAAGTACTGCATATTGTTTTAACTTAACTGGTAGTAGAGGGCAAGCTGTACTCATTTCATTTTGAAGGTACAAGATAAACTTTGGGCCGTTGACATACATTTGCTTGCAGGGAGATGGGGAAAGCACACCTCATGGTGTCTTCTTGGGAACCCACAAAAATAATAGGCACCCACAATTATATGAATCCAGGCTTGGTGCAAAGGGGTGGGGGTAGTCAAAATACTAGAAAATACTAGACTGTCAACATCAGATTGTTACATTTTATCTATTTATGATACATAGATCATCTTTGGTAGAACATGAACTTAGCAGTGGCATAACTTCTAAAATGAATTCAGTCTGCTATATGGTCTCTTTAAAGCTAGGTTTTAAAAAAATCTCCCACAGAGACTGACATCCCACTTCTACATTGGTCAGCAAAGAAGCTTTCACTGGTACCAGGATTGCTGACTGGATAATTCACAGAGAGGAATCTGCCACTGGCCAGCAATGATATTCTCACTGTTAACAAGGTTGCTGACTGGATATCCTTGCTTTATCACCTGGTGTCAGTAATTGGGTGCCTATTCTGGACTGCATGAACTACAGGCATACCCCACATTAACGTACGCAATGGGTCCACAGCGAGTACATAAACCGAAAATGTACTTAATATGGGTTGCTGTGGCGGATGTCAGGCAAGAGGAGCCCGATCCACACCTCGGTCCCTCCTCCCTCTTTTGCGCCTCATAGTATTGGCGAGCAGCGAGGTTGTACAAACATGCCACTCTCCATTTAAGGTCTGGCTGCTTCCTTCTTATCCCATCACCTCTCCTTCTCTCCCACACCCACAATAATAATAATAACAAAATCACAAGGAGAAAGATAAACAATTGAGTGGTCACCTGGTTCCAGGTGCGCTTCCTTCCTCTGGATCCCGGGGATTACCCATTTTGGAAGAAGAAAAAAACCCAAACTTGGGAGAGTTGGAAGCAAATTGCCGTGGCGGCGCGCCCATCTGTTTGTTTATCTTTCACCCTGTGCAGGATTGCTCCAATAGCATCGCACTGTATCCATTAAAGAGACCACTTCCCACGGGCACTCTCTTCCTCCTCCCCTTCTCCACACACCTAAAAAAAATATTTTATTTTTTAAAGCCATGAGTCTCTTGCTTGTTGCTTTGGCGGGCGCCATCTTTTTGGTTTTAGGAGCCCCCCCCCCCCCCGCTGACTTCACGAGACCTTAACTGGAGAACTGAAGTCTTAAAACGCCTTTGGCCGCGTCTGCTACATTCAAGGAGGGCATTCCCCTCCCCCCAAAAGGAAAAGCAGTACAAAACAAGAAAAATGGGTGCAGAGAAAAAGCAAATGTTTCTAAACAACGGGGAAACTCTGGCTGTTGTGTTTTTTAAAATCCTCTTCTGCAACATGGGAGAGAGAAAGGAAGCCGCTCAGGGGCCAAACAAGTCAAATCGGCGATCTTCCAAATATGTCCGTACTCGCGAGTGTCCGTAAAGTGAAGGTCCGTATAGCAGGGTACGCCTGTATTCATCTTCATGTGAATATATTTGGGCTTGCTTGATTTGTAAAGCATTTTTTAAAATGTAGAACATTTTTTTCATTTCTAGATCTATAGTGATTATATGCTGACTGCAATATTTAAACCATGAGTGATGTTAATTTTATGGAATCTAACCATACTTTGCTGATACGGATGTATATCACTATTCTAGCTGCAGAGAGCAGTGGTGACTGCAGAAACTGTGTAGATTCAGGTGATTAATTATTCAGCAGTCCAAAACTCAGGGCTAGACAACTCCTGTCTAAATTGAGGGAGAGGTTATCTACCAGTTACATCATTCAACTGGTTTGAATTGTCAATAAAATTGTTTTCTAACTTGAGTATGTATATATTTATATATTAGAAAGCTTAAAAATTATTTAGAAGCTACAAAACATCCTTTTATAGTTTGGTTTGGATGATGATTGTTTTCAGAACCCACCCTATTCTTGTGATTGAAATGTATTTTAATTGTTTTTAATATATATTAGATTTTATAACCTGCCCTGGGACCTATTGGTGAAGGGCAGGCTATTATTATTATTATTAATCATCATCATCATCATCTCTCTGAGGGAACTGAACTTGAATCTTTATGTAATTACGTATTCAAGTTGTTCAACATAAACCCAGCTAGATTTAAAAGGTTTTGTTAGCAGAAAACTTAAATTTGCTTTTTAAGTTCTTGACCATTCTAAAGGCTTTACACTAATTTCAAAAACAGAACATGATAGTAATAAAATGAAATACTATATTGAGAAGATTATACTATATAGGAATTATAACTAACCTTTTTCTGCTTAACCCTTAACTTCTGAAGGTGTAGACTACCTAAGGAAATAACTTTCCTGCCCCCAGACCCTGCAATGTCGTTTTCATTATAATACTTCTGAACCAAATCAAAGCTTGCAGTGTGATCCTGCTAAGGAAGAAGAACCTTCGGTCTTCAAGAGAAACAACTCATCAGTACAGGCCCAAATTGAAGTTGTAACATTCTTTCATAGAATGCTGTAACAATCATACATGGACTGAAATGGAGTATATAATAAACCAGAATATTATTATCACTGTTTTCATTGGTTATCCAAAATTATAGCACAATGAGATTAAATATTTTGTAAATTTGTAATACAGGACATGCATTAGACTTTAAATGTATAAACTTTCTACAATAAAAAGAAGGTAGTTTAGAAGTTGTTTTTTCAGAGTGGTATTAGTCCTTCCTGAAATTTGGGGACCTGGAAAATGGTACTTCATTACTGTTTCTGTATTGTTGTCAAGCATGCAGTTCCATACAAAGATGAATTTATATAACATTCACAGATGGAATTTGGTTTGGCAGCCCTTGGAAAAGATTCAGCTAAGTTTTGGACAGTGGCTGCAAAAAGGATGACAGGTTATAACGATGCCATCAACAGTCAAATTACTTCAACCTGATGGTAAACCCATTCTCTCTTATATGCGTGACTACACAGAGACCACAAAGAGCTGAATGCCCAAAATGCAATTAACTCCACATCATGCAGTTTGACAGCTGATATACAACCAATCTGTAACAAGCTTTATCATCTAGCATTTTAGGATAGTTCCATCACTTATCTGAAAAGACCATGATACATATTACTCAACTGAATGAGAACTTACAGTTCAACAGAAGCAAATTGCATTATTCAGCCAAATGAATAAACGGGATATTCTGTTCTTAGTAAGTAAGAGCTAAAATTAAGAATTTTCCATATACAGCAAGTTTTGAAGAGGTTTGTAAAGAATGAAAAGGTGAACTATACCTAGTGCTGTACAAGATTTCTCATTGGTTAAATTTTTCTTTCAGAGATCCAGTAGCTTTAGCACAGTAAAATATGGCAAAGTACCAGCTACAACAGATCATCGTAAATGGACATTATATGAGGCATTTGCTACTAATTATTTTTACAATTCTGAAAGTCCCTTTTTTATTTTCCTGCCTACTCTGCTTTTCTTTGTGTTGGCTTTTTTATTTTAAATTGTATATTCTCCTTATTTGTATAGGTAGTTTCAGAATAAACTGTGTTAAACAAAATGTGATTTTCTTTTTTTACATGAAATGAAATTGGTACACTTGATTCCTGTCATGCTAGGTGAACACTGTTATTTTGTGCTAGGGCACTTTATAAATATATGCTGATACTGCACTAAAAATTGTGCATAAAAATTGGAGTGCCCCTCCTCGCTTGCATCTGAAGACCTATTTATGTTGACTGAGGACTTGAGAGAAAGTGAGGGCAAGTTGCAAGGTTCAGCTTATGTACAGATTCCCCATTTTCTTTTGACAACATTGAGCTGGGAGTTACTACCATTCTGATGGATGTACAAACTTTTACTTCCCTTCCTGAAGGCCAAATGCAGATATGGAAACCTAGAGTCATTTTTTTCAAGCTACAGAATCAGGGTTAGTGCCTTGCTGACAATTCTTTAGCCCAATGTTGGGGGAGGGGCTAAAATAGGAGGCAGTGGAAATTTGTCTGTTTGCCGCCCTAGGTTCCTTCTGGGAGGAAGGGTGCAATATAAATGTAATTAATAAATAAAATTGGGAATGCTGAAAGTTGCTACTGTTTTCCCACCTAAATTTCCCAGTACACTATATAGAATCATAGGGAGAAATGGAGGCTCCCACTGTCACCTATTTTTTTTTTGTCAGAATGCCCCTCAAAATAATGCTCCTCTTGTTCAGCAACTTGTTACCAGAGGTATACCATTTCTAAACACAAAAGCCCAATTCTTAGTTATACCTAAAGAGTTACAATTCTATTTACCTGCCTCTTCCATTAAAAATAAATTCACAATTACTCTTTGCTGATTTATGTATCAGTGTTTACACAGTTAGACCCATTTCTTCTCTATTCGTTTACAATTGGTGCAACAGGCAAGATCCATTTCCAGGTTAAACTTAATTCTTTTGACTGGGGATGTTGCTCCTTCATGACATTAAACATTTTGAGGTCCTCCTCATCGAACAGCCATCCTAACATACTAATTGTCTTGAGGTTGTGTAACCTGGAGACGCACTGAGTAAAAGACTTCACAGTTGCTGCCTGGCATTTGATTTGGTGTGTGAAAAGGCGACTGAAGTCCACATAGTGTAAGTTTGGCATATTGGTCAATGTTTGGAAGAAATTTCTCCAACTATTTTCTGTAATGTTGTGGTTTACTGAGAGGCATAGGAATTCAAGCTTTTGGAAACCACCTTCAGCTGCTACGTTTGCTAAAAAAAAAAAAAGTATAAGTGAATAATTAAAATTATTCTGGACTATATTAGTAACACATACAGTGTAAAGAATTTTGGTTCAACCCCTGGCATATCCAGATAGGGCTGGGAGAGACCCCAGTCTGAAACCATTGACAGACGCTGCCAGTCAATGTAGACAATATAGATAGATCAGTGGGCTGACTCGGTATAGGGCAGTTTCCTTTGTTGCTGTAAACAGCACAGCCGGCCCACAAAGTCACCTTGCCCAGGGCCCCCAGTGCCTCTGTGTTGGTCAATTTGTAAAATTAGCATGAGTTGCTGTGCTATTTTTTTTTATATGTATGCTCAGCTTCCTCCATGTATTTTATACATTCCACAAATGTAGGCAGTTACATGTATTGCTGTTTTAACTTTGTGATAACATCTCTTAAGGGAATGTTTACATGAGCAGTCACTTCAATTTAACAAACTTATTACACTGAGGCATTTGAACTGGAATTATGTAGTAGCTTCTTTAAATTGACCTGCATAGTGACACTCAGCTTGTGATGAGCTATTTGCATGCAGGAGATTTGGGTGGGTTTGCATTGGCATGTCAATCATCTGATTCTCTGCATGACTCCTGTGCATATTAACTAGCTTGGAATTACTATCGGTCACCTCATGACTTATTGTATCCGGATTGAGCCGATGTGAGTTAAATTAAGGATAGGAGTGTAGATTCCACTTTGAAGGGGAATTAGTGCTCATATTTTGTTTTTGTGGGTGTTACTTGGATTCAAAATTTGCTTTTCGCCTGCCAGTGCTTCTGATCCAGTATCACCCTGATTCAGCAAAGGTGACATGAATATGTAGAAGTCACTTTTGCACATGTCTCCACTGCTGATGTGAGACCTGCTAATATAAAAAGGTGTAACAAGTATTTCTAGCACTGGATCAATTGCTTGGAGTCTGTGGGTCTTTCTGTGCTGAACTGTAAGTGGTGCCCATTGCATCAAGCAAATGTATATCATATCCCTATCACCAGTTACTGGATGGCTGAGACTTAATCCCAAACTCACTTTCTGTTGTTCTCTTCCTATTGTGATATTCTCATGACTTGACTGAACAAGATCTCCTTTGGGAATGCTACACTTCTGTACATAATTAGGAAGCAACATCCATAACAAAAAGTACAGGACACTATTTGACTTAATTCATATGAAAGTACCCTATGGTGAATACAAAGGTTTAATTTCTGACTGATGAAGTCTCCCAGTCAGCTTGTAACCATGTATTTCCATATGAGCAATCACTGAAGACCCAACAGTCTATCAGCAGTGGGCAACCTTGAGCCTGTTGGTCTAATTAGGCCTGCCAGCCCTCCTAATTTGGCTCAAACCACACCCAGCTGTCCATCACCTGGTTTCATATAACATCAGCCAAGGGATAGGTAAAGCCACAGTGCCAAATTCAAAAGGAAGAAGTGGGAGCTTGCTCTAAGTACACTCCCCAATTCTTCCTTTCCAGCCATGGCTTGAATTTAGCACTTTTTTTGCATGTGGCTCCTTTTTCTCTCGCCCTGCACAACAACAGAAAACGGCACCTCATTCAAAAAATGCTGAATTCAAGCTAGAAAGGAAGAACCTTTGCTTGAAGAGTTCCATAGCTTTAATTTTATACCTACACCTCCTCATATTCTAATACACAGTTGTTTTACTTCCATGAAGCAGTAGTTACATGCATTTGCTACCTAAGTGGTTCAGAGAATCTTAGATGCTTCCAGACAGAGACTTAATATTGCAAACAAGTCATTTGCCTTGTAAATAAAAAGCCACTATTTTCAGAGGAAATTATAAATCTGGATTAAATTAGGAAAAATTATAGATAGCATTTTGATGCCAACAATGTTGTGTGGAAGCTACAAAAAACTTGCATGTATGAGGAGCACAGTAGACACCTTTCTGAGATCACCTCTTGGTGTTGGCTTGACACTGGCATCTGACATATGGTAACTGAGATAAGTTTATGGATCAATACACTTAAGATCATAGAATAGTAGAGCTGGAAGGGGCCTATAAGGCCATAGAGTCCAACCCCCTGCTCAATGCAGGAATCCAAATCAAAGCATTCCTGACAGATGGCTGTCCAGCTGCCTCTTGAATGCCTCCAGTGTCGGAGAGCCCACTACCTCTCTACGTAATTGGTTCCATTGTCGTATGGCTCTAACAGTTAGGAAGTTTTTCCTGATGTCCAGTCAAAATCTGGCTTCCTGCAACTTGAGCCCATTATTCCGTGTCCTGCACTCTGGGACGATCGAGAAGAGATCCAGGCCCTCCTCAGTGTGACAACCTTTCATGTACTAGAAGAGTGATATCATATCTCCCCTCAGTCTTCTCCAGGCTAAACATGCCCAGTTCTTTCAGTCTCTCCTCATAGGGCTTGGTTTCCAGTCCCCTGATCATCTTTGTTGCCCTCCTCTGAACCCATTCCAGTTTGTCTGCATCCTTGAAGTGCGGACACCAGAACTGGATGCAGTATTCAAGATGAGGCCTAACCATTGCTGAATAGAGGGGAACTAGTACTTCACGCAATTTGGAAACTATACTTCTGTTAATGCAGCCTAATATAGCATTTGCCTTTTTTGCAGCCACATCACACTGTTGGCTCATATTCAGCTTGTGATCAACGACAATTCCAAGATCCTTCTCACATGTCGTACTGCTGAGCCAAGTATCCCCAATCTTATAACTGTGCATTTGGTTTCTTTTCCTAAGTCAGGAACTTTGCATTTATCCCTGTTGAATTTCATTCTGTTGTTTTCAGCCCAATGCTCCAGCCTATCAAGGTCCTTTTGAATTTTGTTTCTGTCTTCCACGGTATTAGCTATGCCCTCCAACTTTGTATCATCTGCAAATTTGATAAACATCCAAATCAATAAAAATGTTAAAGCGCACTGGGCCCAGGACCGAGCCCTGTGGTACCCCACTCGTTACTTCTGCCCAGTATGAGAAGGAACTATTGATAAGCACTCTTTGAGTATGATTCTGGAGACAACTGTGGATCCATCTGATAGTTGTTTCATCCAGCCCACATTTAGCTAGCTTGCTAATCAGAATATCATGGGGCACTTTGTCAAAAGCTTTGCTGAAGTCGAGATATATTATGTCCACAGCATTCCCACAGTCTACAAGGGAGGTTACCCGATCAAAAAATGAGATGAGATTAGTTTGGCAGATTTTGTTCTTCATAAATCCATGTTGGCTCCTAGTAACCACTGCATTGCTTTCAAGGTGCTTACAGATTGACTGCTTTATAATCTGCTCCAGAATTTTTCCAGGGATTGATGTGAGGCTGACTGGTCTGTACTTCCCCGGTTCCTCCTCCTTGCCCTTTTTGAAGATAGAGACATTAGCTCTCCTCCAGTCATCCGGCACTTCACCAGTCCTCCATGATTTCACAAAGATAATAGCGGTTCTGAGAGTTCTTCATCCAGTTCCTTCAATACTCTAGGATGCAGTTTATCGGGCCCTGCCGATTTGAACTCATTCAAAGTGATTAGGTATTCCTTGACCGTTTGTCAAGCTCAAGCTCCAATCCTGCCCCTTCTACTTCATGTTTCCCGGGAGGGTCATAGACCCTTTTTTGGGAGAAAACTGAGCCAAAGTAGGAATTGAGCACTTCTGCCTTTTCTTTGTCATCTATTATAATTTTGCTATCCTCATTGAGTAGCTGTGCCACCATTTCTTTTCTCTGTCTTTTACTATGGACATACCTGAGGAAAGCTTTTTTGTTGCTTTTAGCATCCCTCGCTAGCCTCAGCTCATTCTCAGCTTTAGCCTTCCTGACACCATCCCGGCAATTCCGTGATACCTGCCTGTACTCTTCCTTTGCAGCCTGGCCTCCTTTCCACTTCCTGTATGTGTCCTTTTTTGTTTTCAGGTCATCTCTAAGCTTTAAGCCATATTGGCTCCTTCTGTTGTTCCCCCCCCCTTTTTTCCTTGTTGTAATTGCTTGCCATTGCACTTTTAGAATTTCCTTTTTTAGCAACTCCCACCCATCTTGGACTCCTTTTCTCATTAGGGTGGCTTGCCATGGAACCGTACTTATAATTGTCCTGAGTTTATTAAAATCAGCTTTCCTGAAGATCAATGACAAGAGAGTAGTGAAAAGGCTTTGCAAGATGCAAAATCAGAATAGATCATAGGAAATAAATGAACAATATAGCTCAAGTATAAGTCCTAATGTTTAAGCTGAATTTCTCTGAAAGCACATTTCGCTTGTTATAGCAATGAAGTCAGTAGACGATTCAAATGATTCAAGGACCTGATCCTTAGATGTTCTAGGGTACTAGAGCAGATATAAAGCAAGCTCAAGTAGTTAGATTCCCTAACAACTTTGTGGGATGTGATCCTTTAATCATTGTAAGCCAACATTCCCTGAGCCTACACTATATTAATAGCTGTCTGGCATACTTGAAACAGTAATGACTAGTGGCAGAGGCAAGGGTATTACAGGATTTCTATTTTTTTAATTAAAAATAAAACTCACCTATCTCCAGCAGACCTTCATCACTTAAACACTCACTAAACTGCAACCTTTGGAGAATTGGAAAACGGAGGCACTGCTGAACAATCAGTTTAGCCATGTGGCTTATTCCTTCTCCAATAGGTAGAACAATCTCCTCCAAATTCACAAGAGAGCCCACAGCTGCTGCTGCAAATGAGAAGGATATGGATTTGGAAATAACTGTTTACAGCAGGCTTTTCCAGCCTTTGAGTCCCCAGATGTTGCTGGACTACAACTCCCATCAGCCCCTGCCAGCATGGCCAATGGTCAGGAATGATGGGAAGTGTAGTCCAGCAATATTGGAACTAAAAGGTTGGGAAAGACTAATTTACACATAATCCTATACATGTCTAATTTATTTATTTATTTGATTTATTATTTGATTTATATCCTGCCCTTCCTCCCAGCAGGAGCCCAGGGCGGCAAACAGAAATGCTAAAAACACTTTAAAACATCATAAAAGACCTTAAAATACATTAAAACAAAACAACGTTAAAAACATTTTTTTAAAAGTTTTAAAAACATCTTTTTTTAAAAAAAAAAGGTTAAAAACATTATTAAAAAAACATATTAAAAGCAATTCTAACACAGAGGGATAGATCTCAACTTAAAAGGCTTGTTGAAAGAGGAAAGTCTTCAAAAGGTGCCAAAAAGATAGCAGAGATGGCACCTGCCTAATATTTAAGGGGAGGAAATTCCACAGGGTAGGTGCTGCCACACTAAAGGTCCATTTCCTATATTGTGCAGAACAAACCTCCTGATAAGATGGTATCTGCAGGAGGCCCTCACCTGCAGAGCACAGTGATTGACTGGGCATATAAGGGGTAAGACGGATTTTCAGGTATCCTGGTCCCGAGCTGTATAGGGCTTTGTACACCAAAACTAGAACCTTGAACTTGGCCTAATGAAAAGTAAGTCCCAATGAATTCAATGGGACTTATTTCCCAAGCAACTTTGTTCCTTATATGAATATATTTTTGTATAAGTATATGCCTGACAGAGCTCATGAAAGCTTGGGGTATATAACAATGAAAAATACCAATTTAAAGAGCTGAAAACATCCCAAGTGCCCATATACCCCCAGCCAGCTCTTACAAAACTTTTGAAGACATTTATATAGAGACTGAAAAGGCAAACCATACCTAATGCTATACAGGCTTCCTTGTTGATGAAATTTAATCTTGTCAGATTCAGTACCCTAAGTGCAGTAAAATTTGATAAAGCAGCAACTACAACAGAGATAAAAAAGAAAAGCATTATATAATAGCCCACTTACTATATTTGCAACACTGAACATTTCAAATCACTCTTTATTATCCTTCTGACTCATTTCTGTTTTTATTTTTGGTTCCATTTGTTATTCATTTTATTTTCCTTATTTTTAAAATGTTTGTCCCTCCTATTTTATACAAGCTGTAGGTGGCTTCAGAAGGAATCTTGTGAAGGTGGTGATCATCAGGCCTTTGAGATTCCTGCAGTAGTGGCACATTTGGTAGGGCAGAATCACCCTCTCAACTCAGCTGCTTATCTAGACAGGAATGGGATGGAGCAGCAGCAAGGTCAGGGCCATGCAGTTGCGCTGGCAAGACCACCACAAATCTGGCATACCCATGACCTCACCACAACCCTGCCCCAGTCTCATCCAGATAAGCACAGCACCACCGTGTGGTTGCACTGGCAGGACCATCACTGCCAATCTGGTGCACCCACACCACCACAACCTTGCCACTGTCCCATCCCATGCCTGTCCAGGTAAGCAGCAGCACCACTGGTGTCAGGAGGTGGCTCCACAGCAATACCCCACCAATACATGACACTAGTGGATTCCTGTTACATGAAAAAGACTACTTATGCCAACATCCTACTTACCATAAGCAGGACTTTTCTGTGGCAGCACCCCAGTTATGGAAGGTTAGACTGGTTCCATTGATGACTTTTCGGTGGGCAGTGAAAATATTGTTTTATTGGATGTTTAATGATTTTTAACCTGAAGCTGAAGGTTTTAACCCTGCTCTTCTTGATTTTTAATGCTCTGTTTTAATTCTGCTCTTGTTTAAACTGATTTTGCAGCATTTTGTCTTGAAAACGTCTTTGGGAGCTTTTGGGGGGGGGCTTCAAGAGGACCAAAAGGCAGTATAAAAACATATTTTAAAGAATAAATGCATTCTAAGTGAACAGTCCTTTTGTACCAGTGCAACCCCTGGAATCCCCAGATGTGTCTGATAGTCCATTTAACATAACTGGAAGCCCCATGTCCTGTTGCATCAGTGTATCTCTTCAAGTTGGCCTAGGAGTTGAGAAAGCAGGCTAAGGTGCTTGGTATGGAGGGTTAGTAATGTTCTGTACTGCAGTAATGTTCTGACTATTGCTACAATGAGGTGGGAGTTAGACTGCAATCCTAACCCCACCTACTTTGAAGGAAGTCCTGTTAAATTCAGTACCAATTCTGAATTAGCATGTTAGGATTGCACCATTAGTAACACTTCAAGGATGCATTACTATCCCTCCTACATATCAAGTAACTAACATAACATAAGAACATAAGAAGAGCCTGCTGGATCAGGCCAGTGGCCCATCTAGTCCAGCATCCTGTTCTCACAGTGGCCAACCAGGTGCCTGGGGGAAGCCTGCAAGCAGGACCCGAGTGCAAGAACACTCTCCCCTCCTGAGGCTTCCGGCAACTGGTTTTCAGAAGCATGCTGCCTCTGACTAGGTGGCAGAGCACAGCCATCATGGCTAGTAGTCATTGATAGCCCTGTCCTCCATGAATTTGTCTAATCTTTTAAAGCCATCCAAGCTGGTGGCCATTACTGCATCTTGTGGGAGCAAATTCCATAGTTTAACTATGCGCTGAATAAAGAAGTACTTCCTTTTGTCTGTCCTGAATCTTCCAACATTCAGCTTCTTTGAATGTCCACGAGTTCTAGTATTATGAGAGAGGGAGAAAAACTTTTCTCTATCCACTTTCTCAATGCCATGCATAATTTTATACACTTCTATCATGTCTCCTCTGACCCGCCTTTTCTCTGAACTAAAAAGCCCCAAATGCTGCAACCTTTCCTTGTAAGGGAGTCGCTCCATCCCCTTGATCATTCTGGTTGCCTGTGATGTTCCTGCTTATAGTGTAAATATGGTAAGTGCTGTTTATATAGAAGACATATGGTAAGTGGAGTGAAAGAGGAGGGGGGAGTACATGAGCAGTAGAATGCTGGATGATTGGCTGAGCGTTTGAATGGCTGGGAGTATAAATGGAAGAATGACAGTTGAATCTGGGTGGATGTTGGGAGTGTGGAGAAAGAGGTGTTTGAGGGTGGAGGTCAGGAGTGTGGAGAAAGAGGGAGTTGGAGTTCTGATTAATAATAAGTCAAGTACAAAACAGGAATAGATGAAACCATACGCTTGTGAAACATTCTAAAACTAATCTTGTTATTTCTGATATTTAATAAATACTTATTTGGTTTTCCAAAGGCCTGATCCTTGGCTGGGGAATATACATACCAGAAGGGAGGGCAAGGTAATTACCAAGGCTGAACAGAAACAGTATCTAATGGTGGCAGCGGTGAAGGGAGGAATAATAACAATTCAAGTATCCAGAGCAACCCAGAGTTGTATGCATTATCTATAAAGATGCAAGGGGGTTGGGAACAGCATAAGCACGCAGTCACAAAAGTAACCAGCTAGAGAGAGACTCAGGCAAAGTCTCTGGGAGTATTGGTTATAGGACGTGACTGGTGGTGCTGCCTAGCAGGGGGATCTAGTGAGATCTGTGCTAGAGCGGAGTGAGAAACCATATAAAGGACGGTCCGGACTGGTGGTATCCCTGGTGGTGCCTAGCGAAAGGCAGTAGCCACAAGCAGGTGGGAACCTGACAGGGAGAACCAGGGAAGGGCGTCACATTGCCCTCTTCTGAACCTTTTCCAGCTCTATAATATTCTTCTTGAGATGAGGTATTTCAAATGCGGCCGCACCATAGATTTATACAACGGCATTATGATATTGGCTGTTTTATTTTCAATACCTTTCCTAATTATCCCTAGCATGGAATTTGCCTTTTTCACAGCAAATCTAGCTACTCTGCACATTTATTTATTTATTTTATTATTTGATTTATATCCCACCCTTCCTCCCAGTAGGAGCCCAGGGCTGCCTTACACCAGCCTGCTACTGAATTGGCATTATATTTATATGGAAAACTATTTGTTTCTTCGATGTGCATCTTTGAAAGCCTTCTGTAACCCCAGACATGCCTGAAGCAAGCTTAGTATTCAAGGTTTTTAAAAGATTTTGTTGACTGTGTGCCAGGGTGAGGGAACCTCCTGTAGTCTTGTGATAGAGCTGTCTCCAAACATACGTCCTTATATGAGCGACAGAGTGAGGCAAAGCTTTTCATATTGCAAGAAACGTAAACACTAAAAAAAAATCCACTAATTTTAGTGGTAATTTCACATGTCCTACATGACAGGCTGCTTACTTAGATAAATACATACAGTTTTAAATTTCTAATTTTTGACTGCAATTCTTGCAAAGTTGGTACAAACTTTCAGAGCTAATATGAAATTAGATCAAATAAAGATATCTTCATTGTGATAAACTTTGGTTTTATCTTCTTATCTTCCCTCTGTTTTATATTGCTACTGTTTTACCATTGGATTGCGTTGTTTTAATTGCTGTAAACAGTCCTCAGTAATGCATACAAATTAGAAGGGTGGGATACAAATTCTCACATAAAATAAAGAGCATTAAAAGCATGAGGTCAAAGGGTTTTTTCTTTAATTCATTGATTGTGAGGGACTTGTAGAACAGGAATCTGCCTGGAGATGATATAGTGCAGGGATGGCTAACCTGTGGCCCTCCAGATGTTGCTAAAATACAACACCCAACCATCCTTGGCCGTTGGCCATGCTGCCTGAGGCTGAAAAGAGTTGTAGTTCAATAACATTTGGAGGGAGGGCCACACGTTAGCCACCCCTAATGTGCTCTAAAATTCTCCAGCAAGAAACGTATGATTTTGTATATCTAAAATCCCTAACATGCAACACTGGTCTGTAAAGAAGAACAAACTGAACATAGCATCTAGACTGTTGCAAGTCAATAAAGAAGCTTGTTATTGCTGCAGTATGTTTCCAAATGTCTTCTATAAACCAAAAAAAAAATTTTTTTAATACTTAGGGGAGGGTCTATGGCTCAGTGGCAGAGCAGCTGTTTTGCATGCTGAAGGTGCCAGGTTCCACCCCTGACATCTCCAGGTAGGACTAAGAATTTCCACTGCTTGAAATCCGGGAGAGCCACTGCCTATATAAATCCTGAGCTAGATGAACCAATAATCGGATTCATTATAAAGCTTTCTAATTTCCTATACTGAATAAGGATAAAATATATTACAAGTATTAACAAAAATTACTCATTAAACTTCTCTTACCAAGGGAGATCAGATCTGCATCTCTAAAATGCAATCCAGTGAACTGTATATCGGTGAGCATCTTGCAAGAAGACATTGCACCCAGAAGAGCCCCCACATCAGAAAAGTCCGAATTTTTCAGATGAAAAACAGAAAGGTTTTGAAACCTCCGTACAAATTCAACTGTAAAATAAAATAACATGAAGAAATTTACAAGCCACATGTAGCTTTACTTTTTACTTTTTTTAAAGCAAATAAAGAATCTATGTTATATAACCCATGGCCCACCTCCACCTCCAACACCCGTTTTGTACTCGGAACAAGCTATGTAAATCAGCCATGTTTTATATATGCGTATTGTGAACCTGATGCTGGAATTTCTGCAGAATTTGGATTTTTTGTCAACTCAGCAGCGTGGCTGCCAGAGGGAACGTAAGTGTAATGGAGGAACAGCAAGTTTAGGAAATGGAACTTGATATGAGGTTCTAGCCCTTCAACAGAATTCTTGTGCATTGTTGCCAGATTGTTGTCAGAGTGTAATACTGTGAAAGTTAAGCATACTTAAATCCCATTGAAATGAGTGGGATACACAGTGCAATCCTATGTATGTTTACTTAAAAGTAAGGTCCATTGTGTTCAGTGGGACTTAATTACAGAAAAGTAGGAACAGGATTGCGTGCTTAAGCACTTAAATTTTTCTGAATTTATATCCCCTTGCTTAGGTCCAGAATTAATAATGTTTAGAGTGAAAATGGAAATGGACTGCCTTCAAGTCGATTCTGACTTATGGCGACTCTATGAATAGGGCTTTCATTGTAAGCGGTATTCAGAGGCGGTTACCAATTGCAGTCCTCTGAGGGTGAGAGGCAGTGACTGGCCCAAGGTCACCCAGTGAGCTTCATGGCTGGGTGGGGATTCAAACCCTGGTCTCTCAGGTCATAGTCCAACACCTTAACCACTACACCAACTGGCTCTCAATGTTTAGAGTAGACACACTGAAATCAATGGACTTTAGTAATTATGATTAACTTGTATCCCATTGTTTTCAGTGGGTCTACTCTGATCATGACTCAGACTGGATCCAACTCTACATGCTGAAAGATAAATAGGTATATTTTACCTAGTCTGGGAGAATTGTTTTTAAACTGAACATTGTAGATTAGCAATTTTTCCATGTTATGAAGATTTTTGAAGTCTTCTGGGATTATATCAAATACATTTTGATGGTCAGGTAGATCCAGTGACAGTTCCTTCAAGAATGTGTATTTGTCCAAATTTACAAGGAGAGTTTCTGAAACAAGTAAGGCAAACAGATAATGAATCAGTCCTGGTCTCTGTGGTCCAACGTGTAGGACATGGCTAGCTGGGGCCAATGGGAAACATCTGGAGAACAACATCTGGAGAACAAAAGGTCAGCTACCCATGGAATAGATTAAGATTCCTTAAGCTTTTTAAAAATGGCACCTTATTTTAAATTTTAAATTTCCCATCATATTTCTACATTGGTTCCTGGGAACTATTAAATCCTTTATACTTTAAAAATTGGTATCTAATCCATAAAATGCTCCACATTTAGAACAGGCTTAGAACATATCCACACTGTCTGCAGTCTTAAGATTTACAATGTGTCATCCTGTGCGTATTTACCCTGAATTTAATCCCATTGTGTTAACTGTGATTTATGCCAAACCACAATTCCCATTATACCTTAAGTTGAAACCATTAGAGAGTTAAAATGTTATAAAATCTGTAATGTAGATAGGGCAAAAGTGTATTAGTTAGCGCATAATCATTATTCTAGATTTCATAAGTCTCAAAAGCAGCTTTGTCTCATGTTTAAGCCTGCAATTCTATGTACCAGGGAGTAAATCTCAAGTGGGACTGACTTCTGAGTAAAGGTACATAGGATTTATTTGCTTCAATTTTTAAAAATTACAAGAAGCATAGCTAGAACGGAAGTTAAGACTGGATAATGTTTTCTAACTAAATCATGAAATTTCTACCACATTTTTAATACTTTCCAGCCTTTCCCAACCGGTGTGCCTCCAGATGTTCTTGGACCACAACTCCCATCAATGGCTGAGGCTGATGGGAGCTGTGGTCCAACAACATCTGGAGGCACACCGGTTGGGAAAGGCTGAATTATACACCCATAAATATTTCAGGGTTTTATCCAACAGAGAGCGCAAGAGGAAGGCAAGCTCACACAGTGGATCTTCCCCTCCTCTCTCTGCAGCTGAACCTATAACACTTGAAAAGCCACTCAAGAGGGCCAGGTGGACAACGCCTTAAAATGGGAAGGAAGAAATCACACTGGCTGCCCATTTGCTACTGGGGCAAGTTCAAGGTTCTAGTTTTGGTGTACAAAGCCCTATACAGCTCGGGACCAAGATACCTGAAAGACTGCCTTACCCCTTATATACCCAGTCGATCACTGCTCTCTGCAGGTGAGGGCCGCCTGCAGATACCATCTTATCAGGAGGTTCATTCTGCACAATATAGGAAATGGACCTTTAGTGTGGCAGCACCTACCCTGTGGAATTCCCTCCCTTTGAATATTAGGCAGGTGCCATCTCGGCTATCTTTTTGGCGCCTTTTGAAGACTTTCCTCTTTCAACAAGCCTTTTAAGTTGAGAACTATCCCAGTCTGCGTCTGTATTAGAATTGCTTAATATGTTTTTATAATGTTTTTAACCCTTTTTTAAAGTTGTTTTTTTTAAATGTTTTTAACGCTGTTTTGTTTTAATGTATTTTAAGATCTGTTTTTATGATGTTTTAAAGTGTTTTTAGCGCTTTGTTTGCTGCCCTGGGCTCCTGCTGGGAGGAAGGGTGGGATACAAATTAAATAATAAATAAATAAATCACCTAAAATTGGATTGAGGAATCTGGTGCTCTGCTGGTGCAAGATTCCACCATCCAAATTCAGGTGATTCCTCCCTCCCACTGGAGCCCTGCATGACACAGACTACAAAATGCAGTAGGTAGCGCCAACTATCTAGAGGGGCTTTGGGAGGGTAGGTACAGGGAGGGAAAGAGAAAGATCTATGGCATGAGCTTGAGCTCTGCTTGCTTGCCTGCTCCATGAGCTAGAGGGAGCCCCAGCTGACGAAGCGTCAAGGCGAGCTAAGCAGCAGAGCGAGTTCGGCAGCAGGGCGAGGAGGCCAGGGCCCCCCACTCTGCCCGTCTGTTCCCTGACCTCAACTAAACCGCAGTCTCCAACCCATTGACGTAATAAACCTTAAACAAAACTATGCAGGTAAGAAGCCAGCAGGGGTGTGGGGGCTTTCCAGTGTTTTGCACAGCCTGCAGCATGTACGACTATCTGCCTGTTGGACAGAAGTCGTGGGTGTGCTCTCGGTGCAATGAGCTCCTGGCTCTCCGGGAACGACTTCATTTCCTTGAGGCCAAGGTGGCGGACCTGGAAAAGCTGAGAGAGGCAGAGAGGTGTGTGGAGGAGGCCTTCAGGGACGTTATAGCTGTGTCCCACTCCAACGATGATAGCTCTCCTGCTATCATGGACAACGATGGTCTCGGGGAAGGAGAGCATCCAGCTGAGGAAGAGGGAAACGATCCCTTAGAAGGGACCCATTCCTTGGGGGATGAGCAGCTATCCTCTCGTGCCAAGGATATATCTCCAGGGGGTGGAGGGATCCTTGTAGTGGGTGATTCGATCATTAGGAACATAGACAGTGGGGTGTGTGATGGGCGCGTAGACCGCAAGGTGTTTTGCCTGCCTGGTGCGAAGGTTGCGGATATCGCCTGTCGTTTAGATAGTTTGGTAGACAGTGCTGGGGAGGAGTCAGTGGTCGTGGTGCACGTTGGCACCAACGACATGGGGAAATGCAGCCGTGAGGTCCTGGAAGCAAAATTTAGGTTGCTAGGTAGGATGCTGAAAGCCATGACCTCCAAGGTGGCTTTCTCTGAAATGCTACCAGTTCCACGCGCAGGACCAGCCAGACAGGCCCAGCTTTGCAGTCTCAATGCATGGATGAGACGATGGTGTCGGGTGGAAGGGTTCGGATTTGTTAGGCACTGGGGAACATTTTGGGACAAGCCGGGCTTGTACAAAAGGGACGGGCTCCACTTGAACCAGAATGGAACCAGACTGCTGGCACTTAAAATTAAAAAGGTAGCAGAGCAGCTTTTAAACTGACTGAGGGGGGAAACCCGACAGGAGCTGAGAAAGGTCCGGTTTGGAATAAACCTCCCCCCTGGGATAAAAACCAAAGAAATGATGAAATTTTAAAAGGGGTAGGCCTAGAAGTAGGCATTGTGAGAGCAGGGGCACAGGATATAAATTCAGAAGAGCAAAATTACCACAGGCCTAACCACAAGTGCCAAAGACACTTGAAGAGAGACACTGCTTACAAGTGCCTGTATGCTAATGCTAGGAGCCTCCGAACCAAGATGGGAGAACTGGAGTGCTTGGTCTTAGAGGAGAGCATTGATATAGTGAGCATAACGGAGACCTGGTGGAATGGAGAAAACCAGTGGGATACGGTTATCCCTGGATATAAACTATATCGGAAGGACAGGGAAGGACGTATTGGTGGCGGAGTCGCTCTATACATGAAAGAAGGCACTGAATCCAGCAAGCTCGAAACCCCAAAAGAGGCAGACTCCTCCACAGAATCGTTGTGGGTGGTGATACCGTGCCCCAGGAGGGACTTAATACTGGGAACGATCTATCGTCCCCCTGATCAAAATGCTCAGGGAGACCTTGAGATGAGATATGAAATTAAGGAAGCATCCAAACTAGGAAATGTGGTAGTAATGGGTGACTTCAACTACCCGGACACAGACTGGCCGCATATGTGTTCCAGTCATGACAAAGAAGCAAAGTTTCTAGATATTCTAAATGACTATTCCCTAGATCAGTTGGTCATGGAACCGACCAGAGGGACGGCAACCCTGGACTTAATCCTCAGTGGGGACCGGGACCTGGTGCGAGATGTAAGTGTTGTTGAACCGATTGGGAGCAGTGACCACAGTGCTATTAAATTAAACATACATGTAAATGGCCAATTGCCAAGAAAATCCAACACGGTCACATTTGACTTCAAAAGAGGAAACTTCACAAAAATGAGGGGATTGGTAAAAAGAAAGCTGAAAAACAAAGTCCAGAGGGTCACATCACTCGAAAATGCTTGGAAGTTGTTTAAAAACACTATATTAGAAGCTCAACTGGAGTGCATACCGCAGATCAGAAAAGGTACCACCAGGGCCAAGAAGATGCCAGCATGGTTAACGAGCAAAGTCAAGGAAGCTCTTAGAGGCAAAAAGTCTTCCTTCAGAAAATGGAAGTCTTGTCCGAATGAAGAAAATAAAAAAGAACACAAACTCTGGCAAAAGAAATGCAAGAAGACAATAAGGGATGCTAAAAAAGAATTTGAGGAGCACATTGCTAAGAACATAAAAACCAACAACAAAAAATTCTATAAATACATTCAAAGCAGGAGACCATCTAGGGAGACAATTGGACCCTTGGATGATAAGGGAGTCAAAGGTGTACTAAAGAACGATAAGGAGATTGCAGAGAAGCTAAATGAATTCTTTGCATCTGTCTTCACAGTGGAAGATATAGGGCAGATCCCTGAACCTGAACTAACATTTGGAGGAAGGGATTCTGAGGAACTGAGACAAATAGTGGTAACGAGAGAGGAAGTTCTAAGCTTAATGGACAATATAAAAACTGATAAATCACCGGGCCCGGATGGCATCCACCCGAGAGTTCTCAAAGAACTCAAAGGTGAAATTGCTGATCTGCTAACTAAAATATGTAACTTGTCCCTCGGGTCCTCCTCCGTGCCTGAGGACTGGAAAGTGGCAAATGTAACGCCAATCTTCAAAAAGGGATCCAGAGGGGATCCCGGAAATTACAGGCCAGTTAGCTTAACTTCTGTCCCTGGAAAACTGGTAGAAAGTATTATTAAAGCTAGATTAACTAAGCACATAGAAGAACAAGCCTTGCTGAAGCAGAGCCAGAGTCTGCAAGGGAAAGTCCTGTCTCAGTAACCTATTAGAATTCTTTGAGAGTGTCAACAAGCATATAGATAGAGGTGATCCAGTGGACATAGTGTACTTAGACTTTCAAAAAGCGTTTGACAAGGTACCTCACCAAAGGCTTCTGAGGAAGCTTAGCAGTCATGGAATAAGAGGAGAGGTCCTCTTGTGGATAAGGAATTGGTTAAGAAGCAGAAAGCAGAGAGTAGGAATAAATGGACAGTTCTCCCAATGGAGGGCTGTAGAAAGTGGAGTCCCTCAAGGATCGGTATTGGGACCTGTACTTTTCAACTTGTTCATTAATGACCTAGAATTAGGAGTGAGCAGTGAAGTGGCCAAGTTTGCTGACGACACTAAATTGTTCAGGGTTGTTAAAACAAAAAGGGATTGCGAAGAGCTCCAAAAAGACCTCTCCAAACTGAGTGAATGGGCGGAAAAATGGCAAATGCAATTCAATATAAACAAGTGTAAAATTATGCATATTGGAGCAAAAAATCTGAATTTCACATATACGCTCATGGGGTCTGAACTGGCGGTGACCGACCAGGAGAGAGACCTCGGGGTTGTAGTGGACAGCACGATGAAAATGTCGACCCAGTGTGCGGCAGCTGTGAAAAAGGCAAATTCCATGCTAGCAATAATTAGGAAAGGTATTGAAAATAAAACAGCCGATATCATCATGCCGTTGTATAAATCTATGGTGCGGCCGCATTTGGAATACTGTGTACAGTTCTGGTCGCCTCATCTCAAAAAGGATATTCTAGAGTTGGAAAAGGTTCAGAGGAGGGCAACCAGAATGATCAGGGGGATGGAGCGACTCCCTTACGAGGAAAGGTTGCAGCATTTGGGGCTTTTTAGTTTAGAGAAAAGGCGGGTCAGAGGAGACATGATAGAAGTGTATAAAATTATGCATGGCACTGAGAAAGTGGATAGAGAAAAGTTCTTCTCCCTCTCTCATAATGCTAGAACTCGTGGACATTCAAAGAAGCTGAATGTTGGAAGATTCAGGACAGACAAAAGGAAGTACTTCTTTACTCAGCGCATAGTTAAACTATGGAATTTGCTCCCACAAGATGCAGTAATGGCCACCAGCTTGGATGGCTTTAAAAGAAGATTGGACAAATTCATGGAGGACAGGGCTATCAATGGCTACTAGCTGTGATGGCTGTGCTGTGCCACCCTAGTCAGAGGCAGCATGCTTCTGAAAACCAGTTGCCGGAAGCCTCAGGAGGGGAGAGTGTTCTTGCACTCGGGTCCTGCTTGCGGGCTTCCCCCAGGCACCTGGTTGGCCACTGTGAGAACAGGATGCTGGACTAGATAGGCCACTGGCCTGATCCAGCAGGCTCTTCTTATGTTCTTATGTTCTTAAATGTTGGATACAGGCTACAGCCCTCATTAATTAAGTGTATGGCACTAAAGGCAAAATAGATAGAAATGCATTCAGTTCAAGGTCATAGTACAGTACCTGGTATTGATGTCTTCCCCTTAATTTCAAGGGATTCAAGTGAAGCCATTGAAAGGAGCAGGTTCTCTTCTATGACATTCAAGTCAGTATCGTGTATGCTGCAAATTCTAAAAGAGTCCAAGTTCTGTTCAATAGCTGGTTTGATACTTTCAATCAGACCTTTGCAATTTTTGAGCCTGAGTTCAATACGATCAAAAACTGAGAAGAGAACTACTAAATTCTGAAGGTCAAGATCCTGAAACAAATGTACATAACTGGCATCAAATTTCAAATATGGGATCTTTTCATGACCCTCTATATGGACAAATGGAGATATTTTGGAATCTGGAAGCTGCCTTGGGAAAAGTGTCCTAAAACTATTCTTGAAATCTATGTCTTCTTTAAGCTGCTGGGTAACATTACTGAGGAGTGTAAAAGCAGGAGCATATTCCTGGTCAACAACCGGAACCCCCAGATGGGAATAACAACTTTCAAGTAGAGACATATCAGTATTTTTCTCTTGGCCAAGGAAACATACCTCAAATCTGCTGGGCAAGAACAAACTTTCTGGATAATCGAGAAAGAAGCGACTTATGAAGTCACTTTTGGAAGCAAATAGATCTAAAGAAAATTCTTTCCCAGTAAGGAACTGTGATAGTATAGGGACACATGCAGGAACCATATGGCTTTGATAAGCTAGCTTAGTTGTGAGTGTCAGTACAGCTTCAGTGAATTTTATATGATACATCTCTGGCAGCAATCCGAAAGAGAGAAAGAGAGCTTGCTGTTGCATTAGCTGAAGTTTTGGTGTTTGCTGTAGGTAAGTATCATTTTCCAACTGGCTTTCAAATGACGCCTTGCAACTGAGTAAATTGAGTAAGTGGGAAATTATTTGGGGCACTGCTTTAGAAGGTTCACTACAAGCATATATCAAGATATACTGGTAGCGTCCACTGATTTTCACAAATGTGTTGATTTGCTGCATGTATTGCAGTCCTCTCTCCACATCTGCTTGTACATCTGAACTCAGGAGCTCACTCATCCTTAGACCTGCAAGAAATTCTTGGAATGAAAGGTGGAAGAATGTGTAGAGTGGCCGGAGTCTTTGGGCAGTGAACTTGCTCAGCAGACCAAACCAGAGAGCATCATCTCCATTAACTGCAACTTCTGAGAGGTCCTCTTCACTGAATTCAAAGTTGGATTTGAAGAGACCTCTTAAGGCAAGTTCACCACAAGTGGACACTGTGGTCTTTAAACGTTCACTCTCCTGTGGATATTTCAGTGAGTTGTATAGCAGGTAGGCTTTTAAAATGACAAGATGTATGAGCGTATCACCAGCAGGATATTGAGCCCAATACGCCGCAACAGCCACAGCAAAAAGGGGAGTCTTGAAGATGGACTGTATTGGTTCTTCCATGGCCATCTGAATGTAAAACTCTTCTAAAAAGGCAGTGTCATGTGAAAATAGCTTCTTTAACAGATAGAGGGTGCTACTCAGTGGAAACTCTGCAATGCTAAGAATTATGTTGGCATAGTGGCGGATTTTCCCAATCCTGTTGGTACGGACTGCAATAACCAAACAGTGTTTATTCAGGTAGTTCTTTTGAATCAGGTCTTCAATGACCCGGGGAACTGCAGTCATTTCATCATAATCATCCAAAAGGAACAGGGCCTGGTTTTCTAATTGTTGGCATACGTTCTTCAGGGAATCTTCGGTCAATAACCCCTTAAGCCCTACCACCTGATTACAAATTAGGTCAGCCAAGCTCTGATCACGTCTCCTAGAATTCAAGGGCAGATAAAAAACAAATTTGAATCTGCTGAGTATGGGACAGCACCCAGATGCCCAAAGAATAGCTATCTTCCGCAGCAGCGCTGTCTTTCCGCTGCCTGCTTCCCCTTCTACAACTGTAATGGAATGGAAGCTCTCAAGGACCTCAGGCAGCGTGAGCTTCTGCAGTGGCAGGTTATTGATGTCCTTGGAGACAATGGCTAGATCCCCATAGAGCAATTTCAAATCAATAGCAAAATGGGTAGAGTCCCCAAATGAAAACATTTTCCTGAAATTGATGTCGCTGTATGTCCCGGACAGCTGTCCTTGAAGCCACTCATGCTCCTCAAAGGCCTTATCTGTGAAAAGAGAGAAGTGGGGGTGAGATTTGTTTGAAACAACTATTTTATTGACATAACTTTTATTTACATCATGTGTCATGACAACACACTAATGTACATCCATCTTAACTATCCACACTATGACAGCGCTTTTCTGCACTGCAGGCTTTGTGCTTTTGTGAGTCTAACTATTATTTATAGCAGGAATACAGGAACATTGGAAACTGCTTTATACCAAGTCAGACTCTGTATTGTTTATTCTGACTTGCAGCAGCTCTCCAGGCTTTCAGATGGGAGTCATTCTCTGCTCTGCCTGGGAATGCGAGGGATTGAAACTGGGACCTTCTGCATGCAAGGCAGATGCTCTGTGTTCCTTCCTCAAACCAGTATATTTGCATTTAATTGACTGCTCTTGGATCTCAACATGCCTTAGGTTTAGCCATGCACAGATATGTGTGTTCACTGCATCCACATCATCTACTATTTATGGCAATACTTTTAATTACAGAATGATGAAGTGGGTCTTTTTCCAATTATGAATGTCCATCACAGGAAGCCATCATTCTTCCAAATGGTGTACCTTCAGTGTAAAGATAAACAACTAGAGGCACTGGAAAATATTATGTGTGAAGCAATCATAAGACAGACACATGTGCAAATCATATGTTGCATAATTGCTTAAGTAACAATAAATGCACATATTCTTTTAATCTGGCTTCAATAGTAAAAGGGGCACTAGGCAAAGACAACTGGGACAGACCAGGGAGAGTGCAAGAAGAACTTGACTTGGGACATGTGAAATGGCTATGATGATGAAGGTAAAATATACCATTTTGACATTTCTATGCAGTATACTATTACTGTGGAATAATAGTGGACTTAGTCTATAGATGAAAGACATTTGTCAGGTACAAAACCAACCCACATTTCTATGATAGTGAGGGGATGGGGGTGGAAATCGCAAAGGATAGATTTGGCCTTGCAGTTTATTACCTTCATGACACATCCATATCATTATGATGCTGCAGGCCAATGCCTCTAGGTGTATTTTTCTGGGGTTTATTATAATATACATCCGCTGATCCTATGAAATTCTATTCTGAATGTGTTAATTCAGTTAAGCAGCTGACGTGAATAACTGAGTTGTTTTATATCCCTCTGCAGAACCCACCTTTAGCCTGCAAACTTAGTTACATTTAATTGAGAGTGAGTCTCACTTGAACTCAGTGGAATCTATCACTAAAGTAAATATGCACAGAATCATACAGTTATATGAGTTTGTAGTAGCATGCATATTATTAGATTCTGACACAACAGTGGGTAAACCTGGGCTTTTTCTATGAGGTATGCGTGGCAAAGAACTTACTAGTCATTGCATAATGGGGAGCTTCTCTCTCTTTCAAACTGCAGTCCATTAGCTAGAAAAACCAGTAATATGTAGTAAATCAGTTAGAATGGCTAAATAGGAAATGCAATATCTTTCATTTCTTTTGGTGTAAATTTCTGATAACCCCAATCCTGTTTATCTTTACCTGGAACCCAGTACCACTGTGCTCATTGGGGATTAGTCCCTAGACAGCGTGTTTAGAGTTACAATCTGAGTTACTCATAGAAATTGAAAGATTATTCCTGTCAAAATATCAGATTTCGTTACAACACAATAATCAAAATTCTGCTATCTCCTTAATAGACTCAGTAGAATTTGAGTCACCTGCTTTATAGGAACTCGTATGCAGAATTTGGAAATTATTTCCTCTGTGGTATAGAAAAATGCCCCTCCGTAAAAGAAAACAAAAAACCCCAGAAATCCACCCCATATGTAGTAGCCTATAATAAAATGTCTTAAGATGCAGTGGATAAGTCAGCTGTTAGGGTAAAAGTGACAGAGAGTTAACAATGTTAAACTTTTGAAGTCAGTGGCTTCAGTGTGCTGAGTGTTTTTCTTAAAGCTTGAGACATTGTTGATTGTTTAGTTTAGCTACAGCTGTTTATGTCAAGAAGCAAAAACTATACCTTCCAGTCCTAAGTGAATACAGGTGCATCCAGTTAAAGTCAGATGAGTATTTATTTTTCAAAGGAGTCAAAGTGTTTTGATCATATCATTTTCCAGTATTAGGATGCCACTGTCTCATTATAGATTCAGTTCCTAATCGCTCGCTTAAAGAAGTATAGAGCTGCTTCAAAGTGCTTTTGCAAAGGACTATTACCTGCTTATCAGCTGATGAGCAAAGATTAAATCCTGCTGCCTTGGCTTGGGAACAGAGCACACAGCCAATGCAGGATGAAACCCGCCTATCAGCTGATGTCACCTGTGACATCAGTTGATGAGCTGCTGGGTGTGGTTTGGGAAAAATGGCATTGTGGGTCAAATTGGATCTCCTGAAGGGCCAAGACTGGCTAATGGGCAAGAGGTTCCCCACCCCTTGCCTAAAAATAGTCTTCATGTTCTCCCTTTTAGCACAGAAATGAATGCCAATGGGTTCAATACATGCAAATATGTAGGAGTTTCATGAAACATTTAATTCTTGTGATCCTTCTTTGTAGCGCGCATGGGGGGATTGCATCAAGACTATGGCATGGAGAGAAGACTGCTTTAACCTTTTACCCTCATCTCACTTCTGATCAGAATCAGATACGCCCCGTGGTTGCTATTTGTAATGATGGGAAAGCTTCCCTTCATGTCAGACTCCACTAACATTAGTGTTAAGTCAGAGATGGAGAACCTGTGTCCCTCCAGATCTTGCTGGACTCCATTTCCCATCAGCCGTTCTCAGCAGGGCCAGTGATCAGCAATGATGGAAGTTATAGTCCAACAATATGGGAGGCCACAGACTCCCCATTCTCTGAATTCAGTGTTGCAAAATCTCTTATAATTTCCATTTATGTTATTTTAAGTTTGATTTTTCTTAGTAGCCATTATAGACCAAAGCAAAATAATGTATGAGACTCCATTTATGTGGTTATTTTTTTACCTGGGTTTGTAGCCAAGCCTCAGTCTCTGCTTGTCTTTGAGGATTCTCCACTGATGTTTTCCTGCCTGCATCTGATAGCTTACAACTGTAATAATTGTTAAAGGAATGCATTAATTGGGATCATCAAAGATGCCAGCTGGTTTTTACATACCACTCATAAGGCATGATGCTGAACCATTAAATCCCATCCCATTACTTGGAACATTTAGTTAGCATCTATGGGTTTGGTTCCTTTATTTTCTTCCAGGTCAGATCCTGTGTTTGGTTCTGAGAAGCCTAAGAGCTGGTGTGGTGATTGCTTACAACTTTTAAAAAATAATTTCTTAAAATATATTTTATTACTACAGTATTACCAGTAAATTAAATTAGAGAGATCAAGAAATTCTAATATTAGAGTAAAAACATGATTTATAACAACTAAAATAATGAATGTGGATAGATATCATCTTGACGTGTATATGCCAGCTATGTTCCTCTTGGATCCTACCTCCATCATCTATTCTTTGTAACATTGTTGATTACTGTAATGTGCTTTACATAAGGCTGCCCTTGAAGACAGTCCCGAAACAACAGCTGGTGCAGAACACCATGGCCAGTCTCCTCATAGGGGTCGACTGTGGGAAGCACATACAATAAATATTCTGGCAAATGCATTAGCTGTTTCTGGGCCCTGATCAAGGCACTGGTTTTGGTTTAAAGCTTTTCATGGCTTGGAATCCACACTCATACCAACTGGGGTCTTTTTTTCCCCTATCAGTAACTGCCACACAGGGAACTGAGTTTCAGGGCAGTCACAGCTGGGGAGGGAAGGATTAAAGCTCTCCTTGCCGCACTCTGAGATCCTGGTCTAAACTGGGGAAAGGGGCTCACTTACTTTTGAAAAAGAAAAAAAATACTTTTGTAGGTATTAAGCTTTCCAGGGCTTTGAGGATTCTACTGATGCCTCCTTGATATGGTTATATTAGTTTATTTATAGCTCTCTTGGCATATATATAGATTTATTTATATTTTATGATGTTTTCACATATATTGTGGTGAGCTGCCTCCAACAGTCACTTACTGAGGGGAAAATTTAGCATGCTCTTTCCAAGGATCGTCAGTTTCTTTCCAGTTTGTTAGACGTCCAGCACACGAAAAGCACTGCACAATGTCCTTCTTCCCTACAAAAAGCCAATTTATACAATAACGTAGTTCATTCTTGTATTTAACCATTCACCAAGTCACCCCCGGTGACCAGGAATTCCACAAAGGCAACTGCATAGAATTCCCCCTGGTTGCCTGAGTGGGCTGAGGAAGGAGGGGCAGAGCTCTTTGTTTCTTCTTCGTCTTCTTCAGTCTACTTGGCTTCCACACTGTCTGTGGAGGAGCACACTTCAGTTCCTCTATGGCTAGTCTGGAAAACACAACAGACTGGTAGCTCTCTTGTTCTCCTTTGTCAGCCCACTGTGATTCTAGCCTGTTGTGTTTTGGGTTGGTTTTTTTTACCAGCTTGCATTTTACTCACAATAGGAGCACTCTTATAAGTAAGAAGAAGGCAAATAAACTTTTTTCAGACTAGCACCTTTTGGAGTAACAAGGTTGGTTTATATATTCATATTATATAATTATGTTTTAAGCAAGAATGCTCTAAGTAGACGTAAAAAGTAGTTTAGGTTTCATTATGAGAACTTTGGGTGGTATACAATCCTAGTCCTACTCAGAGTAGACCTATTGAAGTTACTAGACATGACTAACAGGCTCATTAATTTTAATGGGTCTACTCTGAGTAGGACTTAGTTGACTACAACCCTTTATCTTTAATCTTTCCAGCACACTACAATCTTGTCTCAGCGGTTATCAGTTTGCTAGTATTGGATTAACAGTTAGAGTGCTGGATGTAGACCAAGAAGAAGTTCAAATCCCTGCTCAGCACTGAAGTTCACTGGGCTAATCATTCAGTCACTTTCCTTCAGCAGACAACACAACCCCTGATCCTGTAACAGATTTCCAATGAAAGAGACTGCTTCATTCCCCCTCAGCCCCCCAGGCTGCTTCCAATGCAATATGGTCAGAGCCAAATCTTTCTCCATTCTCCCTGTTTATGTAAGAGAGAAACTGTTGTTCTATCCTTCCCACTAGCTGGAGGGTGTCACCACCCTCCAGCTAGTGGGAGGCTGTTTTGAAGTCTAAAAAGTGATTCCTTTAAGGAAAGCATCTCCAGACATTAAGAACATTAATATTATTTTGTCAAGTCCCTAACAATCCATTAAATTGTCAGACAAAACTATAGCAATAGCCCCTTCCATTCCCAATCAAGACAGGCCAGATGCATAACACCACTGAAGAGCTTTCAAGTATATAATGTAAAAGGAAGAATCTCTGATCCAGCAAGGACATATTTCACATATGCCATGGGAACTGGGGGAAAGGGGCTGGAATCCCTACATATGGCACCTAGGGTGCTGGTACTGACTGAGCCAGAGATTCTCAAATATAGAACTGCATTGTGTCGATCAGGCTGTGCATTATTATCTATTCTTCACTCCCACTCAACATAATTAGTGCTGCTAAAGAAACCAGTGCCAGAGGTCTTCATCAAGGCAGTGTGTTGCAGGCAATGGGACAAAGATGCATACATGGAGCAGTCCACCCACCCACCCATCCAGAAGCACTTCCTCATGAAAGTTCTGCATGCATGATGAGATATGGGCACCAAGCTGTCCCTATAGGGCTCTGGGCAAGAAATAAGCAAGCTTATTATGACCTAAAATCCACTTACATATGAAGGCCTATAATGCCAACAAAAGTGACAAGTGACTGACCTGTATAGAAATATCCTGCTTTGGCCAGAGTAGTGGCATCAGCATGTGCATCTTGTGGCCAAGTTTTAAAAGAATCCAGCCGGATATCTTCATCCTCATAGATGTTCAAAATCCCCGGTTCTGAATCCCCTTTTGCAACCCAAAACACATGTTAGAAAAACCTGAAATACTGTCAATTTGTTTTAAAATGGCCAAGTGCAGGAAACTGGAAGGAATCACTCCCACAATGTCCTTTTATCATGTGTATGCAAAAGCCTACACAGAGTTAGGTTCATTTAATCCACTGAAATAAACGAGCTCAAGTGCACCTGTCTCCTTGTGTAAGATTGGCTTATAAAAGAATATCATTTCAATATGGGTTGAAATAGCCTAGCTTGTAGTTCTTGAACAGGGCAGAATCTGACAAGGAAGATTTTTACAACTATGTGAAAAATTGACTATGAAATGCCGTTATCGTCACCACCACAGGAAGAATACCAATAATAATGCAAAGGCTACAAAAAGGTTGTGAGTCTGTGCAATGTGCTTCTGTGTGCATGAGAAAGCAACTCATTTTCAGTTCCAGCTACAGCTCCTCATACAACATCAGTGCTGCTCAAGAGGGTCCCCGATTCCCAGACGTGGGGGCACAAGGAGCTGAAGTAGGAAGAGGGAGGTCTAAAAAGCTTCACGTGTAGCCTTTTGGATTCCAGCCAAATAATAATAAAGATGATGGTGATGATGATGTCATAGGCCTAGAATTATATTTCCATCATGTACCTGTATTAGAAGGCAGTATCTTCTGGTAGGAGGTTGCAAACTGCTTTCCCTAAACAAAATATACAGCTAAAATTAGTATAGCCTTCTCTTTATGATTACTTTGATACTTCAGCTGCCTGAATGGGTTGCAATCCCATGTAGCAATCTTTTTGCATGCATTGAATTAAATTTACTAGTGCAGACATTGCCATGAGGACTGTCCAGTAACCATTCCTTAATCTGCCACAGGTTTGACCAATAGGAGATACTTTATGCTAGGCTATGCAAGAAAAAAACAGGATTGGTACTAAGACCACAAGCTGAGGCTGCGCTGAGGAGAAAGAACTGGACCTGTGCTGAACCTACCAACTATATGATAAATTAAAATATTGTTGGAAGAAATTGATCATCCACCATTCCACTAGATCAAGCTTTACAAATATTTGACATCTCTTGAAAGAATTACATCCTCACACAAGAATCGGGTAACCTGACTTGGGTCACCCACAAACAAGAGTGGAAATGTCACACTATAACTGCAGTGCAGTTCTACGCATGTTTACTTGGAGCTAAGTCCCTTTGTATGCAATGGACCTTATTCCCTACTAGTGGGGCTGAATCCTATACATGCTTACTTGGGAGTGACTCCCACTGAACTGGACAGGACTTATTTCTAAGTAAACATACATAGGCTTGTGTTGTAAGTATGTAAAACTGGATTAATGGCCAATGGCCAAATATATTATCCCTCAATAGCCAACAGTTCAGCTTAACTACAGCTGGAAGTAAGAGCATTTTCGCACACAAGACTTGCCTTTGACCTTTCCTTTCACTAGACACAGAATGCAGATGAGACCCAGTTTAAACTGATGAGACCCAGTTTAAATTCTAGCCAATGTAGGTTTCATATTTTAATCAGAGATGCAGGAAATGCAATTTATGCATGAAAAGGGGCTAAAACTCTGTTTAATCTCTGTGTACAATTAACAACTTGAAATGCCTTCAGTCAGGCCCAGCATCACCATGTAGCAGCAACAGGCAGCTGCTAGAGCTACATCACCTCAGGAGGACCCACTGATGGTATTCCCGAGTCCTCAGTTAAAAATATGTTTTCAGAGCTCAGCCCAGATGATTACCATTTTAATTTCCCATAAACTGCCATTGGGGATTCATTTACATTTCCCACAGTGCCTCAGAACAATACTACATCAGGAGCATTGTGGGAAATTAAATGACAGTTGTCCAGAATTGAGGAGGCCCACTGGCATGGGAGGGAGGCCAGGGCACTACGTCTATGGCCCCCATAAGCCTGTATCCATCCTTCTTTTAACTAACATTTTGTTCACATGAATAAATTTTATTACAATAAGGTACGTTTATTTGCACTTTTGACACTATTTTGAAGGCTTTATCAACTTAGTTCTCAATAGCCTCAATAGACCAGAAGCCAGATATGAATCTTTAGCATATCAGATTACAGATATGGCAATGGGATTTCTAAACAATTGCCTCTAATTCTACCCCTCAAAATTCACTTTTTGCAGGGCCACCATTTGCAGGGTCAGCGTGCAGCCAAGTCATTTGAGAAATCAAGCAGTAATAATACAGATGCTAACATTTCAATACAATAATGACAAAATAATACCGTAACGCCAACAAATCCACAATAACTTTGAATATACTCTTTAATTTCATCTTTGGACTTCTCCTTTTGAAGAAACTCACATCTATAAAACAAAACAAAATATTATGGGCAATTGATTCATACATTTTAAAATAACCAGGAAGATTTCTAATATTAAAAATAACTGTGTCAATTAGTTGATTTCAATGTTTTAGTATGAATAAATGAGGTGCTTGTAAAAAGATAACTATTAATCACTATAGGTCTGTAAGGATTCATCTTTCAGAAAAGCGACAGTCCTCAAGAGGTTATAAACCTTGTTTTATTCAAGAATGGCATGGCTTTTAAAACATGCAAGTGTACATCCAGACCAGAGCATAGCAATTTGGAGTGCTATGTCATCGATATCATGATTTCATCATGCTCTACTGTTTGCTGACAATCAGATCCAGCAGTGATGTCTTGGTTCTTAACCACTGCATAGGCAGCCGCTCAGACTATTCATCCATATAGTTCCCTGCTGTCTACCTTGAACAGCAACAGCTTTCCAAGAACTCAGCCAGAGATCTTTCATATCACCTGCTGAGGATCATATTTAACTGGAGATGCCAGGGATTGAACCTGAGACCTTTTGCATGCAAAGCATATGCCCTACCACTGAGCTACGGTTCCTTCTGCATCCCCACAACACAATGGAGGATATGGGACTCCAATTTACTCTTCGGCCAGTAATTATTCTTGAGTAATGATATATAAGACCAAAACCCAGCTAGGGAACATAGATCTTAGAGATTTCAAGTCATGTGGCTAAGTCACTTTGTTATCATGTCTAGAGAACGTATTAAAGCTGACTGACTGATCTTGGACCAGTCACTCTCTTTCAGCCTAACCTGCCTCACAGGGTTGTCATGAGATTAAAATGGGGAGGAGGAACCACATACGGCATCTTGAACTTCTTGGAAGAAATGTGGGATATAAATGTAATAACAATAAAATAAATGAAAATGTTAGCCATAATGTAGCATCCATCAGCATAAAGGGACCTTAAAATGGCCCTGAAAATTACACTTTT
Source organism: Rhineura floridana (assembly GCF_030035675.1). NCBI lineage: Eukaryota > Metazoa > Chordata > Lepidosauria > Squamata > Rhineuridae > Rhineura > Rhineura floridana. The sequence continues at coordinate 50,905,255 of NC_084480.1, forward strand.
GCATGTTCTTTCCAAGGATCATCGCCTTCTTCCCAATTTCCCAAACATCCACTGCAGGCAAAGCACTGAACTGTGTCTTTTATACCTGGAAGTAAAAAAAATTACACATATCTGAGATACTCTCCCATGCCTTGGCATTTTCAAGATTGCTTGCCACTAGAAAAAAACACCAGAGAATCTGCTGAGTAAAAAGTTACTCGGTAGGGTTGTTGTTACTGTTAGTGTATAGTATCTTCTCGCCAGGTGGCACTCTGGTTACTTTACAAAACACAGTAACATTCATTCTGTACCCTAAGCACTAACACAAAACAATAAAGTCTGTGTACACATCATACATTTAAAGCACATCCCCCCATCAAGAATTCTGGCAACTGTAGTTTGTTAAAGGTGTTGGGAACTGTTGTTCTGTGAGGAGTAAACCACAGTTCCCAGGATTCTTGGGGAGAGAGCTTTAAATGTATGGCGTATACGCAGTCCAAATTATACTGAAATATTAACTCAAATCAAATCAAATCAAATTTTATTATGCGGTCATAGACCCACAATACAAATGATTAAGCAGTCAGTTAAACAAACAAGATTAAAACCAAATACAGTATTAACAATAATAATTTAGCAAGAGGCCAGGGTAGTACAGATTGGCCTTTTCTGTAAAGTCTGAGCTACATAGAGAAACTAATTCAGTAGTGTCTTTATGAAATATTAACTTACTTTTTTAAAAAGAACGGGTGAGAAATATATGCTAAAGAAGAACCAGTAGTGACTTCCTAAAAGCAGATGAAGGACAAAGCACAGTATTCATACCCTTTTTAAGGTCAGGAGCAAAGCTAAATAATCTGGAGTTCCCATGATCAGCCATAGCAAAGGCACAATTACCAGCTAACCAAACACATGATGGCACGATCCCCCGAAAGTAAAGAATACTGGAAAACAAAGTCTGGGACATCATTAAAGGGCAGCAAATTGTAACTGCCTGTTTTACTTTTACTAAGCTATAGCTCAACATTTGGACATTCTGCCTCAGGCACCAATATAGTGTTATGAGCATGGGGGTTGGGATGGATGATTCCTGTGGGTCCACTTTCCAGCCTCTGATTTGGAATCCTGTGCCTTGGAATGAGGAACTGTCTGCTGGTCAAATGAGTCTTTTGTTAACCATATAGATTGGTCAGGTAAGATAATGGGCCGATCAGTTGCCTAGCAATGGGGAATGGGCCAGGGAGACCCTTTTTGTCATTGAAAAAGGAGAGTTTTGTGCTTGTAGTTTTGTGTCTAGAGAATTGCTCGGGCTGCACGCAGGCAGAAAGGCTGGCTCTCTGCATCATGGCTATAGGATGCCCCTGCACCCAGATGGAAAAGCTGGTTATTAGACTGCTGATGTATTGAACCCCTCCATCCTTGAGCTCAGGTTGGAATGTGTGTAAATAAACCATATTTCATAAAGACACTGCAGTCTCCGCTGACCTTCTTCCCAAAAGAAACCAAACCTTGGATGGGCACAGGGACCCCCGAAACCTCACCGCTCAGAGAATTGGGGGAAGCGCACAACAATATCTTGAGATACTGTAGGACATAGGATGACACAGATTACCAGACATGTGTAGCTCTCTTCTGGAGCAATATTTACATGTAAATAAACATGTGGGGGAGCAGGGGCAATGAGCACATTAGCTACACACGCAGACACACTTACTTGCTGTTCCAACTTGAGTGCTTCCTTGTTTTCATGGAAGCTCCCTGCATGTTTTAGAATCCTAATTTTTCAGGGTTCTAAACTGCACTGGATACTGGTACAGCACAGTTGGGAAGAGAGCCTGGCTGGGAGTCCAAAGTCTGTGAGTTCAAATCCCCGCTTGTGTTTCCTGGGTGTAAAGCGCCAGCTAAAGATCACCCCCACAGCGAGTGGCTCAGGGGTTACGTGCCCTACCTGTGCAGCTGTGAGCAAGCTGCATAGTCCCAAGGAGCCCAGTTGCCCCCCAGCTGGCAGTTGCGGACAAGGAAGGGGCTGGCTTGTGCAGCTGTGGCAAGCTGAGCAGGCCCTAGCCAGCTGGGGAGGACTAGCCTCAGAGGGAGGCAATGGTAAACCCCCTCTGAATACCGCTTACCATGAAAACCCTATTCATAGGGTGCCATAAGTCAGGATCGACTTGAAGGCAGTCCATTTCCATTTCCAAACTGCACTGGAAGCCTTCGCTAGTAGAGCAGGCTCCCTGCTTGAAACAGTAGACCTCCATGTTGGAGGAAGACGGGGATGATAATGGGGAGAAGAGTTAGCATGCTCAGTCACACTGTTCCCATTCACATGCTTCCTTCGCCGTATATATGATGCCCACATCAAATGTGGGCTAACAAACATCACACTGAAGCAACTCCCTTGCCAAGTAAGTTCTCTCAAATGAAGCAACTGGAATTTAATTTTCAAAAAAGGCTACACTGATTAAAATATGGAAATGGGAAACTACTGGAGGTACTTATTTTAGGAACCAGAAACATCCTTCTTGTGTATAATTTACCTATGAAGAAAAATCCAGCATTAGCTAGTAGAGCAGGCTGTGTCTCTGGGGCGTAGAATGGCCAGCAAGCAAACGATTCAAGCCTCACTTTTACATCTTTAAACCTCATTTTGATATCTGTAGAGGTCTTCCCCCAGATTCTGAACTCGAACCTCATACTTGGAGATGTTACCAACCTCTTTCCCTAAAATAAATTCACACACAGGCCAATGTCTCTTGTGTTCTGTGTAAGGAGATATGCTCATTTTTCTTGCGAGCAAAACTAACCCACAGCAATAGCACTGTATGGCCGTCTTCACGCCAGTGTGATAGAAGCCACCTGCTGCCATCTCTTGGGGAGCCCATGCTGACCTAGAATTGCCAGGCTGGAACAGGAAGGTTTTTAATCTTTTGGCTTCATTTCTCATTGTGGAATTAAACCCTCTTTGCAGCTGCCTGCGGATTTCCTGGTATTCGTTTTCCATTTCTTCTGCCAGCATGGAAAAATCAACATTCGGATGAGAGTAGGAAGATATGTCCAGCTCAGCGATGTGACTGCTAGGGCCTTCTGCAGAAGTCCCTTGGGTAGTCATTCTATTCAAAACAGAAAACAAGGCAACAAAGAGGTTATAAATAAATCACAAGTTATCCAAGTTTTGAATCTGAAGATTTGAATTTATACTCTGTTTTGTAATGTAGTATTAACATTTATTGGATTAATACCCCATCTTTCCTCCAGGGACCTCCAGGACAACATATATGACCCATGACACGGTGTGAAGATAGATAATATGGTAACAATCCTAAAGCTAGGTGTGGGTAGTGCCCAGATGAGATACTGGCTTGGGATAGGAACCTTGTGTTTTGAATACCTTGAAGTCTATTGCAGAAAGGTTGGATATACATAGTGGGCTGAAATTCTGTACTGAGGAGTAAACCCCATTGAACTCAAAGGGACTTACTTCTGAGTAGACCCCTATGGGATTTCAATATTAATCCTATCCTTACAGCAACCCAGTGAGATAGATTGGTCTTCGGACAGAGATGCAAACCCATATTTTCTTGAACTATATTCAACAATCTATCCACTCTACGATATATTTATTTATTACATGTATATACCGCCCCTTAGCCGAAGCTCTCTGGGCAGTTTACAGCAATTAAAAACATTAAAAACAAATATACAAATTTTAAAACACAAAAACAATTTAAAAACACAATTAAAATTTTTAAAAAATCAATTTAAAAATACATGCTAAAATGCCTGGGAGAAGAGGAAAGTCTTGACCTGGCGCCGAAAAGATAACAGTGTTGGCGTCAGGAGCACCTCGTCAGGGAGATCATTCCATAATTTGGGGGCCACCACTGAGAAGGCCTTGTCCCTTGTTGCCAGACTCCCAGCTTCCCTCCGAGTAGGCACCTGGAGGAGCACCTTTCATGTGGAGCGTAGTGTATGGGTGGGTTCGTATCAGGAGAGGCATTCCATCAGGTATTGTGGTCCCAAGCCATGTAAGGCTTTATAGGTTAAAACCAGCACCTTGAATCAAGCTCGGAAACATACAGGCAGCCAATGCAAGCGGGCCAGAATCGGTTTTATATGGTCAGACCGTCTGGTCCCTGTTACCAATCTGGCCACTGCATTTTGCACAAGCTGCAGTTTCCGAACCGTCTTCAAAGGCAGCCCCACGTAGAGCGCATTGCAGTAATTAATTTGGAGGTTACTAGAGCATGGACAACTGCAGAGAGGTTGTCCCTGTCCAGATAGGGCCGCAGCTGGGCCACCAACTGAAGTTGGTAGAAGGCACTCCGTGCCACCGAGGCTACCTGAGCCTCAAGTGACAGAGATGGTTCTAGGAGAACCCCCAAGCTACGAACCTGCTCCTTCAGGGGGAGTGCAACCCCATCCAGGACAGGTTGGACATCCACCATCCGGTCAGAAGAACCACCCACTAGCAGCATCTCAGTCTTGTCTGGATTGAGCCTCAGTTTATTAGCCCTCATCTAGTCCATTGTTGCAGCCAGGCACTGGTTCAGCGCATTGACAGCCTCACCTGAAGAAGATGAAAAGGAGAAATAGAGCTGCGTGTCATCAGCATACTGATGGCAACACACTCCAAAGCTCCGGATGACCACACCCAATGGTTTCATGTAGATGTTGAACAGCATGTGGTATAGGTTCTTTACAGCAGGGGTGAGGAATCTGTGGCCTTCCCAGTGTTGTTGTGCAGCAACTCCCATAATCCCAGATCATTGGCCATTCTTGCTGGGGCTAATGGGAGTTGGAATCCAACAACATCTGGAGACCTAGGTTAGCCTCCCCTGCATATGCCTCGTTCCTCTCTCCCTCTCTCTCTCTCAAACAAGAATGTAACAAATAAGACAAGTGCATCATTCTTCATTTTCTTTCCTAGCATTAATTAGCAATTTCAGTTACACTGCACATTTTTTGTTTGTCTCCAATCTGAAATGCTAAGCAATTCAACACATAGCAAGAGTCTTCTTAGCATTTGCTCCTTTTTGTAGGGCAATTTGATATCAATCTCAGCCAAAAGAAGGATAATCCATTCCACTACCAGAAAGTTTCCTTCCTATTTTCAATCTCAGCAAATTGATTCGATGAAAGATACTGGGCCCAATCCACATGCACCTACTGACTAAATAGATAACCTTTTTCAGCAGAGGGGAAAGATCCCTGAACACGTCTAATAGTTTCTTGGTTAGTTTTGACTATACCAGTCACCTGTTTGAATCCAGACCCTCTTCTGCCTTCTAAAAAAGTGTTTGATGCTGTCAAAGCTGCCCATCTTAGTAAGTGTGCATTCATGTCTGATTCAGTATATCTAACCCTGCACACCACACATTCTCCAGAGCACATAGAATCCTTTTGTATCTATATTTTTATTGTCCTTTGCAAAAGGACAAAATTTTCAATGTATTCTCTGTTCTTAAGGGTCTAAGGCTGCAATCCAATACACACGTATCTGGGAGTAACACCCAATGGAGCTTACTTCTGAGTAGTCATGTATTGGATTCTACTGTTAGTCAACCACATTGTCGAGCTAGTTAAATCTCTGTGATTGGGTCAGTATTCTGTCATTATGCTACAAAACAAAATCTAGATTGTGTATTTGGATCTCTACATGAAAGGGTGCACCCACAAGGGGCCCTTTTAAGGGATTGCATGCATTAATTCAGTGCATTTAACTCCTATGGGGGCATATATGGCTGTTCATTGCAGTTTTGCCCATACAATTAGTGGAAGAAATGTAGCTTTCCATAGGCTATAATATAATACAATTAAAAGAAACACCTGGAACCTTGGCCTTACATTTGCCATTCCCAATCCTGCTGCTATTGGATCATCTCGATGCAAAGTCATCCCACCATACAAGAGGATTCTCCATATGTGGTCAAATGATTTCTACAGCTTCCTTTTTAATTCACTTTTTCAGCTTCCTTTTAATTCACTTCTCTAACCACCTCTTACCCACTTCTTGTAAAATAAAACAAGTCTAAAATTTCTCAACAGTGAGAATATAGGAAATGAGAAAACGTGATTGGTAAACAAGACTGCAGCGGGGAAAATTCTGTTGAAATAGGAGAAGAGAGTTAGTATGTAATGGAAGAATTCACACACGTTACTGTTATATGCCTTCAAGTCGATTACGACGTATGGCAACCCTATGAATCAGTGACTTCCAATAGCATCTGTCATGAACCACCCTGTTCAGATCTTGTAAGTTCAGGTCTGTGGCTTCCTTTATGGAATCAATCCATCTCTTGTTGGGTCCTCCTCTTTTTCTACTCCCTTCTGTTTTCCCCAGCAGTATTGTCTTTTCTAGTTAATCATGTCTTCTCATTATGTGTCCAAAGTATGATAACCTCAGTTTCATCATTTTAGCTTCTAGTGATAGTTCTGGTTTAATTTGTTCTAACACCCAATTATTTGTCTTTTTCACAGTCCATGGTATGTGCAAAGCTCTCCTCCAACACCACATTTCAAATGAGTTAATTTTTCTCTTATCCGCTTTTTTCACTGTCCATCTTTCACATCCATACATAGAGATTGGGAATACCATGGTCTGAATGATCCTGACTTTGGTGTTCAATGATACATCTTTGCATTTGAGAACCTTTTCTAGTTCTCTCATAGCTGCCCTCTCCAGTCCCAGTCTTCTTCTGATTTCTTGATTATTGTCTCCATTTTGGTTAATGACTGTGCCAAGGTATTGATAATCCTTGATAAGTTCAATGTCCTCACTGTCAACTTTAAAGTTACATAAATCTTCTATTGTCATTACTTTAGTCTTCTTGAAGTTCAGCTGTAGTCCTGCTTTTCTGCTTTCCCCTTTAACCTTCATCAGCATTAGTTTCAAATCATTACTGGTTTCTGCTAGTAGTATGGTATCGTCTGCATATCTTAAATTATTGATATGTCTCCCTCCAATTTTTACACCTCTTTCATCTTGGTCCAATCCCGCTTTCAGCATGATATGTTCTGAAACACAGTCAGAACCCTAAATGCAACAATACAGTGACTAGTACGCAGGGACAAAGAGAACAATTACAATAGTTATTGTATAGAAACAGAAGAGGATAACAAAAAGGGTAGAACAAGAACCCTATTCCAAAAGATTAGAGAAATTAGAGGGAAATTTAAACCAAGAGTAGGGATGTTGAATAATCAACAGGGGAACACAATGACTGACTGAGATGAAATAAAAGGAAGATGGAAGCAATACACTGAAGAACTCTATAAAAGAAATGCAAGGATGACAGATTCATTCATGGAAGAACTGTATCATGAAGAACCAAACATTTTAGAATGTGAGGTGAAAGCTACTCTTAAAATACTTGGAAGAAACAAATCACCAGGAACAGATGGCATACCAATAGAGTTGCTACAAGCTACTGAGACTGAATCTGTCCAAATTTTGACAAACATTTGTCAATATGGAAAACTAAACAATGCCCACAGATGTTAGTGGCTGTGAAATGTATCTGTTCCAGACAGACATGGACAGGGTTAAAACACACTTTGGAGCCCAAGGCTGCGGAGATGCCGAAGGCTGCAGCTGGCAGGACTGCTGCCAAAGCTATAAAAGTCCTTGGGAAACGTCTCTGAGGGTGGGGGGTGCATTTTCGAAAGTGAAGGCATAGAGGAACTTGTGTAGCTGCTTTTGGTTTATTGAATCAGTAAAAGGATTCATCTTACAAGACTCAACGTGTGTTGTCTCTATTTAATACATGCTGGTTTATACTGTGCTATACTGGCACACGCATAGCCTTAACAGGCACTTCGCAAATCCAACAAAGGGTTATGGGCCCAGTTTACCCAGTATAGCCAGTTAAACCAGTATAGTCCAGTGACAAGAGGTCCAGTGGAAGTGGACTGGTGTCTGGAGCAAAGGGAATCAGCTGTGGAAAAGCTGACTGAAGGAGTCTTCGGAGAGAAACAGTGAAGCAGTATCTGTGAAAAATGGCAGTTTCGCTTTCGCAAGGAATGCCACTGGAACACCTGAATGAAACAAACTACCTAGACTGGAGGCTAAGAATACAGGCGTTTCTCACAAAAGAAGATTTATGGAGCGTCGTAACGCAGGAACCCCCATCGGATCCGCCGCCAGCGCAGTGGGTGAGGCTGGATGAAAGGGCACGATCGTACATCATTCTGGCTGTAAGTGATTCACAGTTATTACACGTTCAAGATAAACAAACTGCTAAATTGGCTTGGAAAGCCTTGCATGAAGCTCATATTCGAAAAACAGCAAGTAGCAGAATACATCTAGCCAGAAAGCTATACCAACTCAGGCTAACAGATGCCGTTACGTTGTCTGAACATTTGTTGTGCATTTCAAAGCTTTTTGCTGAGTTACAAGAAAGAGACGTGATACATACGGAAATACAGAAAGTATACATAATCTTATCAATGCTGAATTCATCATGGGATAATCTGATAAGCTCCCTGGAAGCGCTGCCTGATACGGATTTGTCACTCCCATATGTGTCCGGAAAATTATTGCAGGAATGGGAGAGACGTCAGGATTCCATTGAACAGGAGAAAAGAGAAAAGCCAGAAAGGAGAACTGACAGAACTGAGTTAAATGCCAGGTCGTTTGGAACGAAGGCATGCTACAGATGTGGGTCACTAACACATATACAAAGAGACTGTGATTTGCGACAGAACAGGCAAAGGAGAAAACCATCGCAAGTGCAGCTGGTGAGTGCTGACGGAGGCGAAAGTAAAGACATTGACTGTGTAAAAGCAAAAAACAGTGATTGGATAATAGATTCGGGGGCTTCACACTGCTTAATAAGAGAAAAGACTTTGTTCAGAACCATGGTTCCAGCAACATCAGAAGTACAGTTGGCTGACGGAACAAGGAAACAGGTACTGGCAAAGGGGACAGTGAAATTGAGTGTTTTAAACACTGTAATGACAGACGTTTTGTATGTTCCAGATATCAAATGTAATATTCTGTCTGTGTCTAAACTAAATGCCATGGGGTATACTGTCATATTTAGAAACAAAACGTGTGAGCTGCGAGCAGGAGAAAATGTATGCTTGAAAGGGTTTCTCAGAGATTCCCTGTTTCATGTAAAACTAAACCCCATTGAAAATGAAAATGTAATGATGTTTTCAAACAAGAAGCCACATGACGACTGCATACACTCCTGGCATAGGAGGCTAGGGCATGCTAATTACGAACCAATTAGGAAAATGCCTAGCCTTTGTGCTGATATAACATTAAAGAAATGTGAGAAATATGTAGAGTGTGAGGTATGCAAACAAACAAAGGCAACAGTGGCTCCAAAACAGAAGGAAGCCGAGAGTCACACCAGTAAACCATATCAAACAATTCACATAGACCTGGCAGGACCATTCCAGAGGTCACAGGGTGGTGCCAGATATTTCTTAGTTATTGTTGATGAGTACACAAGATACTGTACAGTTTACCTGTTGCATTCCAAGAACGAAGCAGAAGGGAAACTGAAGCAGCTCATACATAGAGTGGAAGTGCAACATGGTATTCGCATACAGCAAATTCGATCAGACCAGGGTGGTGAATTTACCAGTAAGTCTTTGGTTCAATATTTTGAAAGAAATGGGATAAAACATGCTTTAACTGCACCATTCTCCCCGTTTCAAAATGGGCTGGCAGAGAGAAAAAACAGGTCTTTGCAGGATGCCACAAGAGCCATGATAAAAGATGCCAACCTAACAAATGCTTTTTGGGGAAAATGTCTGTTGTACGCGACACACATTCAAAACAGATTGATACACAGTGCAATCAACATGACACCCTATGAGAAACTATATGAAAAGAAACCTAAGCTCCAACACATTCTCAAGTTTGGTGCGATATGCTGGGTTCATGTCCCTAAAGGAAAGCGCAGAGGAAAATTGGCACCCAGGGCACAAAAAGGCATCATTATGGGTTTTCAGAATGCCTATTATAGGGTCTGGCTGCCACAAGAGAGGAGGGTGGTTTTTAGCAGGAGTGTGAAAGCCCAAGAGCAGAACTGGGATGATTCTGTGTCAGTTGAGCTAGAGCACACACAAAATAACACTGAGCAACAAGAGTAAGCTGTTAAGCAAGAAGAAGAAGAGGAACTAACTCATGATAGTCCAGAAACACACAGCAGCCCCAAACCAGAAATAACATTAAGGAGGTCTGAAAGATCTAATCTGGGGAAACCGCCGGACCGGTTTCAAGTCAGTCTCCTAACAACACAAAACATGCAAGGGTACACAGAGACACCAGAAAACATAAAAAATGATGAAACATTATACCTAACATGTTTCAAACCAAAAACGAATGCTAGCTGATGTGTTAACAAAACCATTGACTGAAGAGACACATAACAGGCTGTTAAACAGAATGGGAATGTGTATGGAAAAATCATAAAACTGTGTAAATGTATCAATAAAAGAATGGTTCAAAGAATGAAGAAAAATGAACTGTAAAACTGAAAGATGTAACATGTGAAATGTAAATGTGAAACAGAACAAATGTATATATGGTCATGTCTATTTGGAAGGTGGGGGATTGCTAGTGGCTGTGAAATGTATCTGTTCCAAACAGCCATGGACAGGGTTAAAACACACTTTGGAGCCCAAGGCCGCGGAGATGCCGAAGGCTGCAGCTGGCAGGACTGCTGCCAAAGCTATAAAAGTCCTTGGGAAACGTCTCTGAGTGTGGGGGGTGCATTTTCGAAAGTGAAGGCGTAGAGGAACTTGTGTAGCTGCTTTTGGTTTATTGAATCAGTAAAAGGATTCATCTTACAAGACTCAACGTGTGTTGTCTCTATTTAATACATGCTGGTTTATACTGTGCCATACTGGCACACGCATAGCCTTAACAGGCACTTCGCAAATCCAACAACAGACTGGAAGTGTTCAATATATATCCCAATTCCAAAGAAAGGGGATCCCAGGGAATGCAGTAATTATCGAACTATTGCCTTAATATCCCATCACAAAGGCTCTTACCATATATGGAGCTAGAAATGCCAGATGTCCAAGCTCGATTTAGAAAGAGGCACCAGAGATCATATCGCAAACATACGTTGGAAAATGGAATGGACCAAGGAATTTCAGAAGACAATCACCCTGTGCTTTATTGATTACAGCAAGGCCTTTGACTGTGTAGACCATGAAAAACTATGGAATACTTTAAAAGACATGGGGGTGCCACAGCATCTGATTGTCCTGATGCACAATCTATACTCTGGACAAGAGACTACTGTAAGGACAGAATATGGAGAAACTGATTGGTTCCCAATAGAAAAGGATGTGAGACAGAGGTGTATTTTATCACCCTATTTGTTTAATCTGTACACAGAACAAATCATACGGAAAGTGGGATTGGACCAAGATGAAGGAGGTGTGAAAATTGGAGGGAGGAATATGAATAATTTAAGATATGCAGACGATACCATACTATTAGCAGAAACCAGGAATGATTTGAAAAGAATGCTGATGAAAGTTAGAGGAAACCACAAAAGGACTACGGCTGAACGTTAAAAAGTCTAAAGTAATGACAACAGAAGATCTATGTAACTTTAAAGTTGACAATGAGGACATTGAACTTGTTAAGGATTATCAATACCTTGGCACAGTCATTAACCAAAATGGAGACAATAGTCAAGAAATCAGAAGAAGGCTAGGAATGGGGAGAGCAGCTATGAGAGAACTAGAAAAGGTCCTCAAATGCCAAGATGTATCACTGAACACCAAAGTCAGGATCATTCAGACCATGGTATTCCCAATCTCTATGTATGGATGTGAAAGTTGGTCAGTGAAAAAAGTGGGTAAGAGAAAAATCAACTCATTTGAAATGTGGTGTTGGAGGAGAGCTTTGAGCATACCATGGACTGCGAAACTGAAACTGAGGTTATCATACTTTGGACACATAATGAGAAGACATGATTCACTAGAAAAGACAATAATGCTAGGAAAAACTGAAAATGGGAATGGACTCCTTCAAGTCGATTCCGACTTATGGCGACCCTACAAATAGGGTTTTCAAGGTAAGCAATATTCAGAGGGGGTTTACCATTGCCTCCCTCTGAGGCCGAGAGGCAGTGACTGGCCCAAAGTCACCCAGTGAACTTCATGGCTATGTGGGGATTCGAACCTTGGTCTCCCAGGTCGTAGTCCAACACCTTAACCACTACACCACACGGGCTCTCAGGGAAAAACAGAAGGGAATAGAAAAAGAGGAAGGCCAAACAAGAAATGGATTGATTCCATAAAGGAAGCCACAGACCTGAACTTACAAAATCTGAACAGGGTGGTTCACAACAGATGCTCTTGGAGGTCACCGATCCATAGGGTCACCGTAAGTCGTAATAGACTTGAAGGCACATAACAACAACAGACGCAGGAGGCAGGAATGGTCTGGGGTCTCACAAGGGTTGCTACTTACTCAACAAACATACGATTCCTGCGTGCTGACACTAGGTGGCGCTGTTTCCCATCTGATGGGCTGTTCTCCAGGGAGAAACTGTCTGTTAGTGGCCCTTGCCACATCTCATGGTACTGAATTCCATCATTTAACTTTCTGTGTGCAATGTGAAATATTTCCTTTTGTCTGTCCTGAATCTCCCATAAAGGGCCAGCTTCACTGATTGACTCCATGCTCTAGTATTGTGAGAGAGGAAGAAAAAATTCTATTCACTTTTCCCACACTTGCATAATTTTATACGACTCCATCATGTTTTCACTCCCCCCCCCTTTATTAACTTTTTTCCCCTAAGGTAAAAAGCCTCAAATGCTGTAAATGTTCCTCACTGGGGAGTGTCTCCAGTCCCTTGATCACTTTGTTGCCATTTACTGCTCCTTTTCCAGCATTACAATATCCTTCTTAAGATACAGCAATCAGTAGTGGACACAATTTTTCAAAAGAACTGCCCATTTATTCATACTCTGTTTCCTGTTCTTGACCCTGTTACTGATCCAAGTCCACAATGTCTACCAGATCACCTCTATCCACATGCTTGCTCACACTCTCGAAAAACTCGGAAACGTTAGTAAGGTAGGACTTACATTTTTGCAGAACCTGTGTTGATTTATCTTGAACAAGATTTGCCCTTATATAAGCTTGATAAAATTCTTTAAAAATGTTTCCCACTAATTTAGCCAGAACAAACAATAAGCAAACTGGCCTACAATTTCCTGCATCCCGCCCCTTTTCAAAATTAGGGTGATGTCAGCCACTTTCCTGTTCAAGTCTTATAGACAAGTTACATATTTCTGTTACAAGATCAATTTCATTTCAGTTCGTTAAGGAGTCCATTATGAATAGTATATTCACTATATATTTTTTAAAAGTAAGTGAATGGATCAGATGGCACATTTGTATTGTAAGCATTAACTTCTAGGGAAAAATTAATCCCAGAATGCGCAACTACAAAAATACTATTTTTGGCATGGCTGGTAACTGAGAATGTTTGCTACAAACTGGGAGCTCAAACACTACAACTCTGGAAACTCAACACATAACTCTGTTTAGGATTGGGACTTACCTGTTTTCAGATTCTTGATTAAACGACTGCTTGTCACCAAAATGAGTTGTCTTACAAAGAAAACAGTGGTCTGCCAGCCTTCTCAACAAGAAGACATGAGCAGAAACACTTCTTGAAGAAACAAGGAAGTATGAAAGCAGAACTTAACAGATTGTACGCAGGTGACGCAAGAACAGTTACTTTGCTCTGTGTGAATTATCTGGTAATATTTACTACCACCAAGTACTGTGAGTAGCATTATTGCTTTGTTTGGGAAATTCCATAATAAGAAATATATTTAATACATTTGCAGAAAAATTAACTAGAAGTGTTTATTTTATAATGAAAATATTATTTATGCTGATAATGATATAAACACAACTTGATTTTTTTATCAGCTACAAAATTGTTTAAAAATCCACAAAAATAGGGTGAAAGGTCTACATTATTTTGCTGCTGATCCATTCTTCAATCCATCTCTGTCCCTTTTTGTCTGCCCATCCATTTGCAAGCTTACCATCTTCAAACTGTTCTTTCCAGTCTATTTGGAGAGGCTCCTTGAAAAAGAGGCTGCTTCCTGCACTGGCTTGCCAGAGATAGCCAACTCTTAGGGCATGTTTGCACCAATCACACCAGTCTTCAATCTGTAGTGTTCCATAATTGCTCCACAACCAGAGAGGACCCGGAGCTTAAGGTGTTAGGAAGTATGATTTATGGTCCCAGACAGCCTGCTGTCCGCTCACCATTGCTTTTATTTCCTATGCCTTTACTTCCCTCCTCCTTCCTTGTTCTCTACCACCCTAGTTCTTGGTCTGAGAAAATCCAAATACTGCAACCAGAATAACTTCTGCTAAACCTGCAGTTCTACACAGAACCTGGAATTCTGTAGCAAGAGACAAAATTCAAATTATAATTATTTCATATTTATAGTAGCTTTAGTATGTGAAGTGCCTTAACATTTTTGACAAGGAAGGAAAAAGAAGCACATCAGCTCCATGCATACAAAGGGGCTTTGGAATAGCAACTTCCCCCACGTCACATTCCTTAAAGTATTCCCAATGCAGTTTATAATACAGCACAGAGATTTGCTTGAAAAGTAAACAGATAACTAACTTTTATAATATAATCCGTTGTATCTTCTTTGACCTCAGGTTACTAAGACTAAAATTTGAACAGTGGCCAGCTGGATGTCTCTAGGAAACCTACGAGCTGAGGTGAGCTAACGTCTAATGTCTTCTATCTGAGTAGATATGGGTGAGGGGAGAAAGCAGGAATGTGGTAATCCTGTGCATTCACAAGAAGGGGGGTGGCCTTGCTGATTTCAGCAGTTTCTGCTGGTAACAAACTACAGCTGTTTCTGAATCAGGATAGCTTGACCACAGTTGTCCATTCATTGGTAACTTCAAGGTTAGATGCACTCTATATGGGGCTACCCATGATCAGTGTCAAGACTGCAGCTAGTGCAGAACAAAGTAGCTCAGTTGTTTGGGGGGGGGGAACCAGCAGCACCTTGTTGGACAGCAAGTGCAAATTTCACGATCTGCTACCAGGCCAAGATCAAGGTTTTGGTACTAATGTACAAGACCCTATACAGTTCAAGACCAGGTTACTTGAGAAACCACTTTTTCCTTATATATCCAATAGTTCAATGAGTTTTGCAAGAGAATTTCTCCTTCAAGTCCTAAAAATATCAGAAGCTACACAGTAACTCAGAGCAGGGCTTTCAGTAAGGCAGCCCATTTTGTGGAATAGTTTCCCTGCTGAAATACAACAGGTACCTGCTATCTGCATTTTCCAAAAATAATTGAAGACATTTTTTTTTGACAGGATTTTCCAGCTGCATGAAAAGGTCTCTTCCTGAAGTGTTCATTTTGAATGATTTTTAGATGTTTTATGATATACTTGAAAATCACCTTGAGACACACGTAAAAGGCAATTCATAAATAAATAAAATTATGCTAAAGTATAACCATTGCTCAAGTGCTACAAACATTTAGCTATTATGTCTAAAGTGCTGCAAACTGTACTGTTCTGTGGAGAGCACCAGACAAAACAGAAAGATTTATGACACTTCTATGAGGAATTAACTGATACAGAAACACACTACAAGAACACTCTTTACTGCTTCATTTTGTGGTTTTTTCCCCATTGGCTGCTTATTAAACAGAGAAATTAAGGTCAGATTTTTTCCTCCTTTCCTGGAAAGCCCAGTGAAAATACATCATGGTAATCTGAGCCTTTATTTCTGCTAATACAGAGCCTTTAGACTTTTAACTCACTCTGCGTGAACTCCCTTTTCCCAAACCAGAAAACATTACACTTTTTCAAAAAAGTAAATGAAGTTATTTAATAATAGGTGTAGAAGCTGTTGATTACATAACTTGAAACATTATCAGCACTTGCACAGGATCACTCTCAAGGAGGATAAGCTAAAACGCAAGATTAGACAATACAAATAATCATAAACAACATTCAATTTTGACTCTTAAAAATATGATGGACAAGTACAGATCAGCCTTGTTTCTGAATAGTACATGAATTAATAGTGCCTGATTTCTTGTTAACGGATGCATCTCAGAAGTTTTTAAGATTCACTTTAGAATAAACTTCATGGTCCTATTGATACAGCACTTCCTCCTCTCTCTGTCTCTCCCCCCCCCTCAATATTTTCATTAGAAGATGCTTTATAGAAGCCTTCAGATAGGGGAAGAATGTATGCTTTGCGTGGTCAGTTCCTACAGAAGTTGAAGAGCAGATAAAACTTCTCTTACCCATGGTTAGAGATGTGAAGGCCCGGAAAGAAAATAGAAAATTGGGGGGGGGGGTTAAAAAAGGTTTTTTTTCTGGATCTTCACATCTCTATATCTGTAAACATTCTTATAGTAGAAAGGAAAAAGAAAACACAACACATTAAACTTTTTATTGAAATGGAGATTACCTGGCATTAGTCTCACTTTTTGTCTACACAGAGGAGCAGCTCTAGAAGGTCCAGAGTGGCTATCACCAGGGATTTTGCATCCTGTCTCATCCTAAACTTTAAGTTCTAATGACTTACATTAAACTTATTTGTGCATAAGTGTGCTTAGGCTTGCAGCCTATTATCTTTTTCTCTTTTTTAAAAAAAATAAAAACAAGATCCATTTATTTAGTACACATTCATTTTAACACTTTCAGAGGTACAAACTGGCATACTATTCAGATTAATTCCAAATAAAAACACTGTTCAAAAACAATTTACAAATAAGTGTGCACACATGTATATTACAAACTGGGCATGAAAACATTATTTACATAAGCATTCAGCAAAGTGCTCTTCCTCACCTTTATCCCATTTTGCTAAAGACCTTTACAGAACAGTTGACCTGGATTTTCTGTTCACAGGAATGTAACAAGCAGTATTGATCGACAGGTGGCATCACACACAGGGAGGAACAGGATGCTTATGAATGCAGCCCGGACAGCAGTGCAGAGTATCATGAGCAAAAAGATCACATTCTACACAAAACACGCACTGGCAGACTTTACAAATATAGACCTGAGGGGGGGGGAAATTTGAAATGTAAAGATAACATCATAGCAGACAATAGCATTGTGACTGTTGCCTTGTCTCTTCCAAAGAGCTAACAAGGATTTACCATGTTGATTCTTAGCAAGTGCCTGCCTGGTACCATCATAATGGATTGAATGCGATGAATTATTTTATTTTAAACTACCCTTCTGTTGTATTTTATTGCTTGGCTTGGATACGAGGTGCTAAATAGAACACACTAAAATGTTTTATTTCATTTCAATATAAACAACATTTTGCAGCACAGCACATCATGGCAGGTGGCATAGGTGTATGCACCTATGTGCTGGTGCTGCAAGTCCTGAGCTGGGATCAACAAGTTGGTCCCAATGTGGATGTTGAGGTCTCCCAACACAATTGTCTGGGGGCTCTCCAATACCACCTCCGAGACAATCTTAGCCAGCTTGAAGCAGGGATGATGCTCGGTAGCAGGGTGGGTGGTATACTAACAAGTTCCACCTCTCTGGCCAAACATCAGGAACAAACCTTCGAATCCAGTTCCCAAGGGGACTGGTTTCCAAGAGAGAGAAAAGTCCTATGAATGAAACAACTCTCTCACCAACCTTCCAACCTGTATTGGTGCAGTACTGGGTAAACAAAGTTGGGTTGGGTCTGGCCCGTCCAGCTTGCCCACCCAGGCCTTGGAAATACATGCCAGGTCAACTACCTCATCCATGATTAAGTCACAGATGAGAGTAGTTCTATTATGAACTGACCTGATGTTCATTAACAGCACTACCAGATGGAAGAGTTGAACAGCATGGCAACCCAGATCTCACTGGATTACTAGTACCACCACCACCACCAATTAATTAATTAAATTTATATCCCACCCTGCTTCCCAAAGGAAGCCCAAAGTGGCAAACAGATGATAAAGCACTAAAAACATATTTAAACTTCTAAAAAACAATTCCAGTACATACGCAGACTGGGATAAGGATGAGGGAGGGCCCAGAAGATGCAACAGCTTTAAGACATCTGTTGCTCCTTTTTCTTATTTGGCCCAGCTTTCTGCTAGTGCCATACCTCCCTCTACCCTGCCAATAAGGGCACCCTGAATTCTCCCCCTATTCTAGCACATAACTATATCCCAACTAACTTGCAGTTAAGTGCAAGTGCTTACAACAAGGATTACATCTCTGACTGCTGTCCAAGCTAGCTAGGGCTGAGCTGGGAGTCCATATCAACATCTAGGCTGCTTCCCTATCCCTGGTCCTCAGTGTCTGACACACACAATGTGAAAAGGCCAGATACTTCCATTTGAGTTGGCCTATATGTATACCAAATTCCGGCTATCTGTTGTAGAAGGAGCTTAACCATTTCAAACCCAGTAAGGATGCTCAAGCCCTTTATAAATAATTATAAATAATTTATAAAGCTCACCAAAAAGCTAGTCTATTTTAATTGTAGCAAAACCAACAGTGTCTCATGGCATCTTAAAAGACTAACAAGCATAGCTTTCATGGAAGGAGTGTAGCTCCATGGCAGAGCATCTACTTTGCATGCATAAGATGCCAGGTTCAATCCCTGGCATCTTCAGGTATGGCTGGGACAGAACATTGTCTGAAATCTGCTAGTCAGTGCAGATAATATTGAGCTAGATGGGCCAATAGTATGACTCAATATAAGGCAGTTTCCTATATATCTAGGTAAATTTCTTAGTTTTTTAAGCTGCCACAAGATATTCTATTTTGCTACAACACAAACTAACATGGCTAACACTCCATAAATATTTTGGCCGATCAATCATTGACATTTTAACCAATGTATCATCTTGTATATTTAATTTGAATGTTCTTATGTCGCTAACACTTCTTGCATATATCAAGTAAGAGAACTGATGTATGAACCAGCATAGACACATTTTATAGCCTTCAAAGAGACATTCTGAAACATTACTTGCACGGAGAGAAAGTTTATAGATTGAATGCTGAAGACTTACATGTTGATCTTTAATTTCTCCTTGGCATCCTTGACAATAACTATTTAAAAAGAATATTTAATCACAGGATATATGATCAGAACCAGTTACTCAAAAGCAAGGAACATGTTTCAACTATGATAATCGTTACTTTTAATGGGGATTATCAATGCACAGAGAAAAGTTTGATGATACAACCAAAACAGATAACCCAAGTCTAGCAAAAGCTCCCTTACAGATTCTCATTTTCACTTGTGTCAATAAGCAAAATGCTGCATGGTTATATTAATGATATTATGCCATGTGATATAGCAGCCCCGAGACTGTAAAGATCAGAAAACATTTCAAATACTAGGAACACACATTACTGTATGAGAATATTCTCTCTTTATCACTTCTGTTCTTCTATGTAGAATGACCAATTTGCCACAGTCCCCAATTTGCTCATAATAATGAACTCTTAAATCTGAAATAAAATAGCTATTTTCAAGAGAACTGAAACGGGTAAACTGGCAAAAAAAATTATATCACAATTTGTTTTTATTGTCTATCATCTTTTAAAAAGTAACTAGAAGCATGGTAGGTAGTATCACCAGGAAGTGATGACTACCCTAAAGAATATGGTAGTCAGTCCCTAAGAGGGGATAGTCCTTTCTTTCTGCTTCAGTAGCCCCAAGCCCCAAACCATTCTTGAAAACAGTGACATGGGAATAATCAAAAGACATTTCACCATCTGGTAAAAAAAAAGGAAAACCCTGCAACCGTTCACTTCTTACCATGTGTTCATAAAGGGATTATTGTCAGTAGACAGAGATAAAGCAACTAACTTAATTACATGCTGAAAACATTAAAATGCAAACTACTCCTTTACTGAAAAACAAACCCCTGGTATTTAGACTGCTTATACCAAACATCTTTAATGTACCGTTCTCCTATATATTGTTCCAGTGGGACTTCCTGAAAGGCATCCAAAGGAAACAGGTGATGGTAAGATCGAGCCAGATGGGGTGCGGATACTAGCGTAAGACCTACAAAAATTTAAATTTAAAGAACCCCTCAAAAATAATTCACAATAATCCTTTTCAGAAAATAAGATTCCACTAATGAAACCCCATTATTGATATTTTAGCTCTACTCATAAAAGTTGTTTTAAAAATATAATCTTAAGAAAGTAAAAATAGTACAAATTCTACTTTTAAGAACATAAGAAGAGTCTGCTGGATCAGGCCAGTGGCCCATCTAGTCCAACACTGTGTTCTCACAGAGGCCAGCCAGATGCCCATAGGAAGTCCACATGCAGGACCTGAGCACAACAGCACTCTCTCTTCCTGCAGCTTCCAGGAACTGGAATTCAAAAGCAAACTGCCTCCAATAGTGGAGGTAGAACATAGCTATCATAGCTGGTAGCCACTGCTAGCCTTATCAAACATGAATTTATCTTATCTTCTTTTAAATCCATCCAAGTTGCCTCTTGTGGGAGTGTTTTCCATTGTGTAACTATTCACCATGTAACTTTGCAAGTGACCAAGGCTTAGTTCTGGATCTTATTTTCAATGCCAGGAAGACATGGACAACAGTAAAAGAGTGCTTTTGGCATGTACAGACTTTACTTCCTTCATGACCACAACCAACCCTGTATCTGATTAATGTGCAGGGCATCTAGATCAAAATATACAAACTCTACACAGGCTTCAGCTGTGGGATCTGAAGGAGAATTTCATTTAGACTAGAAATTAAGCACTGGGGGACCTGCCCCTGTACTGAAAAAAAGAAATTAAGCATTGAAAATATGAGTTCTAGCTCTTTGATAAGTTTATAGTGCAGCAGGAGAACTAGCTGGTGGAAGCAGGATTCTCCTAGCTTGCTGATCACTTGCAGTTTATTGACTTCTAAGATTTGAATAGAAATGAGTCATGAGCATGCTATCATGATGTGGGCACTTTTTTGTTGTTATTTCTTTAATTGTACAGATTTAAGTAACCTGTCCTGGGGAGTGCAACTATGAATGAATTTTAAAATTCATATTTTAAAAGTATAAACGTTTGTGTGATGATTTTTAAGTTAAGCAGCCTAGTCTGTAGATGCGACTGGTCTATCAGAATGGTAGGGTCAATGGAATGGGAAGTCTAACACCTGCTGCATCTACAACTATTCAACCACACTTGTCAAGAACCCTGCATACTATCCTGCATCATCAGTGCGTTGGGCAAATACAACCACCTCATTAATCTAAGTGCTAAATCCCACAGGATACAGAGTTCTCCTTATGTTCATGGAAGGGTTAGAGTTCCAATGGAGGCTCCCACTGGATTCCCCTTTCCCCTGCAGCTGCTAGCAGTACTCCCATACAATGCCCCCAGTTCACTAAAACAGCTTTTCAGGAGAAAAGGAACTGGTGAAAATCACCTTCTCCAGCAAGAGTGTCCCATGAGCAGAGTTTCGCTCATAGGAAGTCTGCATCCAACTCAATAATTGCAACTTGACCTTTTGCATGCAAGAGTCAAGTTCTGTGGCTTACTTTTCTAGTCTTACAGTTGGCGGTGCAGTGGGGTGGGAGGACTGGCACTTCTCATTATAATAGACAAAGATAAATACACTATTACTCACCACAAACTTTGCATTCCACAGGAAGCTCACAGTATTTGGCTCTACACTGGGGGCAGAAATAACCTTCCAGTGTAAGACCTGGATCATTGCTGTTTTCCAGGTGCCTATAAAGAAGAACATTTTTGTTCTGAACACGTTGCACAGAAATTTTTTGAACAATTTGAACAGGATTGTTTGTAATGGTGAAATGTGGCATTAAGCCTCCACAAAAAAGTTCACTATTAAATTCTTGGAGGAGCCATTCTGACTAAGGAAATTACAATGCTTTGTTAAGTACTTGAAAGAGAATTACATTTTCCAGTAGCAGTCTGTGGGGCAGGGCAGCAGCGCTTACCTGACCTCTCATTACCAGAATAAGCTGTGGTTTGCCAAGAGGGAGCAAAGCTGGCATGGCACAAAGGTACTGGCAGAGCCAATCTGATGCTCCCAACAGTGCCTTTGCACCATGCCAACCTCACCATCACCTCCCACAGTAAGCTGCAGCAACATTGGTGATGGGAGGTTACGTAAGCATCACTGCCCTGCTGACCACTACTGGCTGTCTTACAATGGATATTCTTGCGGGAAAGACATTGGGATCACCTTCTATGGCAAAACAACAATGTGTTTATTGTGCAATAAACCCATCTGGAAAAGCCTATACAGGCATTATGTCCCTGAAGTTCTCTCACATATAGAAACAAATCTGAAATTTATACATTTTACAATAAGCAAAAGCTAGTTTTAATTAAACAGCTCAAGAACAAAATCTAGGCATTTGGGGAAGAATTACTGCAGAGCAAAAGCTGCCTTTGACCTTGCCACATTATTCCTGAAAAACAGTCACCTGCTGTTAAAATAATTTCCCTCTTATGCTTCTGTAGCTATTGAAGTAAAGATTTCAGATAAAATATCTGCACAATGTACTAATTCAGCTTTTTAAACTGTGGGCCATGTAACATCTAAATAAAGCAACACCTTACTTACGCCATGCTAAAAGATGGTTTTGCATCCTGATCAGCCAAAGATGCAATGGTATGCTGAGGAAAGCCTAGGAAAAAAAGAACAGCAGTCATAGTCTGAGTCAGCTAGAAAGTGTAATTTTTAATAGTGCCTTAAATTTGCATTCATGTATTATAATTTAAGGCATAATACCCTGTGATTAGGAATCCACATGATAATCATATCACTTAACATGGTCATCTATTGTAAGATATCACAGATCATGCAATGTAAAAGATAAAATGGTTCATTTCAACATAGGAGTCTCATCCTGTTGTGAACTACCAGAAAGATAATCTTATCCCTTAAATACCCAGTTGATCACTGCACTCTGCAGGTGAGGGCCTCCTGCAGATACCATCCTATCAGGTCTGTTCTGCACAACATAAGAAGTGGTGGTGTGGCACCTACCCTTTGGAATTCCCTCCCCTTAAATACTAGTCAGGTGCCATCTCTGTTATCTTCTTGGCACCTACTGAAGACCTTCTTTCCACAAGCCTTTTAATTAGCGCCCTTACCTCAGAGAGAGAGAGAGAGAGAGAGAGAGAGAGAGAGAGAGTGAGAGAGTGAGTGAGTGAGTGAGTGAGTGAGTGAGTGAGAGTGTGTGTGTGTGTGTGTGTGTGTGTGTGTGTGTGTGTGTGTGAAAGGCTTTTTATGTTTTAAAAGTTTTTAAAATGTTTTTAAGATTTTTTTAAAAATGTTTTGTTTTTAAGATGTTTTTAGTGTTTTGACCCTTGTTTGATGACCTGGGCTCCTTTAGGAAGGAAGGGCGGGATAGAAACTTAATAAATCAATAAATAACTATTAAATAAATATGAGCCAGTGTGGTGTAGTGGGTAAGGTGTTGGACTATGAGCTGGGAGACCAGGGTTTGAATCCCCACATAGCCATGAAGCTCCCTGGGTGACCTTGGGCCAGTCACTGCCTCTGAGCCTCATGAAAACCCTATCCATAGGGTCGCCATAAGTCGGAATCGACTTGAAGGCAGTACATTTTTTTTAACTATTAAAAGTAGATATTTCAAGTGTGAAAAGTACTATTGGTGTGCACAATCTTTCCAATTAAATAATAATTAATCCTACAGATGTAAAGGGTTTTATTCTAAAATATTTCACTACATGTCAGTCAATAAATGTTATTTATTTAATTTTGTGCCCTTGCATGCAGGACAAATGAGCAGAGTTTTAAGATTTTAGATTGCTAAACACAAGAGCAAGATTAGAACAAAAACTCTTGATGCTCCATTAACACCACATTTAACGTGGTCAATATGTAGACAAGGTAAGTCAGGTGTATCTTACAGATAAACAGTACTGATCTGCAGTAAATACACAGTAATTAACTTACATTCAACAGACAAGTGAAATATTACTTAATATAGCAACAGACAAATTATGCCAGTTACTTGCAACCACATTGCACCACTGAAATCTACAACTCAGAGTAGGTTTTTCATGGTGGCCTTTAGTATAATCCTAATTGCTTGCCTCTGGATTTAGAATGCACAATGCTATATGGATCACTAAAGATAATGATTTATGTTCCGTATCAGTTTCTTCAAGTAAAATTACTACTTACCCATTCGAATAAGAGAGCTTTCAGTACTTGAACTAGCTGGTGGTGGACTGACATGGTGCATCAGAAGTTCTCTATAATGGCTTTCATCTAAAATGACATGGTAAGTTCCTGCCGCATGAGAAAACAAAATAAAAGTTTGAGTAACTGAGAGTAGACTTCTCAACAGTTGCTCACCGGGTTGTCTGTGGTGGTTAAGAATTGTACACAAATGAACAAGCAAAGGAGTCCTACAAAACTGAGTAGTTCTCTTCTTCCCCCTTTTAGATATCTATGAGCAGATGGGCTAGTAAAAAAAACAAAATCTTGCCCAGTACCTTGTGGACCTATCTGCTAGAATGATGTGCCACTGTAAAGTTGCAATGGTTTATCAATGAAGGAAAAGGTTTACACTAACTCCATCACAACACAACAAGCAATAAAAAGATTTTGAAGTGAAAAGTCATTTGGATAGTACTGACTGCAGGGAAGATTAATTTATGCATTTTCTCTTCCCTTTCACTTTATCTTCTATAGATCTGCTACCATCTGCCCTTAACTGGCGTCTTATTATCAAAATGTTAGGTACAAACAGATTTTTTTTTTTAAAAAAAAGATAGGCTGCTTTTCTGGGCAAATGCCCGTCCATAGAGGGTAAGTCAGAGAACAACAAGAGATAGAAGTCCCACTCTACAACACACTGCATAAAAAGTTTAAGAGCTGGAAAGAACATAATTCAGGATTCCAGGGCCATCAAAAAGCCTGCAAGGTAGAAATTTGACACAGTCCAGTGGAAGGGAATTCCATAGCTGTTGGGCTACCACAGAGAAGGACCTCTCCCGCATGGCCACCTCTTTTACTGACTTAAGGGAGGGCACCCCAGTTCATCTTTTGCTGCACAATGATTAGTTTTTAATTAAGTGTATAAGGTGGTGGTGGTTGTTTTAAAAAACCAAATATATACATACCCCCAGTTTCCCGAGCAAGTACAGTGCAAACTCGAACTTCAGCAGAAAGGCCGATAATAGACACTCTGATCTTAACTGCCTTTAAACACTTGAATTGAAAAAAAGAGAAAACATATGCAATAAGAGATCAGAAAACTATAAAAACCACAAGACTCAGGATTCTGTGATACCCATTTGCCTCAAGCAAGCGTCTCGGAATCATTCCAAATGTCGAGCATTCATTCAGGATTCTTTTAAGTGTTAAAAAAACTTCTGTACCTTAATTAGATCATATATATTGGAAGGATCACATGTTGTCAGGCTGCTGAATATTACTAAGATTTCTTTGCTTGTATGCCCAGGCATATGCCTAAAGAGAGTAAGATATTAGATAATCCTTGTTATATACAAAAACAAGTACCAAAACACTCCAATTCAAGGTGCAGACCCATTTTTAAATAAATGATGTAAGAACATTATTTTACACTGACTGCAATGAGATTAGTTATCATTTAGCTAAAGTATTTATGTAAAAAAAGCAAATCCATATACACAGCACAAAGAGACAGACTGTATGTGAGCATGTGCACTAATTAGCATGTTGACTATTTAGTTTGATAGTTAAACCAAGGCTGCTGAGAGCGAAAAAATCTGGGAGGGGGGGTAGGAGAATCACTCTAGACATATGGGCTTTAAAGAGTTTTCTAATGTCACTTAGCACAGGATAATTCTGCAACTTGCTTTGAGTTCCTGTTCCTACATCTTCAAATTGCAGAGTGACCAAGAGCTAGGGTGGAGATCCTCTGGCCAAGTCCTTGATCCATTTTGACTATGAAATGAAATGGACTGCCGTCAAGTCGATCCCAACTTACGGCTACCATATGAATAGGGTTTTCATGGTAAGCGGTATTCAGAGGGAGTTTACCATTGCCTCCCTCTGAGGCTAGTCCTCCCCAGCTCGCTAGGGCCTGCTCAGCTTGCCACAGCTGCACAAGCTAATTTTGACTATATTTTAAATCAATTACATATTTATTTATTAAATTCTGGGCTCCCGCTGGGAGGAAGGGCGGGATATAAATCAAATAATAAATTTTAAAAATCTAATATTTTCCTATTTGCCTTTATTGGATCATTTCAGGGAATGTGTTTCAAATCTATTATTGACTATCCGTCAACTATTCCATATTCGGGAGTATGCTGCAGACATTATTGGGCCCCATCCTGTTCTCTAATGAATCTAATAAAATCAAACCAAACTGCTGTGAAGTTGTCTCGGCCGCATTTGGAATACTGTGTACAGTTCTGGTCGCCTCATCTCAAAAAGGATATTATAGAGTTGGAAAAGGTTCAGAAGAGGGCAACCAGAATGATCAAGGGGATGGAGCGACTCCCTTACGAGGAAAGGTTGCAGCATTTGGGGCTTTTTAGTTTAGAGAAAAGGCGGGTCAGAGGAGACATGATAGAAGTGTATAAAATTATGCATGGCATGGAGAAAGTGGATAGAGAAAAGTTCTTCTCTCTCTCTCATAATACTAGAACTCGTGGACATTCAAAGAAGCTGAATGTTGGAAGATTCAGGACAGACAAAAGGAAGTACTTCTTTACTCAGCGCATAGTTAAACTATGGAATTTGCTCCCACAAGATGCAGTAATGGCCACCAGCTTGGATGGCTTTAAAAGAAGATTAGACAAATTCATGGAGGACAGGGCTATCAATGGCTACTAGCCATGATGGCTGTGCTCTGCCACCCTAGTCAGAGGCAGCATGCTTCTGAAAACCAGTTGCCAGAAGCCTCAGGAGGGGAGAGTGTTCTTGCACTCGGGTCCTACTTGCGGGCTTCCCCCAGGCACCTGGTTGGCCACTGTGAGAACAGGATGCTGGACTAGATGGGCCACTGGCCTGATCCAGCAGGCTCTTCTTATGTTCCTTATGTCTCAAGCCATCTTTAATTTATCTGTTAGCTTTTCCAACAATGCTATATTCCATACCATACGATACAAGTAATTTATACTAAGACCAACCAGATCCTTCCAAATTCGAGCTATGGTGAGTTGTGCCACCAATAACAAAAAATTAATTGATTTCTTATTTCGTAATTCTGAATCTTCATTCAGGAACAGGGTTGATAACATCAGTTGTGGGGGCAGATTAATTTGTTGTCATGCTATCTGTCCTATTTCATCTGCAACTGTTGCCCAGAACCTTTGTGCTTTTCAGCACTCCCACCACATATGCAAATAAGTTTCTATTTCCGTACAACCCCTCCAACATAGAGGCTGCATAGCTGGTTGCATAAATGAAATCTTTCTGGGTATCATATACCACTTATGTACCAATTTTAGTGAAAGCTCTCTATGTTTAGTAGATATTGAAGTAAATGGTGGTTTGTTCCACAAAGTCACCCAATCTTCTCTATCTACTTGAACACCCATTTCTTATTCCCACTATGTTTTTAAATCTAAGGTGTCTCCGATTGTCTTATCTTTTAATATCTTGAATATGTTAGATATCACCCCCTTAGAGTACTCAATATAGTTCATCACCAATTTTTCAAACCTAGAGGGTTCATGTGTTATACTTTCTTTTACCATCAGATTGTTTAAGACATCTTTTAGCTGCCTCCATAGCAACCATGGGAGTGGGGTCTCCTGTAACCAGTTTTTCAACTGTTCCTCATTTAATGGAGTGTCATTTACATAAAAGTCACTCAGATGATATAATCTCTTTGCACGCCACCCTAGAGTATTACAGGCCCTATCTTTATTTAAAAATAAAGGGTGGAATGCCAAGGAAATCAGTGACGACATAACTGAAATCAGTATTGCTACTTTCTTTATCCAGACCTGAAACATTGCCTGCGTAAATCTATTTTCTAATTTTGACACTATATGAAACTTATTTTTTTAAAAAGGAATAGCATTCAGCGAAATACCATTTACTTTAATCTGTCCAATGCTTTTCTGTATCTCCTAAAATAAATGGGATCATGTGACCTATTTGATTCACAAAATAATATAATTCCAAATTTGGAAATTCCCACCCACCCCCATTTTCATCATCATATATAATCTTTTTTTACTAACCCTTAACCTCTTTAAGCCAAATATAAATTGGTTCAACTGTTGTTGCCATAATCTTAATTACCTTAATGGTACCTCAGTTGGGAGCACTTAACAGGTAGGTCAATTTTGGTAATACAATCATTTTAATCATGGCCAATTTGTCCATCAATGTTAAGTTAGCCTTTTTCCATCGTTGTACATCTTTGCTGATAATCTGCCATACTCTCCCATAATTCTCCTTATACAATTTATTACAATTTTTGTGAATCTGAACTCCCAAATATCTTAATTTAGTATGGCAAATAGGCATTCCTAATATTATTGAGAGGGTCCTCTGGGCCGTGGGAGCTATATTAAAACAAAGTGCCTCTGATTTGTGAAAATTGACCTTCAATCCTGCTGCCATTTCAATTAATTCAAATTTCTTTTTAATTATTACTGCAGCTTGATGTGGGTCTGAAATTGTAAGAACATCATCAGCATAAAGCCCTATAACATAGTCTTGATCTCCAATTTTAACCCTATGTCTTCTAATGTATGGCGCAATTGAATTGCTAATGGTTCCAACTCTAAAATAAACAAAAGTGGGGAGAGCAGATATCCTTGCTCTGTTCCTTGCAAGACTTTCAAATGACTCTGAATCCACAAATTGTTTACTCTGACTTTTGCTATAGATTTTGAGTACATTTTAGATAATACATTACTGATTTTTATTCCAAATTGTATTTTGGAGATTACTTCCTTTGAAAAAACCCATTCTAAACTATCAAACCCCTCTAGGATGCACACCCTAACATGGTGAGGGGATCTGAGAGTGTCGAAGAAGCTGAGAGCAATGCTGTCAGGAGTCTAGACCAGCGTTACCCAACCTTTTTTGACCCAACGCCCCCCTCAGATTAAATATATGCAAATGCTTCCTATTCTTCCCTTAAAATATCCATAAACTTCACGCAAGAAACAAATTGCAGATATAGGAGTTGTTTCTTATTTCACAAATCCTAAAAACATAAGTAAAAACTAATTAAGTCCACCCTTATGACACTGGTCGCTATTCAGCATTGGGAATCACTGACCTAGAAACACCTGGACACATATAAGGCCTTTACCGGGAAGAAAGATCCACGCGGGGGCAAGGAAAGACCTGCTAACACAAGCAAAGCGAGCGCCGTGTCTCTTCACTGCCACAAACAGGGCACAATGATACAGACAGAATTACAACAGCCTGGGCAAATAATGCCTTGTCAGTCAGACACAGTAACAACTTCTTGGACTTAGTGCTACCAAGCCTGGGAGGAAGGCAGAGGGTGGTGCGCGAGTTGCAAGATTTGCAAGCGTCTGCTGCGGCAAGAGACTGTGTACCGCAAAAACTTCCTACTGCAAAGGCGCATGCCGCTCCTGCAGGGTCTTGCCATCTGATTCAGACCCCCTCATATGTTGATGAGTTCACAGCTCTGTAGTTCTAGCCTCCAGCTTACATGCCTTGAGAAGGCGAGATGTTTTGAAAACAGCTGCAAAGCAGATAAATAAACATACAACTCCTCACCCCGATCCTCCAAAAGAACACAGCTTTCTCAGCTTTGAAATGCCTTCTTATCCTGGCTTCTCATTAAATCCTCATAGAAGGAGTGAGGGTATGAGGATATTTAAAGTAGGGCGAATCAAAATGTAGGAGAGAAACCTACCGCAAAGAACTGGGCAAAATCATCACCGTAAGGTAATAATAGAACCCCCTCATTTTTTCCACCCTGCCCAAAGAAATCTGTAGGTTACTTACCAGACCGAGCCTACAGTCTCCCTTCTTTTGTCTCTGGGGATATAAGCAGATCATGGGGCCTTTCCCCTACAGCTCAAGAACTCCTGCAGGCAACCCTTGCCTCCATTCCCCCAAACATATCTATAGCCACCATCGATGTTACTGGCAAAATAACCCACTTTACTATGAAGTAGCATACCTGTGACTTCAGGTACAGTTAAGTAAGCCTGGATTGGATTGGCTACATCCTCCTTATGTTTCAGTACTTTAGCTGTAGTATGTTAGTGTGGGGCAAAGAATGACGCTATGCTTCCGCCCTTCTTTCTACTCTATCTGTGGATGGCAAACTTAAATGCTTCAACTTCAGACCGCCAAATGTCAACCCCCCCTAAAGTTTGAAGTGACGCCAACGCCCCCTGAAAGGCTGTAACGCCCCCAAGGGGGTTGCTACCGCCCACGTTGGGAATCGCTGGTCTAGACCAAGAGGCTAGACTCCTAGCAGGGATATCAGAGGCAGAATGGTCAAAGCTGAGACACCAGACTAAGATGCATCCAAACTCGGAGAAAGGCAATGGTAAACCACCTCTGAATAATTCTTACCATGAAAACCCTATGAACAGAGTATCCAAAATGCAACACAAGATAGTGCTGGAAGATGAGACCCCCAGGTCAGAAGGCACTCATCATCCTACTGTGGAAGAACAAAGGACAAGTACGAGTAACGCTGTGAGTAATGATGCAGCTGGGTCAAAGCCGAAAGGAAGCCCAGAGGCTGATGTACACAGATGCGAAAGGAGAGTCCGGAGTTGTACGATGTACACAATAGGAACATGGAATGTGAGAAGCATGAACCAGGGAAAGTTAGAAATTGTCAAGCAAGAAATGGAATGCATCAACATTACAATACTGGTGTGAGTGAATTAAAATGGACAGGAATGGGACATTTTCAGTCAGGCAACTACAAAATATTTTAGGCAGGAAATGAGAAATTAAGAAGAAACGGGGTTGCTTTAATAGTGAAAAGTGATGTAACAAAAGCAACTAGGAGCTATAACACCAGGTCTGAGTGAGTGATATCAATGAGATTTAATGGAAATTCTATTAACATAACCATCATACAAGTCTATACTCCAACAGCAAATGCAGAAGAAGAGG
Organism: Rhineura floridana; assembly: GCF_030035675.1. Classification (NCBI taxonomy): domain Eukaryota; kingdom Metazoa; phylum Chordata; class Lepidosauria; order Squamata; family Rhineuridae; genus Rhineura; species Rhineura floridana. The sequence continues at coordinate 50,936,306 of NC_084480.1, forward strand.
AATCGGAGAGATTTTACCTGGCTGGGAGTCCAGAGTCTGTGAGTTCAAATCCCCGTTCATGCCTCCTGGGTGCCAAGGGCCAGCTAAATATCACCCCCACAGTGAGTGGCTCAGGGGTTACGTGCCCTGCCACCTGTGCAGCCATGGGCAAGCTGCATAGTCTCAAGGACCCCAGTTGCCCCCAGCTGGCAGTTGCGGACAAGGAAGGGGCTGGCTTGTGCAGCTGTGGCAAGCTGAGCAGGCCCTAGCCAGCTGGGGAGGGCTAGCTTCAGAGGGAGGCAATGGTAAACCCCCTCTGAATATCGCTTATCATGAAAATCCTATTCACAGGGTAGCCATAAGTCGGGATCAACTTGAAGGCAGTCCATTTCCATTTTTATGCAGAAGTACAGGAAGAAATTGATCACACACCAAAACAAGATGTGCTGATAATCATGGGGGACTGGAATGCAAAAGTAGGGAACAGAGAAGAACTAGGAATTGTGGGGAAATGGGGCTTAGGGGACAGAAATGAAGCAGGAGAAAGACTTACTGAATTCTGTGAAGCCAATAATTTGTTTCTTGCAAACATATTTTCTGAGCAACCAAAAGGATGACTGTACACATGGACATCACCAAATGGTCAATGTAGGAATCAAATTGATTATATAATTGGTAGCAGAAGATGGGGAAGTTCCATACTTTCTGCAAAAACAAGACCAGGAGCAGACTGCGGTACAGATCATGAACAGATCGTATCAAAAATCAGAATAATGCTAAAGAAGAACAACAAAGCAATCATGATGCCAAAATACAATTTAAATAACATCTAAGAATATAAAGATCAAATAAGGAACAGATTTGAGGCTTTAAACTTAGTTGATAGAGAACCAGAAGAACTATGGAGTGAAGTCAGAGACATTATCAGGGAAGAATGCAAAAAGACAATACCTCAAGTTAAAAAGAGAGAAAGACATCAATGGATGACTGACAAAACTCTTAAAATGGTTAAAGAGAGAAGGAAAGCAAAAGCAAGAGGAGATAGAAACACGGTCAGAACCCTAAATGCAACAATACAGAGACTAGTACGTAGGGACAAAGAGAACTATTACAAAAGTTATTATATAGAAACAGAAGAGGACAACAAAAGGGTAGAACAAGAGCCGTATTCCAAAAGCAGACAAATGAAAGGGAAATTTAATCCAAGAGTAGGGATGCTGAATAATCAACAGGGAAACACACTGACTGAGAGAAAATAAAAGGAAGATGGAAGCAATACACTGAAGAACTCTATAAAAGAGATGCCAGGATGACAGATTCATTCATGGAGGAACCGTATGATGAAGAACCAGCAATTTTAGAATGTGAGGTGAAAGCTCCTCTTAAAATACTTGGAAGAAACAGATGGCATACCAGAACAGAGGTAGAATTGCTACAAGCTACTGAGACTGAATCTGTCCAAATTTTGACAAAAATTTGTCAAGAAATATGGAAAACTAAACAATGGCCCACAGACTGGAAGCGTTTAATATGCATCCCAATTCCAAAGAAAGGGGATCCCACGGAATGCAGTAATTATCGAACTATTGTCTTAATATCCCATGCAAGTAAAGTAATGCTCAAGATTCTACAGCAAAGACTCTTACCATATATGGAGCGAGCAGTGCCAGATGTCCAAGCTGGGTTTAAAAAGGGAAGAGGTACAAGAGATCATATTGCAGACATATGTTGGATAATGGAACGCACCAAGGAGTTTCAGAAGAAAATCACCCTGTGCTTCATGATTGTGTAGATCAAGAAAAACTATGGAATACTTTAAAAGAAAAGGGGGTGCCACAGCATCTGATTGTCCTGATGCACAATCTATACTCTGGAGGTTCTCAATAGGAAAGGGTATGAAACAGGGGTGTATTTTATCACCCTATTTGTTTAATCTATATGGAGAACATATCATACGGAAAGCGGGACTGGACCAAGATGGAGGTGTAAAAATTGGAGGAAGACATCAATAATTTAAGATATGCAGATGATACCATACTACTAGCAGAAACCAGGAATGATTTGAAACGAATGCTGTTGAAAGTTAAAGAGGAAAGCACAAAAGCAGGACTACAGAGGAACATCAAGAAGACTAATGACAACAATTTTTGTTACCTTAAAATTGACAATGAGGTCAATGAACTTGTCAAGGATTATCAATACCTTGGCACAGTCATTAACCAAAATAGAGACAACAGTCAAGAAATCAGAAGAAGACCAGGACTGGGAAGGACAGCTATGACAAAACTAGAAAAGGTCCTCAAATGCAAAGATGTATCACTGAACACTAAAGTCAGGATCATTCAGACCATGGCATTCCCAATCTCTATGTGTGGATGTGAAAGTTGGACAGTGAAAAAAGCGGGTAAAAGAAAAATCAATTCATTGGAAATGAAGACAAATAATTGGGTGTTAGAACAAATTAAACCAGAACGATCACTAGAAGCTAGAATGATGAAACTGAGGTTATCATACTTTGGACACATAATGAGAAGACACGATCCATTAGAAAAGATAATAATGCTGGGAAAAACAGAAGGAAGTAGAAAAAGAGGAAGACCCAACAAGAGATGGATTGATTCCATACAGGAAGCCACAGACCTGAACTTACAAGATCTGAACAGGGTGGTTTACAACAGATGCTACTGGAAGTTACAGATTCATAGGTTTGCCATAAGTAGTAATGACTTGAAGGCATATAACGACAAACTATCAAAGGCCTTAAAAATATCCATATCCAAAACCACCAAAGGGGAGGCCTTCTCTTACAGTATTGCACAATATTTAATAGTTTTCTGATTGGGTCTGCAATACAGCTATGAGGAACAAACCCTGTTTCGTCCACCCCTATTAATTTACTAAGAATCCTCTTCAGTCTTTTCGCCACTACTGAAGCAAATATTTTACAATCCTAATTAATTAATGATATTGGTCTGTATGAATTAACCCTCTCAAGATCTTTAAAAGGTTTCAGGACAGTTATAATCCTAGTTTCTAACCATGTTTTTGGAAGGGGGGATCCTTCTAATATATCATTAAACAGCCTGGTTAAATTTGGGAGAAGGAATTCTTTATATGTTTTATAATATAAAGAAGTAAACCATCCGGTCTGGGGGCCTTTCCTGACTCTAGATTCTTTATTGTATTCTCCACTTCTTTTGTAATCTGGTCTTCTAACATTGATCTATCCTCTTCAGTCAACTGTGGTAAATTCACTGAGTTCAATTATTTCCTAATTGTTTCCACTGGGGTTTTTTTTGTTGAACTATACAAGGTCTTATAAAACTTCTGAAATTCTCCACTGATGCTCTCAGTGGAATACGAGCTCATTCCATCATCCCTAAGTTTTTGACTCTGGCTCTCCCTTTTTTCTGATTGCAACATTGAGCTAATAGCTTTGAGCCTTTGCCCCCATATTCATAACACCTTTGCTTCAGATATAATAAATTTACCATTACTCGATTTATTTCTAAAACCTCTGCTTAGTTTCCATCTGTTTATAAATTCTGTTTGCCCCTGTTCTCCTATATTTCAATGCTAATTCCTCCATTTCCCTCTCCAGCTTCTCAATGTCTGCTCTTCTTCTTTAATGTGCTATATTCCTTAATATTAATTCCTGATTACAGCTTTTTTTGCTTCCCATAGCAGAACACCAAATCTTCCACATCATTTTTTTCTTAAAATAATTTTGTATCAGTTCATGCAATTTCTCTCTGCAGTCTTGATTTGTTACTACCCACTGCAGGGAATGTCCATGCAGGGGTGGTGGGGTTGGCTCACCTCTACTGGGGCATGATCTGTTATCTTTATTTGTCCTATATCTGAATATGTAACCCGCTCCAAAAGGAAACTGGATATTAAAATAAAATCTATCTGTGTGTTTGTACAGTGGGGAACAGTAGGATGAAGTTTGCTCCAAACATCAATTACAGTAGGGCCCTGCTTTTTGGCGGCCCGCTTTTTGGCGTTCCACTAATACAGTAGCTTTCAATTAGAGTAAGGCCCCACTCATACCCTGCTTATTCCGCTTTTATGGCATTCTTCGGGCGTCGTGCACCATTTTATTGACGGAGTTTCGCTTTTCGGCGGGGGTCTGGAACGTAACCCGACGTATGAGTGGGACCCTACTGCAGTCCTCAACTCTTGGAATAATCACAGCATTTTAAACTGTTTTCTCACTTCCCTCGATTGAATCTGGTGTTCCCTCAATTCCTTTATCTCTCGAGTGGCCACAAATATTCCAATTTAAGTCCCCACCTAATATAATTTCCTGCTGAGCAAATCTCATTAATTGGGCAAATATATATAATAGATAATTTAACTGATTTTTATTAGGCGCATATATCGAGCTAACTGTCAAGTGTTATTCAATAAGGCTCGCAAAAATATAAATCTTCCATTTTTATCTCTTAATATTTTGGTCACTTTAAAGTCTAAATTAGCTTCAAATATTACAGCTGTTCCCCTTGACTTAGCATTGCCTTTTGCTATATATTGTGACCCAAACCACTTGTGTCTGAACAATATCTCCTTTTGCTGTGCCTTATGAGATTATTGCAGGAAAATTAAATTTGGCTTCATTGCACTAACATAATTTGTCAACCTTCTTCTTTTAACTGAGTCTCCCATTCCTTTCACATTTAACATTATCACTTTAAGATCTGTTCCCTCCATGGTTTACACAATTTTCTTTAATGATTTCCCCACCGCCACCCTCTGCCTCCATTACCCATTACACTGTACTGATTTTCCATTAACAAACTGTTTTCGGCCCATTTCCACCCAATAAAAACAACTCTCCCTTTAAGCAAAAAAGTGAGAACCTTAACCTCTTGTTCCCACTCCCAATGTAAGTATTGCCAGAATACAGCTTGGGCAATAAGCTTCCATTTTTTCTACTAAGTTTTCTCTGGGGGGATTTTTTATATACATAAATTAAATAGAATTAAATTGCTCTTCTAGATACCACTTATATTTCATAAATAATAATTAATACACTTATTAATAATCATATTTGGATCATATTCCATCCCTCTTCCCCAACTCTCATCTGTTTCTGCTTGTTGCTGATCTCAAGGATCGGGATGTTGAAGTCATGGGTTCCTGCTTATTGTCCTCCTGCCTCTTTTTCTTTGTGCGTTGTGCTTTTGGAATTGTTTCCCATTTTGCATTTGCTGTCTCACCAACATCTTCTTCGTCTCCATCAGGCATTTGTTCTTGATTGAAGTTACTCTGAGGTAAATCCGCATCTAGTAATACCAATAGTTCTGCTGCTTCCTTCACCGTTGCAGCTGTGTAAGTCTTGGCTCCCCTCAGTATTACTAATTTAAAGGGGAGTCCCCATCGATATATGATAACAGCTTCTTGTAGTTTTGTTGTAAAAGGTTTGAATTCCTTTCTCTTGCATAATGTTTCTGGGGCTAAATCCTGCAATATCATTATAGGTTGATTCTCGTATGTAACAGATTGTAATTCTCTGAGTTGTCTCCATATTTCTTCCTTCTTTCGATATCAAGAAAAACACATCACAAAGTCTCTTGGAGGAGCACCTTCCTTTGGCCGAGGGCCAATTGCTCTATGTGCTCAGTCTATATCTTCATCTTTCGGCTCTAATTCTGGAATCAAGGAATTAAACCAATTTACTAAAAACGCAGCTCCGTCTTCTCCTTCAATTCCTTCACGAAAGCCACGAGCAAATAAATTCTGGTGACACACTCTATTTTCCACATCCATGAGTTTTCTGTTTTATTTTTGTAACTGTTTTAGTTTTTTCTCATATCTAATCCCCGTATCCATTGCTGCAGAAGCAGTTCCCGCTATCTCTTCCAGCCAGGTACTTATTGTTGTTAGTTTCTTCTCCATCTGAGACATCCACTGTTTATATGTTTCAGCCAACATAACTTTCATCTCAGTTACTTGCATTGCAAAGCCCTCTTTCAAATTCAAATTAATATCACCTTTACTGGTTTCTCCAAGTGTTGGATTAATAGGTGCCATTGCCATTTTAGCCTGCAGCTTTTCAGTTGAAGGTCTCCCAGCAGGAGAGTCTTTTTCCTTTGTTTTAAAAAAGGTTGAAATCTCTCCTAGTTTAGTTTACCAGGATGGGACAGACATCCCCCAACAATTTCCAAATAACCTGCAGCCAATTTTCCTTTTACCAGGGTGAAATGCGTCTGGTGTCATTCACAGAGCTCTCCTTTCAAACAGCCATTCTCTCTAGGTCTTGGCCACACACCCCTCAACCCTGTTATTCTTACTTGATCTCTCAGTGTTTTTTGATACTATTGACCATGGTATTCTTCTGAGCCAACTTGGTGAGATGGGTATTGGAGGCACTGTTTTACAGTGGTTCCAATCCTATCTCCAGGGTTGTTTTCAGAGAATAGCATTGGGTGATTGTCTTTGGGGCCCTTGGCAGTTGTGCTGTGGGGTGCCTCAGGGTACCATCTTGTCCCCCATGCTGTTTAACACCTATATGAAGCTCTTGGGAGTGGTCATCAGGAGATTTGAGGCGAGGTATCAGCAGTACACTAACGATACCCAGCTCTATTTCTCTGTAACATCTTTCAGGATGTTACCAGTGGACCAGTCCTTGGACTCAGTGGTGGGCTGGATGAGGGCCAATAAACTGAGTCTGAACCCTAGCAAGACAGAAGAGCTATGGGTTGGTGGTTCCCGAGTTTGGATAACTGGTCAGTTGCCTGCTTTGGATGGGGATGTGCTCCCTCTGAAAGGGCAGGTTCATAGTGTGGGGGTGCTCCTGGATTTATCTTTTTTGCTAATGGTTCAGGTGACTTCAGTGGCTAGGAGTGCCTTTTATCAGCTTCGGATGGTAAGACAACTGGTAAATTCCAAGATGGATTACTGTAATGGGGTCTATGTGGGGCTGCCCTTGAGGTTGAGGATGGTCCGGAAGCTGCAGCTGGTGCAAAATGCAGTGGCGTGACTATTCACTGAGGCAGGATATCACCAACATGTCAGCCCACTGCTGAAAGAATTGCACTGGCTGCCCATTAACTACCTGGCTAAGTTCAAGGTTCTGGTTTTGGTGTACAAAGCCCTATACAGCTTGGGACCAGGATACCTGAAAGATCGCCTTACCCCTTATATACCCAGTCAATCACTGCACTCTGCAGGTGAGGGCCTCCTGCAGATACCATCTTCTCAGGAGGTCCATTCCGCACAACACAGGAATCAGGTCTTTAGTTTAGTGGCACCTACCCTTTGGAATTCCCTCCACTTAAATATTTAGACAGGCACCATCTCTGCTATCTTTTCAGCACCTACGAAGATCTTCCTCTTTCAACAAGCCTTTTAAGTAGAGACCTTATCCGAGTCTGCATCTGTGTTGGAATTGCTTTTAAAGATGTTTTTAAAGTACTTTTTTTGTTTTAATATGTTTTTAAAGATGTTTTGCTTTAAAATGTTTTTAAAGATGTTTTGTTTTAATATGTTTTAAAGATGTTTTGTTTTAATATGTTTTAAAGATGTTTTGTTTTAATATGTTTTAAAGATGTTTTGTTTTAATATGTTTTAAAGATGTTTTGTTTTAATATGTTTTAAAGATGTTTTGTTTTAATATGTTTTAAAGATGTTTTGTTTTAATATGTTTTAAAGATGTTTTGTTTTAATATGTTTTAAAGATGTTTTGTTTTAATATGTTTTAAAGATGTTTTGTTTTAATATGTTTTAAAGATGTTTTGTTTTAATATGTTTTAAAGTCTGTGTTTATGATGTTTTAGAGTGCTTTTTCTGTTTTGTTTGCTGCCCTGGACTCCTTCTGGGAGGAACGGTGGGATACAAATAAAATAAATAAATAAATGTGAGAATGGGATGTGTGTGGATGGGGGTGAAATGTGTAGGTGGATGGGAGCATGTGAATGGGGTGTGACTGTATGCAGATTTGTTCCTGCCCTTCACTGGCATGTGGCCCCTGGTACTTTACCCAAGAGCGAAAGGGGCCCTCGAGCTGAAAAGGTCTCCCACTTCTGACCAAGAGGAACATTCTGGTTCTTGAGCAGAATATTCTGTTCTTGGATAAAGGAACTTCAAAATGGAAATTCCAGTATGAAACTATGTATCAAGAAATTTGATTCTATCACCTGTGGCCTGAATAACACGCTGTTATCCAAATACAGGTGTTAATTAGCTTACCAATGCCAGGATGTTTGTGTTATCATCAACACTGCTCTGGGAAGAGTCACTACAACTATTTTGCATACATTTAAGCTTTAACACAATGGTCACAGACTATTCTTACATCTTATTTCCTTATGACCTCGCTGTTCACACTCTGCTCCACCCCAAACCATGTGTATAACCCCTGGCAACTTAGGATAGCATTCTATACATCTGACCAAGTAGCGTCTACTCCATGAAAGCTTATGCCATAATAAGTTTGTTAGTTTTTAAGGTATCACAAGACCCAATTGTTCTTGCTGAGAAACACTGCTGTTCCTCTGGAAATTAGAGCTCAGAATAACACTTTATTAATAAATCACTCTGCCAGTGATTACGGTCAGAAGAAAATCTTACTGCAAAACAAGTACAAAAAAAGCATGCTACAGTAGTCTATATTAGGGTTGCCAGGTTCCTGGCCTGAGACTGATCCTGTATCTTTAGGAGAAGAGAAAGTCAGCCAAGTGCAGGTGTTCTTGCAACACTGTAATGAGAAAAACCACAAGGTGGAATTCTCCCTTCCCCCTGCACAACTTTTAAAGATACATAACACCTCTTGGTTGCCAGGCCCGGCCTCCAAGAGGTCTTCTGTATCTTTAAAAGTTGTGCAGGGGGAAGGGAGAATTCCACCTTGTGGTTTTTCTCATTATAGTGTTGCAAGAACACCTGCACTTGGCTGACTTTCTCTTCTCCTAAAGATACAGGATCAGTCTCAGGCCTAGTCTATATATACTTACTTCAATGTCTGTGTGGCCAAGTTTAAGGCATTATATAAAGATGGCTCTCCTAGGCAAGTCATATCTACAGCTTTTTTCAGCGCAGCTGTGTGTTTTCTCGGATTCCCTATGAGAAAAAAAAACATCATTATCATAGATGAATCTGAAAACCTCTGAAGTAAAAAACACACACCAACATTTTTCTGACATCAAACATGGTTTGTATTAGCACAAAGTAAGAAAAATACAAAGGAAGTTTACTGAGGCACTTTCATAAAATATCAGTCCATGGGGTTGTATTCAACTAAGTCCTAAAAGTAGGCCCATTGAAATTGAAGAACCTATATTACTCATGTCTATTAATTTTAATGGATCTACTCTGAGTATGACTAGAACTGAATACCACCCATGGTTTGGCATTACAATTAGACCAAGCCTATATCAAGAATGCTCAAGGCCTCAGGCATCACAAACTCATTTTTTATCATCTCATTATCTCATCATTAATACTGATGAAAATCTCAAAACAAATATGTTCCATGCATTCCTCCTTTGCCCCAGGAGAGTCCTCTGTCTATCCAACCAAGTTGCCTCCCTCCCTCATGTCCTGCGTCATCTTTGTCCAGTGCCCATTAGGCCCAAGAAGTAGGGCCTGCAACAAAATGTTGCTGTGTGGAATGATCCTGTTCAATGTTCCAGCCAGCCAGCCAGCCCCTTCTCCAGGAGGCCATTCCGTTCCCTACCCATGTCTTCTTTTCCAGCTGATTGTCAACATTCTGTTATTGAATGCGCTAAGTCTTTACTAGATTATTTGGAAAAGGGTCCTTTGGTGTGACCTTATTTTTAAAAGCACTGTTTGTATGTTTATGCAAATAAAAAGTTGATTCAATGCTTTTTTAAAATATTTATTTAAATGTTGAAAGTTAAAAACCTACTTTGAATAGGGTTGGATTTATGATGTCACATGTGCCAGCCAACCAGCACTGGACACAACTAGCTTCTGCTGCAAACTTGCAAAACCAGTCTCCCCCTCCCCAAGCTCAATTCTATCCTAGAGAAAACCTTTGTTTGAACAGTGCACAGTGAACGAGTTTCCAGAGTAGCCTTTGAGTAATGTTTATTTGTACACAGCCTAAGGGGGAAACATTATGGGAAACATTCCTACTGCCCTCCAACAACTCTCCTTACATTGTCAATGCATTTTTATTTGCATTTTTAAAGTTCGTTGTGGGACAAAATCAAATATCTGTACTATTTTATCAGAAAAAAAAGGTTGAATGAGGCAGAAATATAGAAGAGATGATCCATATTTTTAAAAAATGACATGACAGTTATAATCTCTATTTAGTACAAAACAAATATAGGTTTCATACCTGAAAGCTCTGTCAGTTTTTCAGCTCTTTTACCCTTAGTCACAATAATGCCAACCTGCAAGAAAGATGTCTGCCATTATAAGATTCTCAGGCGATGAAGTCTCATAAGATTTAGAGCTCAATAACGTACAGTGGTGGCACCAAAAAAACCAGAATCACGTGCAAGACTTCTAGTGCCAGAAAAAAAGACACTTCACTGGGCTTCTTGAGAGGGGGAAAGGAACAAAGGCCACCAAGCGCTAGCATCACTTCCCAGCAAAAGATGTAGTGAGCAATATTACAGGAAATATTGAAAAGTACATGGGGCAGAGCTGGACAGTTTTATCTCCATCTGCCTTTGTATTCTGGAGGCCACTGTTATTTCTGCTACTCCATGACAACTACAAGAAAGACTGAGCAACAGCTATTAATATGACATTTGTGAGAAAATGTTTATGAAATCTTTGGTAGTTATAGAATTAGTTCTATTACATTTAGAGGTGTTTTTATTCCATAATCATGTTGCAGAAACAAAAGGTTTGATGTTGCAAATTTCAGAATCTTGACAGTCTCTGATTTACTTGTGTTCTTTTTTTTAAGTCAGTTTCTAGCTAGCCTAGGTGGATGCAAAGATAGGCTTGTCAGTAGCTGATGTCTGATGAAGTCAGAAGCCTAGGAGGGGAAGGGTAACAGGCAGAGTTCCAACAGTCAGGGGCTTCAGTGCCCTCTGTAATTTCTTGAAGCTAACAGAAACAAAATAAATTGTGCAAAATTAGCAAATACATCCACATTTATATAGGTTGCAGAACCAAGCCCTATTTAGGCATTATAAATCACTTGATTACAATCACATGGAGTGGAAGAGTGAGGCCACCCCTATCAGCCTGATCCCAAGTCCCTGCTGATCCCCAGCTCCCAGTGCCTATGTACTGGAGTAAGGTGTAAGGAGGGGAGCTCTGTATGTGCATGCTGCCCTCTCATGTGGAACCCTGATCACACGGAGTTCCATCTCATGGGAGGAGCCTGTGTGCATACACCAGGTTCCCCTCTTCAGATTTTCGCCAATATATGGATGACAAGGGTGAGGCCAGCAGATATTGCCCCCCTCTCCACATATTGTCATCACATCATGCCAAAACAATGCTTTAGTCTTTATCGATGGAGACATCCTGGTGCAGCATTTTGGTTATTTAAATTTTATTTTAGTGCTAATTATTGCCTTTACTTTTATTTTGTCTTTTAGAAACTTTTTTTCCAACCCACCAATGTGATAGCATTCATACTTGACGGTTCATTATCTGCAGCAACCAACAGTTTCTGGGAATCTCCTGTTTCCACCACAGTGTACATACCTGACTAATAGGATTTTGGTCAAAATATTCCTCAACAAAATATTCCAATAACTACAGAAAGAGAAATATTGTTAGAACAATTAATACCAAAGTGTTATTTCACACTGCACAGCTTTATTAACAGCTTTTGGAACTATTCATAAAATGAGATTTTTAAAAAACTTAGCAACTGTTATTTAAAAAGTATGTATAAGAAGTACTAGCAAAAACCACAAAGTTGTAGTAAGCACTGTTATTTCAGGAATGAATTTAAGGTTAATCTAAACATTCTGTTTAGGAGAATTATCACGGTACAAGAGTTGTTCCCACTAGCCTGTGATCCAAAAGCTTATTTGCAAAAAGTTAATTTCCCAGTTCTACACAGTTTCCCAGTTCTATACTTAACAAAAAGCAGCTACGGCACTTAATGACAGTAACTCTCATTGAGTTTAATGGGACTTACTTCTGAATGCTTAGATTTGCCCTGTAAGGTTACAATCCCAAGCACTTTTTCTGGAAATAAAGTCGCAACAAATTCCATGGATCTACTGAGTAGGCATGCTCAGATCAAGCTGCACATTAGTTCACTCAAGCATCAGCTAATGGAAATGCATAATAATGCAGCTACTTTCATGTAAAGTAAAACCTTAACAGTTTCTGCTTTCACAGAAGGGAGATCAATGGGGGGTGATATATTACATTTGTATCCTTTGCCTACATTGTCCACCCAAACCCATTTTATCCTGAGAACAACTCTGCAAGGTGCATTAGACTCAGGAATTATGACTAGCCTATGTTCATCCAGCAAGCTTCAGAGCTGAGCAAGGGCCTGAACCTGGGTTGTCCTAATGGGATATTCTATCCAATACAGTGGTTTGAGCTAAGAGAAATGCAAATAACGTTCTCAAAAATAAATACCTTTAAGGTACAAGTTAGCCTGTTAGGTTTTAAATCTTGGTCTTCCATTGTTCTTGATCCATCTACCACTACATACAGGTGACGCATCTATGTCAGAATTTTGAAAAAGACAAAACCTTTTTATGGAATTAAAACCATTTATAATATTTAGAAAATAGCATTAAATATTAGGCCAATATGGCACATACCTTCTCAAAAGTAACCTAAGAATCACAAAGGCTGAATAGTGTGGTATTGGCTCTCTTTTGCTTTCATTCCTCCTTTCAGAGTTATAGAAAAAATCTGAAACCTCAAATCTATGCACACTTGTTTCTGAGTAATCCAAATTGAAATCCATGGAACCTACTGTAGGGTAAACCTACACAACTGCAAGCTGCATGTTTTTCTTTTTGTGCTGGTTCTGGACTTTTGTGTTTTTTTGATGACAATATTTGCTTTTATAGGGTTTACGGGGCTTTTAAGTAGGGCATAGTACAATGAGCCAAGGAACCAGCAACCCTTTACCATACTGCATACTTCTCATTCACTCCCTGAAACCCATCTCCTCCCTCAGTCCTGGACATTCCTGACATGCTATACATTTGTTGTGGTTTTAATGTTTTTAATGTTTCAGTTCAGATACGTACATTACATCCCACCTCCAAATTGGTCAACCATCAAAGCATGGGTGTAATCATAAAAAGTACACAGGGCTGTATCGAACAAAGTTGTCCTGTAAGCTTCAGAACTTCCACCTGAACAAAGGGCCTTTCTCTCCCTCAGAACAGATGAGGGGGGGCACAGGGAGAAGGAGTCCCATTACATAGGCAGAAGCCCTTGTGCCAAATGGGATGGCTTCACTGGATACAACCCAGAGTTTTTCATTTGCAGTTGTGTCTCTAAGGATATTGATCTGTTATAATTTTCACATTTTTATGATACATGTATTCTTTTTAAGATTGTTGTTAGCCAACTTGGGTTCAGCAAGAAGAGTGAAGTGTAATAAATAAATATTTTAAATCCTATGAATTGTATGTCATCAAGAGAACTTATGTTATGGGACAACTAACATATATAAATTATAAATAAATGTCTCAAATATTAAATTTGCACACATCATAAAATATCATTCAAGTAGAACTGTTCCTTCATTTTAGTCCTTGACTGGGAAATCCAGCATTTTTCTATAACAACCCAAAACCAACTCTGAAAGCAGCAATCACAACCCCATAGTGTTTACTGAAAGCAAGAAAGGGAGGGTAAGATTTGTTTAGACTTCATTTGCTATAAACTGACTCCCTCCAACTTTTTTTTCAAAAAAATTGAAAGACTGTTTCCATTTTCTAAATGAATGCTTTTTTAAAAAAGAAAAAGAAAAAAGTGCATATTTATTCACGATTTTATAACGAAAGGGTAAAACAAAGGATAATGGAAAAGGATACATAAGAAGACAAAATTAAATCATACAATAACATCAAAAAGAAAAATAAGCATATTCAATGAAGCATTAATGTATCATTACATTACACAATACAAGATTATAATTATACATGTGTGTGTACACATCTGTATAGATGTTTCATCACACATTCCAATACAACAGACTAATCAACTCAGAAATCCTGTAAAACTATAATACAACTATATAAAATGTAAGAGAATACTTAATCCAACATGTCTCTCTATAAAGAAGCATGGGTTGTAGGGGATGCCTAATCATGCTCTCTGTTGGCAACAAATTGTATAAAATGAAACCATTTTTTATAAAGCTTGTCTTTGTTCCTTCTTTTTATTTGTTCGGTCAGCTTTAGCATTAATACAATTGTCTAAATTTGGTTACACCATTCCTCTGCCAAAGTGCAAGTGGTGCACTTCCAATTTCAGGTGATGACAATGAAAGCCACAATGAACAAAGAAATTAGTAAGTCCTTAAAGAGGACTATACTGGTGTCCTCAGTAAAAATTGATAAAAGAACCATAAGAGGATCTGGGGAAGGGTTTATCCAGTGATAACTTTTATTTCATGAAATACTTGATTCCAAAATTCTTCAATTATTGGGCACGTTCACCACATATAATATGTACCTGCCTCCCCACACCCTCTCCACACAAGTTGGGTTGTTACCTCAAGTAATCCTACTCAGGGTGTGGGGAATTGGGTACCATTGGTTTATCAACTTCAATGAATTTTCCTTCAATTTAGCATAATTTGTTCCAATTAATAGAATCTATTCCGTGTTTGTGTCATGCTCCCATAGCTGTTTCAAGTTGTCTACATGACAAGACGTTATTGTAATGCTCTGAGAGGAGGCCTTTGTCTGAGAATGTATGTTGTTCAACAAAATGTTCAAATGATGTCAGCAGTCTGGTGGCCTGTTTTTTCACTGAAGGGTTGGAAAGAAAATGCTGAATTTGGTATAAATGTATCCATGTATGCAACATGTTTTTCAAGTTTTCTTGTAGTGTGATTAGGTGAGTGGTGGGATAGAGATTCCTAATGGTGTAAAGACCCTGTGATTCCCATTCTTTAAATTATCCAAGTGATAGAAAAGAGGATGATTTAGGTTAGGTGTTAGAGGGGATGAAGTGGGGGGACAAAGTCTCCTCTTCTAGGTTTTCCATATTGCCAAACTGGCCAGCAAGAATAGATTGTCAAGTAAATGCAGATCTTGGAAGGTGAATGATAGTGCCCTAATCCTAGTTTCCCATACCTTTGGGTATTCCATAATAATTCAAGAATTCTGTCTCCGTGTATAATGCGGATTAAAAATTTTATATGCACAGCATCACGGTATAGTTTTAGATTAAGTATGCCCATTTTCCCCAATATTGTTTCTTTATACAAGACAGTGTGTCTTAGTTGTGGTTTTTTCCTCCCTCCATTTTTTTAAGTTAGTGTTGTTGAGTGTTAGAGGGCTGGTCTGAAAAAAATAAAAGTTTTGATAATATGATCTTATTGATTGAGCCAATGCACTCCAGCCATGTTAATGGCATATTTGTCCAGTCATGCATCATTTTTTTTAATATCATTTAACAAAGGATTAGAGTTAAGTTCCTCTGTTCTGTTTAAATTCTTTGGAATCATTACACCTAAGTATTGGAGGGTTGCAAGGTATATTTTCAATTTCATTTAATGTATTTTTTGTTGTGAATTTGGGGCCAAATTTAAACACATTTCTTACTTGGTAAAAATTAATTTGTAGTCCAGTCAATTCACCATATTACTTTATGATTTCAATTAGTTTGGGGATAGCCTGTTCTAGGTTACTATAATAGTGACGTTATCTGCAAAGAAAAAAAAATGATGGCTTTGTTTTTTACCTGAATTCCTTTAACGTGGGCTCTATTTGTAATGCACTGGCTAGGGGTTCCATTGCCAGGACAAAAAGGTAAACTAATGCTTTTTGTTTATCAAATTATGAAAGACAAGAGCTGCCTTTTGTTTAGGGTGACTTCAGATGAATTCTGTGCACTTGGCTGCCTTGTTTTGTCATGTAATTTGAAGTTTGTGACCAAAAAAATGGTGAGGGTCCTCCACTGACCTGTTTGCAAGGAGGTCAAATGTCATCTACACTGGCCTGAACAGATTATAGTTTTATATCACTGCAACCTTTGTAGAAGGTGTGCATGGTGTATAGAGTGTTTTTTCCCTTACAATGCTAGAACCCAGACACATCCAATGAAGCTGAGCGGTGGGAGATTCAGGAAGGATGAAGGAAGTACTTTTTCACACAGCATATTTTTAAGCTATGGAATTAGTTAGTTCAAGATGCAGTGATGGCCACCAATTTGGGCAGTTTTAAAAGGGTGTTAGCCTTGTCCTCCATGAATCTATTTATGGATAATGGTCATGATGGCTATAGGCTATCTCCAGGATCAGTTGCTGGGACACATGACCAATAGACGGCTATTGTACTCCTCTCGTTCATGTAGATTTTCCATAGGCATCTGACTGGCCACTGTGAGAACAGAATGCTGCACAAATATATGCCTTTTGATCTGATCCAGCAGGTCTCTTCTTATGTTCTGTGATGGGACAGCTGAGCCCTAACACAGCCATCTTGCAGAAAGCTAAATAAAATCCAAGCAAAAAAAGGTGACCAACAATGCTCTTAGCAGTCATCTGAACTAGCCCTATTTCATATACAATTTCACAACAAAATACATTTCAAAGCCAAATAGAAAAAAACAGAGCCTACCATCCCAAGTCGAACTTGTCCATGATGCTCAAAGATTCTGCAAAGTAAGAAATCATTGTATTAATTGCTAATTGTTATAGCACTTAATGTCCAAAGGTCAACATATACAGTGTATTCTCACATATGCAAAGTTAATGGATCAAATTTACTTCCTTAATGCAAATTGGAAGCAAAGTTAAGATAAAGATGTGGGTGATATCCAGTGAAGTGCTTCCACTAATGCAAGGAGGTTTGGCTGTACAATGGAACTTCCACTCTCCTGCATGACCCTTAAATCTGTTCTGGGGGTTCTCTTAATCCCTGGAGCAGATTTGGGGAGGGCACAGGAACATACGTGGATAGGAGAAGGAGAAGAAGTTCCATTATGCAATCAGAAATCCTTGTGAAACAGAAGCACTTTATTGGATACCACCCATGTTAACCAAAAATCTGGAAAGTAACATTGGATTTGAGATAAAGTCAACTGATGTAATCCATAAGAGTTAAGAATAAATATTTGGCTTTAACCAATTTGCATTATTAAACACATTTCAGGTCCATATGTTGGCCTATAAACTTAAAAATCATGTGTTATTTACATCAGAAATATGAACACACATAGCACTTCTAAACATTCCTCCAAATACATATCTAATAATGCAATCCTATATGTGTTTACTCTGATCCTAGTTCAAATCCATACTCAGCCATGAAGCTCACTGGGTTGTTTTGGACCAGTTACTATGTCAGCCTAGCCTATTTCACAGGTTTGTTGTGAGGATAAAAGGCAAAAACATATACGCTGCTTTGCGTTCAGTGATGGAAAAGTGAGATACAAATGCAACAGATAAGAGTTTCCAGGTTAGTATGCATAGCATTGCCATCTAAAATACGTATTTTTTACAGGATATAAATATCCTTAGGTCACTACCATGATTTGCTACCATTTTTTACAAACTACTATAACAGCCTATTTGATACAAAGTTTTAAAATGATGCTATAAAGATGGATGTCAGAAACATATTGTTCACCATAAAACTTCATACAAGGAATGGATTAAATATTCTGTGCCTAAGTGGAATAAAGCTGGATTTGAATTTAAACTGGAAACTTATAAAATTACAGTAAAATGTAACCTATACTAAAGTGTCATTCATACTGCATTCACTTGCCAGTTTACATTGTGCAGCTTAGTGATTACCGTTTTCTTTTGGCCTTAAAGAGAATATCCTCTATAGTTGCTTTCAATGATCCAGATTCATCTTCTTTAAGAACTTCCCTGAGAGCACCCAAAAAAGAAAAAAAAAATATTACAAATGCATCCAACAGAAGACTACAATCCTTAAATGAAAACAAAAATTATAAAAGCAAGCTTACCATGTTCTTTCATAACCCCCTTCCCATCGTTTGGTTCTTTCTGGTTCGTCATCCATTTCTCTGTGCCCAAGTCTCCCTAATTTAGATGTTAATAAAGACAATTATTACATTTGAATTTAAAACTACATTTCAAGACATTATGGTAAAATTATGTCTCAGTGTATGTTGTGATCTGAAAGCTGAACCTATGAATGGCTACATCTTACTGAATTCAACTATTATTTCCTTAAAAGTATATATGTGCTAAACAAAGCAATCAAATGTAGTTGACAGGGGCAGCCCTTATGAAATCACATCAGCCTCTGTGGTCTTCAAGACTTGCAGAGACTACAAAGTTCCATTAGATATTAGCAAAAGAGAGGTATTTTATAGGAAGTGATTTACAACATCCTTATTCAGCTGCCTCAGCACATATCTCTATTTGTTTGTTTATCTTTGGGATACCAGGTGGGCAAACTTCTGGATACAAAGAAATACACTAGATGTTTTAATCACTAGCTTCAAGCCTCTCTCCCCTTTCCTTCTGCAGCTTAGGAAATTTTACTGATTTTGACAAGCATTTCGCTGCAAATGAATTGACTTGGAGTAATGAGTACATACCTTATGCACTTTTCAACCCTTACCCAAAAGCCTTTTTTTTAAAAAGACTCACATGAAAATAAAGAAACGCATAATTAGGATCTTTGTACCATGGCTTGTTAAAAGCTAAAGATGAAGAGAAATTACAACCAAGCTTTGTCGGGAGACCCCACACACAGACACACACTTCCAACACCGAAAACTAAGGTCACTACCACACATCACAACTTCAGACTCTCTAAAATCCCAACAGCCGAAGACAAACGAGTATGACTACCACGTCAACTACAAACACGGATGAGGTTGTAAGAAAACTCCTACGACGTCTCTTGATTATTAACTGTCTCAACTGAGGAGGAGAAGGAGGAACAGAAACTACCGAATACCTAAGATCAGTTCCACAGAAGCTTCAGAACCCCTCTAGGAAAACCGTCTCTCTGGTTATAGGTGCCACACTTTAAACATTCCAGTCGCAGCGCTAATATTGAGAAAAATAGTTCCGCGGTGCAAAGAGTTTGTGTTATGGTGAAGAAAGATCAGAAAGAAAGAAAAATACTAGGGTGACACCACAGACATAGAAAGTATTTTACTATCTCTATGGGTAACACAAAGCCTCAGCTTCTGATAGAAATTTAAAAACATGTTTGACGATACCTTTTAAAGGGGTAGCCGTGTTAGCCTGCGTTGCAGGAGGATCAGAGTTCTGTGGCACTTTAAAGACTAACCCTAGTCTGCAATCGTTTATGCCATAATAAGTTTATTTATTTACCACAAAACTCTGTTGTTTATAATCTGTTATGTTTATATAGTGGAGTTGCTGCTCTACACTTTGGAATCTCTTTGCTGAACACCGTATTATCCTTTTACATTGCAAGTTGGAAAAGAAAACAAGGTGGATCGAAAGTGATTATGATAGCGCGTTATTTTAATCCTTTCCCCCCCTGTCTCATAAGCCATACACAGCCTGAGCTGATGCTGCTCTTTTGTAAAATGGGAAGTGCTGGAAAGGGAAACTTAAGACATGGGTTTGTGCAACAGCCTAAAGAGCAGAGTTTGTTTTAGGGTTCCCAGGTCAGAAGCATCCCAAAACCTGAGATTTTAGGGGCGGGCCCAAGTGATGTCATGGGACAGGCCCGAGTGATGTCATTAAGCACGATACATTAAGCATCAATCACAGTTGCTTGGAGCATACAATTAAAAAAAAATTGACTGGAAATTAAGCTAGACATTTTAGCTAAAAGATGGAGCCTGGGTAGGGAATATTTAATCTAGCCTACTTGCTTTCGGCAAGAAGGGTTTAAGTGCCTTCAGGCCAGACCAGTCACCAGAAGGCCACTGTAGGAAGAAAGGAGCCTAGTGTTGTGGAGATGTTAGATGGGAGCATTTGGGAGTAAAGATGGATGCCCCTGAAGGCTGCAATTCTAAACACACTTACTAAGGGACTAAGCCCCCATAGAACTCAACAGGACTTACTTCTGAGTAGATGTAGTTTGGATTGTGCTGTTGGTAAAGCTTGACTAGGGATCCTCTGCAAAGACATCCATATCCAAGCAGGGTTGGCAACCCCCTGCCTGGAATGCCCTGCCCTTATCTTTTAATGTGGCTGCTCCAAACTTCTTTACAGATTTGACCCTTCACTTCAGAAAGAGGTCTGAGAAATGAGTAAGAGTAAGAAGATTCTCTACCCTTTCTGTCTGCATAGATGCCCTCATCCTTCCACTGCGCCCAGCAGAAGCTCTGGGCCAGGCTGGACGCAGTGGCATCTCATAGAGGACACCCTCCCCTTTCATGGGGTGTATGATTTTTCCTGGACCAGAGCAGATTTTGGGGTGGGCACCCCCAATTACTTATTTTTCCTGTATGTCTTGTTCTGCTTTGATTTTGTATAGATGCCCTCTTCTGTCCCCTGCGCCCAGCAGAAGCTCTGGGCCAGGTGGGACGCTGTGGCATCTCGTAGAGGACACCCTCCCCTTTCCTGGGGTATATGATTTGTGCTGTCATAGAGCAGATTTTGGGGTGGGTACTCCCAGTTACTTATTTTTTTCTATGTGCTTTTGTCCATTTTGATTTTGCATTGATGCACCCGTGCGTGCCCGGTGCCCAGCAGAAGCTCTGGGCCAGACGGGATGCACTGGCATCTCGTAGAGGACACCCTCCCCTTTCCTGGGGTATATGATTTGTCCTGGCCCAGAGCAGATTTTGGGGTGGGCACCCCAGTTACTTATTTTTTCCTGTATGTTTTCGTCTGCTTTGATTTTGCATAGATGCCCTCCTCCATGCCCTGCGCCTAGCAGAAGCTCTGGGCCAGGTGGGACACAGTGGCATCTCGTAGAGGACACCCTCCCCTTTCCTGGGGTATATGATTTGTCCTGTCCCAGAGCAGAGTTTGGGGTGGGCACCCCCAGTTACTTATTTTTTATGATTTTATGACATCATTATGTATTTATGATAATATCAGAAGCCTGATTATTTTGATTGCATAAATGTATTGTTATTCTTGATGGGGAAAGTCCCCTGATCACAGTGATATATCATACAGGGTACCCCAACATATATTTTGGGGTTCAGAGACATGTTAAGTTTGGTTTTAAGTTGCTGTAGTTGTCAACTCTTCTTTTTTAGTGTTTTGAACCTTCAAGCAAATAAGGAGCTGGGAACTAGGAACCAACTTCAGCGTCGTATCAGTTAAATAGATTAAACAGTCGCAGGGGGGTGGCTGACGTTTTGGTGTATATCTCGGGAACCAGACCACCTAGAAACTTAATTTTTTTTAAAATTGAAGCTGAGAGTTCGGAGATTAAGGGGTGCTAGCCGGAGAGCTGGAAGGCCCCCAAAAAACAGGAGACTCCAGCCGAAAAACAGAGACCTGGTAACTCTAGTTTGTTTGCTGCTTCAATAAAGCTTTTAAATAACATGTCCCATGGCTGAAGTGAGAGTTGCCCTTAGAAATCCATGGTACTAAAAATAAAAGATTTTAGTATAGCTGTGATTGGCCACCACCAGCGTAACCTACTTTCCCAAAACAAAAGGTAACTGCAAATAGAGGAGTTTCTGAACTTGGAACTTGTTCATGTGAAAATATTTTCTTTCGGTATTTTTTTTTTAATAGATTGACGAAGTATACTTCCAAGGAAGTGGGTGTAGTAGGATGGATTGCAGCCATAAAACATACAATATGCAGTTCAATAGAATACGAGGCTTCCGCGTGGGTGCCATTGAGTGCTGGATGTAGGATCGGAGAGACTGTCTTCATTGAGCTTTGCTACAGCCTGAAAATGTTTTGTGGGGAGGAGTTTTTGGCTGGAAATCCAACCAGCTTCAGCCTTACAGTATTAGCACTAGACGTTGCAAGGCTGAAATCAGTCATCCACCGCCTTTCTCAGGTTTCCTCTCCTTCTCCTAAAATATGGGGACT
The DNA here is from genome assembly GCF_030035675.1 of Rhineura floridana. NCBI lineage: Eukaryota > Metazoa > Chordata > Lepidosauria > Squamata > Rhineuridae > Rhineura > Rhineura floridana. The sequence continues at coordinate 50,958,348 of NC_084480.1, forward strand.
ATATTGCTATTGGACTTTGCATATTGCATAGGGAGGACTTTTTTTTTAAAGTTTGGGATGAAATAAGATTCCTCTTTGTTGCACATACCTTTTCTTTTGGAAGGGGAGGGGAATGTGGGAAGAAGCTGTTGTACTGGGTTGTTCGATATGAACAAGAAAACTGCTCATACAGACGTTGAGATACTTCTCTCTATAAGATTTTGTTAACGTTGTTAACGTTTGACTAACGTCTACGCTGTAGCCCAGTGGTTCCCAACCTTTATGAGCACGGGACCCCCTTTATAAGCTGAAAATGTTTTGTGACCCCCTCCCCCCAGGGAGGCAGGCTGGCTGCCAGGAAGGAAGGGGGAAAGCAGCCTTTCTTTGCAGGCTTGCTTCTTTTTGCTTCACAAAAAGCCCTCTCCTCTCATTTTAAGCAAGGGCGTTGCCAGTAGCGGCAGTGCAAGGAGATGGGAATCAGTGATAGTAATCCCCTCTTCTTCCTGGTAGCTCCACCCTCAGCCTCCTTTGGCATCTGCCATGTATTTTATAGGCAGATGCCTGCCCTTAGTGCGCCTGAAAGACGCTCTGGCGCTTCAGCAAAAGGCCTCCCCTCTCGTTTGGAGCAAGGGGGAGGTGGCAGCGGCAGCGGCAGTGGAAAGCAGACAGTGTAGAAGGAGTGAAGACTTCTAAAAAAATTAATAAATAATTCATTTCTTTACTGTTCACGGCCCCCTCTGGATTACTTCACGGCCCCCCTGGGGGTCCTGGCCCCCAGGTTGGGAACCACTGCTGTAGCCTATCCTTATGTGATCTGGAAAGGCTTCCTCATCATCCAAGACGTGTCGAGGTAGTTTGCAGCCCGGATCTATGCAGAGTAAAAACGTAGGGGCTCAGAACTCTGAGGCGCTATCAGGGACGGAAAGTTCTCCATATAGCCACACACAGACATTCTTGGTTTGAGCTTCACGAATTCTAGGGCTTAGCTTGAGCATTGCATTCAGAAATCACAGGTTCAACCCGGCTTCAGGGGAGGGGGGAAAGACTCCTGCCTGAAACCCTGATCAGTTGCTGCCAGTCAGATTATAACGAGGCAGCTTCCTGTGTTCTGTTGGCCTGCTGGTTCAGAACTATGCATTAGTTAAAGAGTATCTGACTCAAAATAAGCCTTGCCTTAAGCCTAGCTGGGAAGAGCAGTTGTCTATTACGAAAATAATCGGGCAATGGTGTGGTTTTCCAATTTCATTTGCAAGAAACCTTTAGCAAGTGACTCAGTAATTTTTTCCCCACAATTTGGAGTGCAGGTTTTGTGCATCTAGGAAGCCCTCCTAGAGGCACTATTGTTCAGCATGCTGTTTCCAACAGTATAACAGGAACTGCTTCCTGTGTTCCTAACTAGGGAAGACAGCTCTCCCACTCTTTATGAGGTTTGGGTGCTAGCTGAAAACTTACTTATTTGACCCCACTTTTGTGTGAGGTTCAACTCATCACTGTTCTATTCTGCAGGTTGTGTATGATTTTGTTTCTGCCTTTTTTGTTTTAATGGGTATTATGCATTTGATTTTAATGGGATTGCTTCAGCAATGAAGAATAGATACAAAATGTTTTTAATAAATACATAAATTAATGTCCACTGCACAGTTGACCTGTGCTAGGGTTATTTATGAGATGCACCATAATGGCAAAAAGCCATTTAATACATCACAAGACTGGTTTGTTGTTGTTGTTATGTGCCTCCAAGTTGACTACGACTTATGGCGACCCTATGAATCAGTGACTTCCAAGAGCATCTGTCATGAACCACCCTGTTCAGTTCTTGTAAGTTCAGGTCTGCGGCTTCCTTTATGGAATCAATCCATCTCTTGTTTGGTCTTCCTCTTTTTCTACTTCCTTCTGTTTTTCCAAGCATTATTATATTTTCTAATGAATCATGTCTTCTCATTATGTGTCCAAAGTATGATAACCTCAGTTTCATCATTTTAGCTTCTAGTGATAGTTCTGGTTTAATTTGTTCTAACACCCAATTATGTGTCTTTTTTGTAGTCCATGGTATCTGCAAAGCTCTTCTCCAACACCACATTTCAAAGGAGTTGATTTTTCTCTTATCAGCTTTTTTCACTGTCCAACTTTCACATCCATAAATAGAGATTGGAAATACCATGGTCTGAATGATCCTGACTTTAGTGTTCAGTGATACATCTTTACATTTGAGGACCTTTTCTAGTTCTCTCACAGCTGCCCTCCCCAGTCCTAGCCTTCTTCTGATTTCTTGACTATTGTCTCCATTTTGGTTAATGATTGTGCCGAGGTATTGATAATCCTTGACAAGTTCAATGTCTTCATTGTCAACTGTAAAGTTGCATAAATCTTCTGTTGTCATTACTTTAGTCTTCTTGACGTTCAGCTGAAGTCCTGCTTTCCTCTTGAACTTTCATCAACATTCATTTCAAATCATTACTGGTTTCTGCTAGTAGTATGGTATTGTCTGCATATCTTAAATTATTGATATTTCTCCCTCCAATTTTCACACCTCCATCTTGGTCCAATCCTGCTTTCCGTATGATATGTTCTGCGTACAGATTAAATAAATAGGGTGATAAAATACACCCCTGTCTCACACCCTTTCCGATGGGGAACCAATCGGTTTCTCCATATTCTGTCCTTACAGTAGCCTTTTGTACAGAGTATAGGTTGCGCATCAGGACAATCAGATGCTGTGACACCCCCATTTCTTTTAAAGCATTCTATAGTTTTTCATGATCTACACAGTCAAAGGCTTTGCTGTAATCTGTAAAGCACAGGGTGATTTCCTTCTGAAATTCCTTGGTCCGTTCCATTATCCAATGTATGTTTGCGATATGATCTCTGGTGCCTCTTCCCTTTCTAAATCCAGCTTGGATGTCTGGCATTTCTCACTCCATATATGGTAAGAGTCTTTGTTGTAGAATCTTGAGCATTACTTTACTTGCTTTCTGACACACACAACATGCCATTTTCATAGACTCACAGTGTGTTCTCTTTATTCTTCAAATGGCAACCCTGAACTCACCACCAGTTTTCCTAGAAATTGCTAGAAGCAGGGTGGTTTGTTCAAACTTCTACTCCCAACCTTATTTATATTGTAATTTATTAGGTTATACATTCTGCTGCTGGATGTAACTAAAATGGTACAAGTCTATTATTTAAGACAATACTAGATAATAGTAGTTGTTTTTGTTTGGATTAGAGAAGCGCTCAGGTTCTAGAACTGTAGAATTTTATTCCACCATTGATGTACGTTCCTCAGGTAAAGAGCAAGAAGGACATCTTCAGAAATGAATGTATTGTGTCTCCTTCATTGGAAACAGTTTGCCACAAACACCTCATGTTTCCCACTTGTCTGTCACTGAGCAGAGTGAAGCTCAGTGGAATTACTAGTCAATTTCTATTGCAGAAGAATGGATTGGAGACATATCTATACAGTGATCTATTTACTAATATGCAGATCCCAAAGTGTATGCACAATTAGCCTCTGCTCAGCATTATTTCTCACAATTTATTTATTGTCTATTTTTAAAATTTATATCTCACATATTTTTCAGGAGAAATTCAAGGGGGCTAACTATAAAAATCAGTTAAAATCTACAACAAGCCACAATTCAATGAAATTATGAATAAGAATATTAGCATATCCAGCTTGCATCAACAGAAATCCAAAACATGCTTCTCCCAAACTCTTTGATCTTTTCCAAAACTCATCACACAGGCAGAGACTGAAATCTATCTGAGTGATAGCCCTTTCCCTGGAATGTGTAGTGAGCTTCGAATTTCCCAGGGACAAGAAGGCACTAATCTTAAGTGAGCTTGCTCTATAGCAGAGTGTTGCTTTGACAAGTAAGAACAGGGGCAATTATTATTTTTAACCTTTTTATTACAAAAATATATTGCATATTAATAGAATAGGATGTATCAAAAAAGGTCAAAAGTAAGTAAGGATCAATAAAAGTCAATAGTCCATACAATTATAATTAATTCATTCATTTCCCTTCTGTTATTCACAATCATAATATTCGGGCAGGCAGTGAATGAAACACTTTATTATGTCCACATCCTCTGCCGTGGTTCCCAGCCCTGCTTGATTATCTCATTATCATATAAATAATAATATCATATATCATATAAATATCATATAAATAATAATAAATAAGCAAGCAAGGCTGTTGAGGTGACGCTTGTGTTGTTTTAGTTAAGATTACTTGACCTGATTATAAACAAAACATTATTTTGTTATAAATGAAGAACGCTGCTGAGCATAAGACCTCCAACAAAGGACTTGCTTCCTTGAGCTCAGTCAGTCCTTGATTTTCTGACTTGTTTCAACCAATCCTGACTAGCAATATTTGCTCTACAGTTCTTAAAGAGACTATTAACTATTCCTACATCTCCCTTTTTCAAACAAAACAAAATATAGTAATGTTACATTGAAAGACTAACATTGCTCAGTAAGTCTTTGTGGTGCATGGCGTAAGCTATTTGATCTGCGTGGTGCTACTCCAGTTTCCTCAGTCACTATCTCAGGATCTAGTTCCTTTGGTACCTCATTCTTTTCCAGTGTACCACTGTTTGTAGGCAGCAGGTTCATGTCTTGTTGCTGATTACAGATCCTGTCTTCTGGCCCTGGAACAAGCTGTAGATGTCTCCTGTTATGGTGATAAGAATGCCCATCAGAGGTCTGTATCTCAAATGATCATGGGGCTCCCTCCCACAAAACACATGCCTTCTGACTCCACAAGTCACCACCATGTATACGAACTATGTCATTGGGTTTCAGTGGTTGTAAGGCCTTAGACCCCTCATCATAGTACATTTTGTTTCAGTTTGCTCATGCTTCGATATTTGCAGAGACCAGTAACACCCTTATGACTATCCTTCACCAAGCCAGGCAGTCTAGTTCTCAGCTTTCTGCCAAATAAAATCTCAGCAGGTGACAGGCCATGTACTAAAGGTGCCGATTGATAGTTCAGAAGAGCCAAATGTGGGTCTCCAGCTGAAGCAGTGGCTTTCTTCAATAATCTTTTTATGATCTTCACCCCATTTTCCACCAGCCTATTAGACTGAGGATTTCCGGGGTTGATGTGACTTGCCTGAAACCATAGTCCTTTGCAAATTTCTTGAACTCATATCCCGAAAACTGAGGGCCATTATCCAACATGTCCAGATGTGGAATCCAATGTGTTTAGAAGCATCAGTGGACAATTTTGACTCCCTGTTACTGTCAAAACATCTTAAGGCAGGAGCTGTTTCAATTAGTTTCTTCAGCTTTGCAAAGGCTATGTCCATGTTTGCATCCCATGTCCACTAGGTATTCTTTTTTATGAGTGCTCTAAAACTACTGGTATGCTCTGCCAAGTTTTCAGTGTACCTTCCTACATGGGTTACCATCCCTAGAAGCCTTTGAATCTCTTCTTTATCATGTAGGGGAGGCATATTGGAGATTGCCCTAATTCTGTTTTGGTCAATTTGTACATCATTTTACCGCAAAGTATGTAATTTCTTTAACTCTAAACTTGCATTTCTCCCTCTTGAGTTTCAACCCAGCTGCCCTTCTTCTCTCTAAAGCCTCTTGTAACCTCTGATCATGTTCTTCTTCAGTTCTGCCCCACACAAGGATGTTATCAATGTACACTTTGACTCCAGGAACCTGTCAGCTCTGCACTGAGTCAGCAGTGGGGGTTGGAAATTCCTGGGTCGTTAGCAGGGAAGGGAAGTCCTTAGCTGGCAGACTGGTTGTAAATCTGCCAGGCCAACGAGGAGGGAACCTGATAAGGGCCAGGCCTGTCTGAAGCTTACTTGCCAAGTCACAAGTCCAGAAGCGAGGTCAGTAGAGGTCCGGGATCAATTGCCAAGGGGTCAGTCCAAGAGATGCTGCAGGGAAACTGGGAATACTCGAAGCCACGCCTGACGTTGCAGTCAGCCACAAGCTGCAGCCAAGGTGTGCCTTATAAAGAGCAGGGTTGACAGCAGGTGTGAGCCCTCAGCGTTTGGGCCTTAAGGGGACAGGCCTGCCTCTCTTCTGCCTGACCTTCTGCTGTCTACGTTCTGCAGGTGAGGGGGGATATCCTGTTCACTGTCTGCGTCTGGCTGCAGGGCCTCCGCTGTATCTGGGGTGCTCTGCAGCTGAGGGGGAGAAGGAGCTGGATTCTCAGGAGTCTCTTCCGTGTCTCCTTCTGGGTCTGCTGCTCCTGGGTCTGCTGCTGTTACTCCCGAGTCGTCCTCATCGGAGGAGTCCTCTGATGGGGCCATGACAGAACCCCGTCAAATATTTGCTATACAGTCCTATGAAAGACTTCAGGGGCTGACTTAAGGCCAAAAACAAAACCTGCAAAAACAGTATCTCCCAAAGGGTGTATTAAAAGTGTATAACCTTGCACTTCGGGTATCCAATGGTACTTGCCAAAAATCCGAGGATGCATCCAAAATTGAAAAATATTTTGCATCTGCCATCTCACTGAATATATTCTCTCTAGTAAGGAAGGGAAAGTGTTGCCTTTTAAAATATTTATCGAACTCTTTGGGATCGAGACACAATCTAAGTGTTCCGTTTTTCTTTTCTATGATTACTAATGAGTGTACCTACTCAGTGGGTTCTTCTACTGTTTCAATAATTTTTTCAGTTACCAATCTGTCTCTTTTTTTTAACCTCCCTTTTAAGGGCAAAGGAACCTTTCTTGGAGCAAAGATGACCAAATGATTAGGTTCTGCTAACTCAATTGTATATTTAGTGTTTAATATACCCATGCCCTCAAAAACATCTGCATATTGATAAGTGGGTCCTTAACATTTGTTACTGTACAAACCCATTTGATGAAACCTAATTCTTAACCAGTTTTTAAACCAAGGATTGGCACAGTATTTCCTAAAACTATTTCAAACATTATTTTCAGTTAGTGGCAATAATCTTCCCATTGTAAGCTCTGAATTTTACTTTTTAACCCTTGATCCAGTTTGGCTTTTTGTATACCTTGTCCACAAGTAGTTCAGGAAGCACATTTACTTCTGCTCCTGTGTCCATTTTGTAATTAATTACTCTTCCATTAGTCTCGAGTGCAACAGTCCAGTCCTCTCCTTTCTCTGCAGCCACTGTTCCCACATAGAACTCCTCCTTAGTATCTTCATCTGTGCTATCCTGATAGACTGTATTAGTTTGCATGCTTTGTCCTCTCCTCTGTGGTTGCAGACCCTGGCAAAGTGGATATATCGTTTGCATATGTTGCACCGCTTTCCTAGTGCAGAACATTGCATATTCAGGTGATTTATTCCACCTGCAAGTGGAGGCTCTTTGCCTTGCAGCCTCTTCTTTTGGAGTTTCTCTGAAGAGTCCTGTTCTCCTTACTTGCTTTTTTACTTCTCCTTGCTTTTGCTTGCTGTGTATCTGATCTACTGCAGCTGCTTCTTTCCCTTCCATTATGTGCACAGTTTGAAGAGTAACTTCTGCTGCTTGGCAAATTTGCACTGCTTTGTCTAAAGTTAAGTTCACATCTTTTTTGCCGTTTTGAATCTCCAGTCCCTATAACAATTTGATCTCTTATCAGATACTCAGCAAGCTGCCCAAAGTCACAATTCTGACTCATCAACTTCAGGTCTGTTAGGAATTCTTCAAAAGATTCACCCTCTTTTTTATTTCTTTTGTGAAACTTATATCTCTCAAATGTCTCACTTGTTTGGGGTGTACAATAGTCTGCAAACTTTTGTAAAACTATTTCATAACTTTTTCTCTCATCTTGGGGTAGCTGCACGCTATTAGAGATATCCACAGCCTCATTTCCAGCTGTATTAAGGAAAATTGCTATTTTCTGCTCATCACCCTTTATTGCATAGTCTGTTGTTTGCATATATATCTCAAAGCTCTGTTTAAATTGTTTCCAAGATTCAGCAGCTTTACCTAAGAGTTTTAGCTCCTTGGGTAGTTTTAAGTGTTCCATATCTTCAGCAGTTTCTTATCTTCTTTTTTCTTTCCACCCCACTCCTGGTACCATGTGTTGTTTTACTTAAGATTACTTGATTTCTGATTACAGACAAAACAGTTTTATTACTTTGTTATAAATGAAGAACACTGCTAAGCATAAGACTTCCAACAAAGGACTCAGTGGCGTCACTAGGGTTGGTGTCACCCAGTGCGGTAACTCCTTGGCGAGCCCCCAAATGTCCTGCTGAGTGTGCGCGTGCACACATGCACACACACGCACAAGTCCAGCCACCCATGCCCCTGGGAGGACGCGTGCCGGAGGGGCACCCAGCCGGAGAAGCAGGCCTGGGAATGCTGGTGTGCCTCCCTCGCCCCGCCGACGCTGCTCCCGGTCTCGCCTGCCTGCCTCCGAGGAGGAGTTGGCTGCTCCGACGCGGACCCAGAGCGCTTCTCAGCTCCTTTGTCGGGCAACGGCGCGGGCGCCCTGCCCTGCAACGGGGCGGCTCTGGGTGTCACCCCCCCCATGGTGTCACCCGGGTGTGGTCCGCACTCCCCGCACCCTGCTAGTGATGCCACTGAAAGAACTTGCTTCTTTGAGCTCGGTTACTGCTTGATTTTCTGACTGGTTTCAACCAATCCTGACTAGCAATATTTGCTCTACAGTTCTTAAAGAGACTATTAACTATTCCCAACAACATTGTCTCCAACACAGGCTCCAAATTAATACCACCAAAGGGATAGTCTCTCAAAACACATCTTTGAAAATATAAAACAGTTCATAAAACATGCGTCACTGTTCACTAGGTACAAAATGACTTTCCTCTAGCTCTCTCTGGAGATTGCAGTTCTCTGTTAAATAAAAAAGAGGTGGACAAACAGCTGGGCTTTTCATCACATCGGTGCTCTCTCACAACACCATAAGATGTTACTGCTCACATGTGACCATAACCTTCAAGTAGAACCCTGCTAGGTGAGAGCTTTTCCCAATATATTCGCCCAGTTGCCCAGTGGATAAACCCATCGACTTGCATGTCTAAATACTTCCAATGACAGAAACCCAGTCATAACATGATTATCAACAGTTATTTTCTCAAAACTGAGGGGGGAAACTTGTACACACAAGCCTAGTCAACAATGTAAGGAAGGAAGTAACATCAGCTACTTTTTGGTTTGTTTTTAAAATAGTATGACTTCAAAAAACATCTCTGTGCTCAAATAAGAAACACATTGGTTGTTAAAATGCCTACATCTGGAGCAGTTTTATTCTAGTGTTATGACTAGAGCCGTTCCAAAAGTTAACCAAATCAGCCTATGTTAGCTGGTTTTAAAAAAGGTACAGCAAGACCCACCAAGCAGTTGGTTGATTTATGTTTTCAAGAGAGAAAGTATTTTTAAAATCACTGTGAACCACTAAATTATGCTTATAAATAGCGGCAGACCTGGTAATCTGTGACTCTAGACCATGAGTCAGGGAAGATTCTGTAACATGGATGTTATCTCAATTTAGGCTGTCAGTGTACCACATATTATTAACATGGGTATAGGGAGATATGCAGCAAGCAAGTTCTGTGAGTTGCAAGGCTGTTACAGTAAGGCAAAATATAGGAGGGCACAGGATTCATTCCACTTGTACCAAAAGCTGCATTTCTTTTGCATAAGGAAACCAAACAAAAAAATACTTAGATAGGAAAAGGCAGATCTGTGGCCTCCCAGTTGTGCAAGTCTCATCAGTCCCAGCCAGCATGGCCAGTAGTCAGGGATAATGGGAATTGTAGTCTAACATCTGGAGGGCCTCAGCCCCCCACTAGGGTTGCCAGGTCAGAAGCATCCCAAACCTTGAGATATCAGGACCGGCCTCAGTGATGTCATGGGGCAGCTCCTAGTGATGTCATAGGGGCAGCTCCTAATGATGTCATTAAGCTTCAACCACAGTTGCTTGGAGCATACCACTCAAACAAAAACATTTTCTCGAATTGGAAATTAAGATAGAAATCTTAGCTAAATGAGGGTGTTCCCAGAGCCAGGTGAAATGACAGGATACTTCCTTTTCACCTGCTTAGCCTGGATCAGGAACATTTAATCTAGCCTACTTGCTTCTGTCAAGAAGGGTTTAAGTGCCCTCATGCCACTGTAGGAAGAAGGGAGCCTAATGTTATGGAGATGTTAGATGGGAGCATTCAGGAGTAAAGATGAATGCCCCTGAACGCTGCAATTCTAAACACACTTACTAAGGGACTAAGCCCCCATAGAACTCAACAGGACTTACTTCTGAGTAAATATGGTTAGGATTGTGCTGTTGGTAAGCCTTGGCTAGGGATCCTCTGCAAATATATCCATATCAAAGCAGGGTTGGCAACACTGTGTCTGGAATGAGCTGCCTGCCTTTAAACATGGCTGCTCCAAACTTCTTTACAGACATGACCCTTCACTGCAGAGAGAGGTTTGAGAAATGAATAAGAGTTAAGAAGATTATCTACCCTTTTCTGCCTACCCTGTGGGCTGCTATAAACTGACTTTAACAGCCAACTTAATTCCAGTGAGTAGTAATTGACAGAGAGAAACACACACATGGTTTGGTCTACCTTCACAGGCAGTAGCTTAGGAACAACAGCAATTGAAGCCACACTTCCCAGTATGTGAATTCTCTTTTACCACTATTGGGCAAGAAACAAACCATCATGCAACCAACAAGGTGCATCATCAGTGGGTTTAAGGGGGTTGAGCTGAGCACATGGAACCACTGTTGTTGCTTCTATGGGTATAAGGGAGTGAGGTCAGAGGTAAATGAAATGCAAACAGTAAGAGAAAAACAAAAGACAGTGATGATTTCTGAAATGCAATACCATACCAACCACAACAAGATTCCTATGAGTAAGGCAGAAAACTCAGCATCCCACAACCAGTCAGGGTTCCTAACCAAAATTTAAAAAATCCTGGCAGCCAATCAACCAAGGTCACAGAAATCCCCATGCAGCACAACCTGACCCAGGGGCTGCAGTTAGTGCAGAATGCTGCAGCAAGATTGCTGACATGAGTGAGACCCTATCAGCACATAACACCTCTGCTCTAAAGTCTACACTGGTTGTTGATTTGCTACCAGGCCAAGTTCAAGGTGTGCTTTTCATGTTATGGGTGCCACATAGTATTTGTTCTGCTCTTGTAAGAAACCAGTACTTTAATGTGGCAGCATCTATGCTTTGGAACTCCTTGCCTATTGAGAGGCAGATGCCTCTTTTCAGCAACTGCTAAAATCATTTTTGTTTAGGCAAGCCTATCCAGGCAGGTAGAAGCTGTTATGCTTTTTAACAGGTTTTTTATTGTTGGTTTTATTATTTTGAATGTTTCTAAATACCTGTCTCACTTTTTTTGGCAGTCATTTTATTGTTTTAATTCCTTCTATAAACTGCTTTGAGGTTTTTTTACAATAAAGAATAAATGTTGTAAATAAAATACATAAATAAATTTCAAAGTCACTGTGGTCATTTAGTCTCTTTCCTCTGTTAGGCGGAAAGGAATCTACCTTATACCAGCTCAGGCCATTTTGGTACCATCTAGCTCAGTACTGATGACATGGACTTGGCTCTCCAGGATTCCAGGCAATGGTCTTATCCAGAGATTGGGGTTTGGACCTTTGCATACAAAGCATGTGCCCTACCACTGAGCTACAGCCATTCCCGTTTACAAAAGTATCTTTAAAAATTGTTATTTTCAATTCACTAATGAATGCACAGCATAGTAGGGCAGATCCACACCATGCATTTAAAGCACATTCACCATACATTTGAAGCACATGAATCCCACCACAGAATCATGGGAACTGTAGTTTGTTAAGGGTGGTGGGAATTGTAACTGTGCGGGGGAAACGACACTTCCCAGGATTCTTTGGGGGAAGTCATGTGCTTTAAATGCAAGTTCGATGTGTTTTAAATGTATTATGTGGATTGGCATTACTGCATAAACTTTGCCTGCATATAAATCATTTTAATTACATTTTAAAATGGAAATAATCTACAAAGTTTACTGGGTGACAATGGGCTATGCACCATCTCTCTGCCTAATTTGCCCCTCAGAGTAAAAAGAACAGAGGGGAACCATGACCAACCCAAGGAAGAAGGGCACACTTAAAATGTAGAGGAAATAATAATGTACAACCATAGTGTGAACAGAGCTTGGAAGTAACTAGTTACAAGTAACAACTTACTTGTAATTCATTACTTTTTTGAGTAACGAGTGGGTAATTTCTTTATATTTTGATTGTAATAGAACTAGGAGTATTTTTACTACTTTTGTGGAGTAATTGTAACGTTTCCAGAATTACTTTTGGGCATTACTTGGGGGCGCAGGGGAAGTCTTCTGCTCCTCTGATTTGTGGATGAAAATCATGTGCTTCTGTGCAGTGCCTCTCTTTCCTCATGCTCTGTGAATGGGTAGGAGGCAATGAGGGAGGAAGAGGAGAGTGAGACAGGGTGGAGTGGAGTGGAGAAAATAATTATTTAAAAAAACAGATAGTGGTGGTGAAGAATGGAGTGGAGGGGAAAAGGATCCGGAGGTCAAGAACATGGATAAAGGAGGAGAAGGAGGCAGCAGCAGAATGGAGATAAAGAACTGTGGAGATGAAAGATGACAACGTGTGTGTGTGTGTGTGTGTGTGTGTGTGTGTGTGTGTGTGAGAGAGAGAGAGAGAGAGAGAGAGAGAGAGAGAGAGAGAGAAGACTGTGTTTGCACTTGGCACACAAAGTGGCCTCCACCACCCTCTCTGGCTACTGTGTAGCATTTGCAGTATTTTAACTTTTTTGCATCTCTGGGGAAAATGTTGGCTTGAGTGAGTGTCCCTTAGTTGGTGGCAGGGTAGGGTCTGGGAGGTAGTTAAGTGAGGGAGATTATGCTGGCTGGATGAGTGGGGGGTGCACTTGGTTTGACGTGCAAAGATCTGAGTAGTGGCCTCAGCCTCCCTCCCCACCACCCTTACCAGCAGAGAGACCACCATTGCTATCGTATGGATAAAACGAATTATTCTACTACCTCTGTATGTGTGTTTATTTTTAATGTTGTTTTAAGCTACTTAGATGTGCAGCAGCCAAGGCCAGCACCTTGTAGGCAGTTTTTTAAAGTAACTGAAATGTAATTGTAGTGATTACTTTGAAGGAAAAGTAAAGTAATCAGTTACTTTCAGAGCAGTTGTAATTGTAACAGTAATTACTACTTTTTGGGCCATGTAACTGTAACTGTAATCTTCCAAACTCTGAGTGTGAAATCAGATACATATTGAGACATAGTATGTAGAAATATTTATATAACCATGAATGTCAAAGATGTTTATTATTTACACAACCTATAAAGATATTTATAGTGCAATCCTATGCATGTTTACTCAGAAGCAAGTCCCAATGTATTCAATGGGGCTTACTCAAACAGAAAAGTTTGAACAGGACTGCAATTCAGTAATAAGGAACTTCACTCATCCCAAAATTCAGAACCATGCCACTTTAAGCTGTTTTGCAACTGTTGTATACGTGTTTTATGGTTATTGGATTTTAAATGGCTTTATTTCTTGTTGTGAGCTATCTTGGTTTCCACAGGGTTGTTGGAAATATTCCATATGCCCACACACTGGAGATGTAAAAATGCATACACCCCATATAATAGTTTATTGTCAAAACCAGTTGGTCATTGCAGAACATTTTTTTAAGTATTAGTTTCCTACCAAATAAAAGCAGTGATACCTAAGTAAGCCCTGCCTAATAATTACTTTTTTAAAAAAGGATCAGTGGGGAGAGAAAGATTTACAACACAATCCTTTGCTATGTTCTGTGAAAAGTCCCACTGATTTTCAGCACAATCCTAACCGTGTCTACTCAAAAGTAAGTTCTACTGAATTCAGTGGGGTTTACTCCCTGGTATGTGAAATTAGCATTGGAGCTTTACTCCCAGAAAAGCTTCATATTGGGAAGGTTTTCAAAACTGCCCTCTTCAACAGTCCAGTAAAATGTAAACTTGTTTGACTCCTTAATTAGAAAAGTATAAGACATTGGAATGGTATCACAAGCTGCAGCATGTACACTTTTAAAAATTTATGTTCAAAATTATTTAAAAGACAAAATTATAATATGCCATTTTTGCAAGTAATTAAAAATTGTATGTACACTTTTATTACAATTATAACTAAAATTGTTTACTGTGTGTGCCTACCATGATCCTGCTGTGATCTTCTGTTCTAGTGCAATCCTATGCATGTTTACTCAGAAGCAAGTCCCAGTGTATTCAGATCTCCTGTACAGAGAAAGTACTCCTTATGCTGCTGAAAGCTATATATTTCCTGATTTCCTGATGTGATACAAGCAGGAAAAGGAAACTGTTTTCAGAACTTGAAATGGGGTTTAACTGTTGCCTGGGGGCCAACAAATCCCTCATCAATCACAGCCTTGACTTCACTTATTGGCTAAAAACCTGAAAGGGTGGGGATTAGAGCAGCTGCTAACAGAAGTCGTGGGGGGCTGATATTTTGGTGTATGTCTTTTGAACCAGACCACCTAGAAACTTAATTTAAAAAAAATGAAAGCTAAGAGTCCAGAGATGGGGTCATCCACCTGAAGACCTGGAGAAGACCCCCAAACACTGGAGTCTCCAAGTGAAAACTGGAGACCAGGCAACCCTACCCCACACACATACACATACTCCTGATACAGTTATTAAGCTGCTGATCCTAGCTATATAATCAGTGGAAGTTGGACCATTAGGACAAATGAAGCACTGCCCCACCAACCTTAGTCTGCCTCAGCCAACCCCAGCCCTGTAGCTAGCCTTCCTTGTTAGGTGAGGCAGCCATATTTCTAAGTAGGACATTTGGGGCAGGTTGAGAGGTGCATAGCTAATCCCTCCCCTCACTGGTGGAGAGAATGTGAAGGCTAGGGGAGGAGAAGGGAAAGATAGTGACCTTTCCTGTCACTCCTCCATCCAGAGATTGTATTAATTTACATGAAAGGAGTTTAATTTGTTGAATTGTCCCAATCTTTTTTGAGAGATCCCTAGGAATACCAGACCCCAAAGCTTGACTTTGCCTATAGCTACAGTCTCCTTTCATCTGTGGTCTGATTCTTCATGAACTGAACTACTTTAGTAAAGACAGTGAGCTCCTTAGCTTGGCTTTTTAACTGGCTGCTATATAAAGCAATTGGAAAGTAATTATAGAAAGCAATTGGATTTTTTTCCTGGTTGCTGGGTTGATTTTCCATCCAGAAATCCTGAAAAGGCCTCATGCTGAGCTGCACATATTGGCAAAATCAGAAATTAGGCCCGACTTACAGCCTAGGTAGCCTGCCAGCCAGACTGCTAGCTAACTGTAGCGTACACAGCAATATTTCTATTCCTTTAAGGCTGTTTTCATCCTTTGCCATCAAGTAATAAAGAAGAAAATAACCACTATGATTGTGAGTATAGTGAGTGCTTTAAAAGAGTAAGGGGGAGCAATTTTTCAGATCACTTTAAGTTATCTCTCGTAGTTCACCCTTTAGCAATAAACACCCAGTCCGGTCTACTGCAGAATATATAATAACTGCAGAATAAACAAGCTTATTATTTACTGAAAGCAAACAAACATGCTTCTGGATAGACAGCACAACTGAAAATGAAAAGCAGAGCAAAGGAAGTTCAAGGGTGGAGTATAACTCTATCCCATAATACAAAGTTCTAATATTTTACTCTTCAAGAGTCATATTACTATACAGGCTGTTTTTTTCAAAATCACTTAAGTAATTATAGGATGATTGCAATCATTAAAAATGTACCCTCAGTCAGGGAAAGTCTTGAGTGAGCAGACTTTTGGGTGCTCTTCCAGATGAGGCTTTTGTTGTGAACTCACCCTGCGTTACTCACTAATTTTTTCACAGGCTCCTATTCTTAAGTTGCTCCTGTTCTTAAAACAAACTATCATTCTTTAAATGGAGGTTGCCATTGTCTGTCATGTCAGAAATAACAAAGAAGCCAATTTCCCCCAAAAAAATCCTGGGGGGAGGTAAAGTCCTTCCACCAGCTACTGGACTGGCCAGCCCCCACCTGTCTGTTTTCTGTCCAATCAAGGGTGAAACTGGCTGTCACTTCCTCCTCCATCTCAGTGTTGCCCTTGTAGAACTCAGCAAGGAGAAATATGGGGGCAAAACCTGAATTAGTTGGCTCTGCCTGTCACTGGCTCTGGTTCCACCTCCTGTTGGCCTCTTTGCCTTCTGCCCTACCAGTCCCAATAGGTACCAGCCACCACTGCAATATAATTCAACTAAATGTATGGCTTCTCCAAGAACGGGTCCTTTGCCTTGAAGATGTTAATCTTTCAGCTCACTGGTACAGCTTTTAATATAATACTGAGCACTTGGCACACAGTTCCATCCATTTTTTCAGGGGCTTGATATGGCTCGCGGCTGTGTGTCACTTCATATGAGAAAGCTGTCAGGAGAATGTGGCTCCTGCCACCAAGTTAAGAGGTTGCAACATTTTGGTATTTTCTCAGTTACATTGATACAGCTTTTCTTGGATGAGCGTGATGTGATGCCCTTCCCTAGCTCTCCCTGTCAGGTTCCTACCTGCTCGTGGCTACTGCCTTTCACTAGGCACCACCAGGGACTCCACCAGTCCGGACTGTCCTTTTTTATGGTTTCTCTCTCCGCTCTAGCACAGATCTCAATAGATCCCCCTGCTAGGCAGCACCACCAGTCACGTTCTACAACCAATGTTCCCAGAGACCTTGCCTGAGTCTCTCTATCTGGTTACATTCGTGACTGCATGCCTATGCTGTTCCCAACCCCCTTGTATCAATGCAGATAACTCATAACTCGGGGTTGCTCTGGATACTTATAATGTTATCTTCTCCTCTTCACCGCTGCCATCATTTGTTACTGTTTCCCTTCAGCCTTGGTCATTACCTTACCCTCCCTTCTGGTCTGTGAAACCCCAGCCAAGGATCAGGCCTTCGGTAAACCAAAATAGTATTTATTAAATAACATTAATAACAAGATAACTTTGATAATGATCTACAAGCTTATGGTTTCATCTATTACTGTGATATTTGACTTATTACTAATCCGAACTCCACCTCCCTCTTTCTCCACACTCTCCTGACATACACCAACTCACACCCACCTCCAAACTCCACCAAAACAACCCACTCACGTCCACCCAGATTCAACTGTCATCCTTCCATTTATACTCTCAGCCATCCAAACACTCAGCCAATCATCCAGCATTCTACTGCTCATTTACTCCCCCCTCCTCTTTCATTCCACTTACCACATATCTTCTATACAAACAGCACTTACCATATATACATTAATACAGGAACATCACACGTGACTACTTAAAGGTGGATAGAATGGAAAAGAAAGGAAAATGAAGGAAAGGCAAAAACAAGGAAGTGAAATGAAAGGAGTGGAACAACAAAATAAACACCAGAGAGAGAGAGCCCTTTCCATCATACCTGAAAGACACAGACAACAAAGCATATATAGTAAGCAGAAAAGCTTATACACCTTTTGTTGACAGAGACCATTCAGCAACCTATAAATTGAGTATGCAAATTATTAAATACTTGTTAAGCTAGTCATTTGTTATGTTCTGGCAATTTTCCTGCTTCCCTAAGCTTCTGTAGTAGGGATGCAAGTTTCTGGGAATCACAAGTAGGGAGGAGAGTGTTGTCACACTCGGGTCCTGCTTGCAGGTTTCCCATGGGCATCTAGTTGGCCACTCTAAGAACAGAATGCTGGACTAAATGGGCCTTTGGCCTGATTCTGCAGGCAGTTATGTTCTTACAGAAATACCCTAAAGCTCTCTTCATCATGTGGCATGATGTGACAGATGACTGCTTTACCAAGCAGTTAAATAAGTTGTGGTTTGATTTTAAAATTCATCCAGCAATTCAGACTAATGTAAGTACACAGTATCACTTTTCATCAAATAATTCACACAGAGGAAAAACCACATAAAGCCTGGAGAGTGGAAAGAGCTTGTGCTCCAATGCCACAAAAAATCCACCCTGAACCTAGATGAACCTGCACAAACTTTAATGTCAGTGTCAGAGACCTTTCTTGAAGACCAACCTACAAGATCAATTAAATCAGTGAACAACAGAGACAAGGCTTTGTTGTTGGTGGCCTCTATCTGTGGAACTCCCTCCCAAAATATTTATAGCTGATCTCATCAGTTCTGGGTTTTAAATGGGCCAGGGGACAATCTTTGTGCCAAATTGTTTTTAGCTTAGATCTTGGACTGCTTTTTTATTGTTATGTAATGGGTATATTACTACTGGCTTTCAATTGTTTTAATAATTTATTTCCTTTTATTGACTCTGGACTCAGATGTTTTTGAGTGCTTTCTGAATTATTGTATTTAATGGAAATTTTACATTGTTTATTTTTATATATTTAAGTAAATATATCAATAGCCTTCTCATACTTAAGGTTTTTGGTTTAAGATTTTAGACTCTGGTTGTTACACACAAAAAGCAGAACCTATATCCGATTAATGTAAAAAGCTACCAGTGTTCCCTAATATTGCTACAGTATGACAGTACCACAAGTTTGAAACATGCCAGTCTGAGCCTGATTACTCTAGAGAAATTAGGAAATGGTTCAAAGCTTTGGGGAATCAATCCAGCAAGCATGCTGCCACCACCAAACCTCCATTTATTTCAACACTCATATTTCAAATGACACAATTTAAAATATTACCTGTTTTCCTTCAGAACACCTGACTATAATCTGATGTTCCATAAAGAGTTGCTTAGAGCTGTTAGAAGACTAAGCAGTCCTAAAGAAACACTATAAAACTGTAACTATTTAAATATACAGTCACATAAAAATATTTAATTTCAACAACATTGCACTGGGTGAAAG
Source organism: Rhineura floridana (assembly GCF_030035675.1). Classification (NCBI taxonomy): domain Eukaryota; kingdom Metazoa; phylum Chordata; class Lepidosauria; order Squamata; family Rhineuridae; genus Rhineura; species Rhineura floridana. The sequence continues at coordinate 50,977,149 of NC_084480.1, forward strand.
CTTGAAAATATTTTTGCTATTTTCATTAATAGCTGATAATTTAGATTTTTTCAACAACCTGGTTAAAAGCATGACATACCCCTATATCACATTTATGTGCAATTAAAATGGTTTTAAAGATTTAACAGGCTGCAGTTTATTTGCATAGTTTTGATACCAGACACTCCTTCAGCTTTTACAGATACCTGAAAAGCAGAGAAACATACGAAGCAATAGAATCTGATGAATGTTAAATCAAAACTTATGAAACCTATGAGTGTAGTTCCTGGCTCCACACCCATACCTTCCTTCTCTTGATTCAGTCTGAAACTGGGTGAGGACTGCCTGTGCTACTTCTTTTTTATTTATTTAAATACTTCTCCCATAGGAGAGGGCAGATCAAATGTTTTCATATTCTTATTATACAACTGTAACACAAAGTTGCCTATAAGTAAAGATTATAAATGACAAATGATCAGATAAAAGTGCTTAAAGAAATAAATGATCAAAACTGTGCCAGCTTAGTCACAATCCAAATCAGACCAACAGTCATCTAGCTCACAAATCTCTTGAGACAGACAATGCCGAAAGACAACATTACGTAAGGAGGGGCGTAGCTCTGTGGCAGAGCATCTGCTTTGCAAGCAGCAGATTGCTAACATATCCAAATAGGTTTGGGAAAGGCCCCTATCTGAAGCCCTGGAGAGCTGCTGCCAGTCAGTTAAGACAATATGGAGCTATGTAGACCAATGGTCTGACTCACTATAAGGTAGTGTCCTATGTCTACCTGGCTGGGCTGAGGCTCTGCAGGGTTTCAGACTGGGAGTCTTTCCCAGCTCTACTTGGAGATACTGGGGATTGAACCTGAGACATTCTACATGCAAAACAGATGCTCTATCACTACCCATGACACTCCTGGCAAAATAAACATTCTTTACCAATAGCAGCCTTAGCATCATTGATACAAGAAATCTCCAAGTGAAGTTAGTTGGGCCAAACAATATATATGAATATCCACGGCTTCCACCATAGGATCAATAAATCCTTGCTCAGGTTCCAGATTCTAAGATTTTTGTGCCAGTGCAAAAATAATATTGTGGTGATGTTAACGTTTGAATTAATGGCACAACAGTAAACAGAACTGAGGTGCAGTAATAATCAAGTATTTATTGCTGATGTTTCATTGAATGTTTAAGAGAATGTGTCTGAATTTACAAAATACCAGCATGTGTGTTGGGTAAGGAATAATCAAGTGTGATTAAGAGAATGTAGGGTTTATTCACAAGTTCAGCATTTTATCTCCCCTCTCATCACCTTCTTCCTTCTAAGAACACCTCTCCTACTATGTTGAACCTCTTTGTCCAAGTAGAAATGGTGGCCGGTATAGGTACCTGATCCTGTGCATCATGTTACGATTAACATAGTAGAACAACAGAGAACACAAGATCATCCTCTCTCAACTAGGTCATTCTTTCTTAATTGTTATGAAAGAGCTTGGCCTCAGCTTCCCACCTCTCCAGGAAGACATGCACCTGGCTCCTTGTGTATGTTTTCTGGCCAGTTGGCAGGATGCTGTGTGGGCTGTAGTCAACAGTAATGGAAGCCCAAGGCAGCTTGCATGAAGAACTGCCCTGCCGGATGACACCAATCTAGTCCAGCATCCTGTTCCCAACAGGGTCATACAAATGCTTCAGGGAAGCCTACAAGCTTGTTTATGTTTCCCCACAATGGGCAGAAATACATTGCCTCTGAACATGGAGATTTTATTTAACTGTCATGGCCAATTACCCTTCATAGACCTATCCTCCTGATTTGTCCAATCATATTTTAGAGCAAGCTTTAACTCGAGGGTTCAGTGATCCAGAAGAGACTCTTGCCATTCCAGAAATGGTAGCAAAGCCTTGATACCCACTCCCACGTTGACACCACAAACACACTTTTTTGAGTGCTTCTAAAGCCCCAGTTCCCTTGCTGTTTAATGACTTGCTTTTATTTATGTATTAAACGTGCCATGCTTCAGCTAACAAGCTCTCAGAGGAATGAACAAGATCATAAAAAGATACAAGAACAAAACAACTATATAAAACACAGCAGAGCAGTAACAATAATAAAAGCCAACAGAGAACAATGAACATGAAGCAGATTACAACTAGCTAACCAACATGCTGGAAGGCCTGGGCAAATAAAAAGGTCTTCACTCAGCACTGTAAAAGTCACATAGTTCATCTAATTTCAGGAAATGGCATTTTCCTCTAAAAGAGGTATCACCACTACAAAGGTGCTCTCTCCGGTTACCACCTGCCTTCAGGAGGAGGACAAGCTCATAGAATGTTTTCAGATGGTGAATATAACATTCAGGCTCATGGAAGAAGGCAGTGCTTCACAAGATTCTGACCCCAAGCTGTTTAAGGCTTAAAGGGTTAGCCCCAGAGGCCTGTGGAGTTGTTCAAGGATACAATACAGTGACTAGAGGAAGTCCTAGTTAGAACCTAAGCTAAAATTGCACTGAGTTCTACTTTACAGGGTTGTTGCGAGGATCAAATACTATAGTTAACATTCTGGCAAATTTTAAATTCTATTACAAAAAATAGGATGGCACGGGGAATAGTTCACATGAGAACTCAGTTTGCAGAGCCTATATGTAGTATAGCAGCAGGGATGCACCCTGTCTATACAACCCACTCTGGCAAGACTGTCCCCAGCAGCTGGCCACACATTGGCTTTGCTGAGGACCTGTGTTAAATCCAATGTTTGTCATTCTGAATATCCTGGTTGTGTCCCAGATTCTTTTTCCTTTGATTTTAGGCTGTTTTTTTTAATAATTCTAAACCTGGCCACACACACATATTCCCTATTCAAAATCAATGATGGGCAGACTGGAGATACCTTTTTTATTATCATCATCTTTTATCAGTATTCCATTTATCCATCCCATCTTTCCTCCAAAGAGGTGACATTAATGGGCCTCCTTTTCCCCATATTATCCTCACAACAAGCCTGTGAGGTAGACTGGGCAGAGAGACAGTGTCTGGCTCAGGGTCACACAGTGAGCTTCATGGCTGAGCAGTGATTTTAACCCTGGTTCTCTAGGGCCTAGTCCACTTGATATCCTCCACTTTATTCCCCATTCTGGAAACAAAGTGTAGAAGTGAATAAACTGAGGGAGGGGAAGAATATTTTCCCATAGGTCTGGAAGTTTATAGGGGCCTTACTAACAGTCCTGCATCACACCTTTAAAACTAACCAGTTCAGGTGGCAATCCTGTGTACAATTATCAGGGTGCAATCTCCATAGAATTAAGTGGGGCTTACAGTTAAGTACTGTAATGTATAGTAATTGTGGCATAAACCCACATTAGAAATTGTGACAGCAGGGACCCTTTCTGAATGAAGGTAAGACACTTAGGTACTAAGATTTATAAAACTGAAATGTTTAAGTGTCCACTATTTCTTTGCAAAAGATAAGGCTAGGGAGAGAATCAGAACAGATAGGGGCAGAATTTTTCTCCCACCAAAGAAGCAATTATGACACCATGAACCCCTTCTGAACCAAAGTAAGTGTTCAGTTTACTTAAATACCAAGTATGTGTGCAACTGCAGTGCTTAAGTGACTACACTCTCTTTGCAAGAGAGGAGGATGGGGAGAAAACCAGAACTTAGCCATGTTTCGGCAACCTTTTTGGCTGCCAGGCAGCTGCACCAGATCTAGTGTTCACCCATCACCACTGAGTCAGAGTATTTGTCTTGCTAGACTCTGGAAAGATGTGAGAGGTTGATTAAGCAGGACATGGCAATAACGGAAGAGATTACAAATTTTATTAAATGGAGAATTGATAACCAGCTTATTACTTTTTCAAAATGACATGCTTTTCTTCTGGAGAGATCATGGACAGATATAACATTCAACAGTTTAATATTGATGTTAAATAGCACAGGAATGAAGACAGAACCCTGAAGAAACTCCAACTGTTCAAGCCATGGGGCTGAGCAGTGCCCCCCCCCCCCAGTACCGCTTTCTGGAATCAACTATACTGAAAGGAGTGGAACAAAATACCCCTCCCCACAATTGCAGAAGACTACCATGCATGATGGTATTAAAAGCCTTTTTTGATACCTAAGAGAATTAATAGGATCAAATTTCTCTGGTATAAGCCATCCATCAGGCTGGTCAAGGCATCTTCCATGCTGAAACTAGCCTTGAAGACTGATCCACGTAGTCAAAAGTATCTGGAGTTCCATTAAAGCACCTTACACAGGAAAAGGTTGTTTGTGAGACCCCAGTTCTTACAGTCAACATACCATGTGTGCTTATTATAAGATTTTTAACTACAATTCTTAGCTACCCCCATGGGTATGTGATGTCATGCTAAATGTTATATATGGACTTGTCCCCAACAGTAAATAACAACCACATGTGAGACTATCCCTTGTGTCAATAGTGTGCACCAGTTGCCAGACAGAGGTGAAGTACAGTGGCTCTTTGCACAAATCCATGCCAGAGTAGATGAGATTAGGGTTGTAATGCAATAGCAATGGGATACTTTGTTGTTACTATATATGTAGTCTCCAGTGATAACTTAAAACTAACAGATTTATTGTAGTGTAAGCTTTTGTGGATTACAGCCCACTTCATCAGGTGCATCCAATGAAATACTCTACTTCCTGAAAGCTTACACTATAAGCAATCTATCTTAAAGTGCAACAAGGCTCTTTTACTTTTGGTACAACAAGTTCACACAGCTTCTTCTCTGGAGTTATATATACCACTTAATTTATGACCTCCTCAAGTCTTTACAATGGACTATCCGAGCTCATCCACCTTAATTCTAATTCTCACTCAAATTTAAGCATACACAAGAGTTGTAATAATTTTATTGATGCCATATTATAAAAATAAAATAAAATCAGCCTTTATGTACAGTTATTATGTTCCAGCTAAGACACGTTAAAAGCACAACTTCCATTCTTTTGCCAAACTCAAGGAAGCTGATTTTTCTTTGAGTCTCTTAAAATCTTTACAAGCATTGTCCATTATCTAGAGAATCTTGTATGTATTTTGGGGTGCTTTCTGCCAGACATTTTCAACTGCTATACACCAAAAGCCTTGCTTGAATCCACAGGGCTGCACAACTACAACACAGCCAGAGTCAGATTGGTTGACTGCAACTGTGGCTTTTTCTAACCAAAAACACCTTTGCTTTTAGTTAAGATCATGGAATGTATTCAGATTAGAGACCATGTGTATTCCATTAGTAGACATGCTTAGAATTGCACTGTTCATGACAATACAACTATTTAAAACTGAGTTAAAATAATTATATCAAAGTAAAGGTAGCCATGTGTGCCCATTAAAAACATTCAAAATCCGTATTAGAGCAATACCTTTATTAAGCCAACCCGCGTCACAAAAAAGAAAACGATTTTATGACATTTTGGTTGGCCTACTATATGTATTGATATATCAAAATAATTGAAATTGTGTATGATGCTTAATGAAATCAGATTTTTAAACTTTAGCCTTAATATGCCAATATTGATTGTTGTCTAATCTCATGGCACCATAGTTGCCTATTATGTAGTTTAGCGTAATGAGAACTTACACAGCCAGACTTTGGTTCACTTGCTTCCCCCAACATCACCCAGCACAGCTGTGAGGTAGAGTTGGGAAGCTACTGTTTCCAGTTTCGCTTAATCACAGCTTGTCATGTTGTCTGAACTGACAAGCTGTGGTTAATTTTATTTATTTATATATTTATTGAACTTCTTAGTCGCCCATCTGGGTGGCTAACCAGTCACTTAACATAAACGATGGCTTGATAGAAAAAGCCAGCTTGAAGAGTTCTTTCACTTTGGGAAAAAGGGGTAACATGCAGCCTAAGAGAACTGATGACTACTGCATTAGTACTGGAACTTGAGCTGAGTGTGCTAAGGATCAGCCTAAGACAGCACTGGATCTCAGTAAATACACCCAACTTCTGGACTTTCACTGGGCTTTCATACGAGTCTGTGTGCTTTTGTTAATCATCATAACATTTAAAAAGGAGCATTCATGTTTTTCTAAAAATATTAATCTCCACTTTGGTTTTCATTCTTCTTTGGCCATGGCAAATCTGTTTTACTATAGAGTGGTCAAGACTTTGGCAACTAAGAAGAATCAAGCTAAGTGTAGTTGTTCATTTCTACACACTCAGATACAACTCAAATTCAATCCATATAAGACATTCAAGTCAAACATTGTTACTTAAAGGTACATTTGTACAATAAAAAGACTATCTAAAATACAAACTGGTATTTTAAAAAAGGATATATTTACATTTAGTTTCACATTGTCATTGTTGATCATTCAGTATAGTATCACCATTGGCTGCATCTGAAAACATGATTCCTATTATTCTGACACAAGTGGTTTAATTAGAAGAAAATTGGTTGCTATGTTTTGAAAACATGAGAATGAATAAATGTACCTTTCAGATAAAGCACCCAGCCCACATTATGAATGGTATTTGGAAAGATGCAACATAGCAATAAATCTTTAAAAAAGAACTGAATTATTTTGGGGGCAGAAGGTACATAGTATTTATTAACTGCTTTTAAAAATAAGATGCGACACACTGAGGGAAGTGGAGCATGAGTCATCACAGACAAAAAGGACAGGAACATGCCCACTACATATTAAAAAGGCAAACCTTACATAATGAATGACAAAATCCATTGACTCAGTGAAACTGTAACAGACCCCATATACTGAGTGCCCAATTTCATACTTCGTAGTAAACATGGCACAAATGTTATAATGGTGAAGTAAAATGAACAAAGGTTCTTTCTCCTTGTCATTGTCTGTGGTCCAACACAATCACATCCCATATTTATGAAAATTAACATTTAAGCAAGCAGACTGATTTTCTTCTTGTTATGATTTCCGACTATCATAATCACTGACCATTCTCTTGATGTGTGAAAGTTTACTCTTGAGCACCTTGCAGTGTGCTTTTCGGTTCTTATAGTCTGCTGACTAAAACACAGAATACAAAGTAATATTAATATGCAAGTGAAAAAATTCATCTTCAATGTTAAGAAGGCTAGAGTAATATGACTAATATTGTCTTAGTTGGTCAATATTGTCCAATAGATTAATATGACTATTAATATGGTCAAAGCGATGCCAGTCCAAAAAGATAAATGAACCTATTCTGAAACTCTTAATGGTTTACAAAGTCCTTAAAACAGTGAATATGCAAAATAACCATAAAAGGATACCCTATTCTAACATAAGAAACATGCATCGTAGGTCATCACCAATGGAGTAATAGCTGTGCTTCTATTTTCAAAGAGACAGGACAGAACATTTCAAAGAGAACAGTTTGAAAAGCAGCATGCCTCTTTAGCAGTGAGAATTGCTGTGGCAAGCACACCCAAGAAGATTCCACAACACCATTGCTCTCCAAGTCTAAGTTTGCTTTAGCTCTGGATTTGCCAGGCACTTGGGGCACTTACTAGATACAGAGGTAAGGTACACACTTCAGTCTCCTCCTGTCCAGCTCAGTTTGCCTCTGCAGCCTTACAAGTGGACCAAGCTTGGATCAGGTCAGAAGCAAGCCCATGTGACCCCCACCTCTCAAGAGCTGGAGATGGAAGGCAGAGGCTTGCTATAGCTCTGCACTTGCACCTGGCCAGTGTAGAGCCAAAAGAAATCTCAGGCTTCTGCCAAACTCTGAGGTAAGATTCATCCTCTCAGAGGAAAATTTGGGTTCATCTTGCTCACTGCAGCCTGCCTAACCTCTCACCTGTAGATTCAGTTACAGAATCCCATAGATCTATCTTTGTCACTGAAGGCTGGAGTGGCATTGGTGGCATGAAGCCCCTTCACCAGCTAAGGCTAGTGTGCCAATTGCAATCCCTCCTAGACAGAGATAACAGAGCATGGATGACTGGTCAGGCTAACTTCAACCAGAACTAACTACCAAATTAAGTCAAAGGTAAAGGATTGCCTCAATGTGTCTGAGGCACTTTTAGCCCCATCATATTGCACATGCATGCAATGAGCTGAATTTGACTGGGTGAAGAATAAAGATCAACAATTGGGGAATAATGCAGTAACTGTAGTGTTTTTGAACAAGGGACTACAATGATGACACGTCATGAAAGCAGACACTGAAAATATGCAAAAATTGAAGAATCAACCCATGCTTCTTTCAAAGTGGGTTACATAGCACACTACAGTAGGAGAGATCTTTGCATAAACTTAGTGTGGAAATTGATTTCTGATTTTGGCATTTGTTTGTTATTGATCAATAAACTCTGTTCTTTGGAGCACAATCTATCGGTCTGGAAAGTTTTTTCTTCAACATTAGAATGCTTAAGTCAACAATTGAACTACTTACTGCTTTTATGTCCTTCAGCCTGTTATATTCTTCAGCAGCAGCCTACAAGGAAAAGTGACTCAAATTACATCACACACATTAACCAAAACCTAAAATAGAATGAATATAGGCTACATAATGAATATTACAAACATATTTATTGACTTCATACATTTTTATTGACAAGAACAGCTGCAAGAACATAAGAAGAGTCTTGCCTGATCAGGTCAAAGGTCCACTAGGCCAGCATCCTTTTCTCACAGCAGCCAACCAGATGCCTATGGGAAGCCTGCAAGCGGAATTAAAGGGAGCCCTCTCTGCTCCAATTATGCCCCAAATGTGGATTAGAGACTATAGACTATTTGGGAGTGGGTAAAGGAGAGACAAAGTTCAGTGGTATAACACAGGGGCTTTGCATGCAGAAAATCCCAGGTTCAATCTCCAGCATCTCCAAGTAGGGCTGGGAAAAATTCCTGTCTGAAAACATGGAGAGTTTTCTGTATACACCTGAGATTCCCAAACTGTGGTCCATGGACTATCAGCAGTTCATGAGCGTCACTGAGGTGGTCCACAGCATGCCTTTAGATTTGTAGTTGAAAATGGGAGAAGGCACATTTATTGCATTAAATAATCTTGCTGATTTTTAATTGTATTTTATTGCTTCTTTGATTTCCTTTGTATTTTATTGCATACTTTGAATTCTACAGAATTCAGACTGTTATGCAATAAAATACAATATATAAGAAATAAAACAATAAAATACAAATAAAATAACACAGCATCTAGCACAGCACATTACAATTGCTGCAGCAGGCAGAAAAATCATGAAGTGGTCTGCCAAGACCCTCAGTAATTTAATTTGGATACATAGACAGTACTGAGCTAGATGCACAAATGGTCTAACTTGATATAAGGCAGCTTCCTGTTTTCCTATGACCCTCAAGAACCACTGCCAATTGAAGACAGCATTGGAACAGATAGATCCATGATCTAACTCAGCATGAAGAAGCTTTATATGTTGATTGTCTCATTTGCAGGCATGAAGGGCAAAAGAAAAAGATTTGCAGGAAGACAGCTGAGAGAGAAACAGCAATAATGTTATTGAGGGACCACAGCTGGAGTCTAGATTGAACTGGAAATGACCACAGTTGGAGTCTAGTCTGAATGATAACAAGAGCCAGTGTGTCTTATCTATAAGCATTGCTAAAGGGAAGAGAAAAGGTACAGAGTAACAAGGAGCAGGAAAGATGAGGAAAAAAGACCCCACTACACCATGTGTGAGGAACTTTTGGTCCTCCAGATGTTGCTGAACTACAACACCCATCAACCCCAGCAAGCATGGTCAATGGCCAAGGATGACAGGAATTGTAGTTTAGCAATGTCTGGATGGCCACAGGTTTCCCACACGTGCACTACACTATCAGTGTACACACTGGAAAGCTGAAAATTTTAAATGGAACATCACTTCATGACTCAGACTATTCAGAAAGAAAAATGAAGTGGCAAAGGTTTAGAGGGCAGGCACAAGAAACTTCCTCAGAGGTCACCAACATAGCAACATGGAAAGTATTTAACTCCAACACTTGGATTCTTGTTGGCTGAAGGCAGGTTAGAAAGCTCATTTATCGAGAATGTTAAATACCTGCAGATATAGAGGAAATGAGTCCAATTAGTATAAAGGACTGCTTTCCACATTAGAGAAAATTATATATTTGTATTTTCATTCCATTCTTCAGAAAGGGAGAATCGCTTGCAACTACCAAGCCTAAGGGAAACCTATGATTAGGAAATGTTTTTAACAAACACTCCATTAATTATGATCAGTTTAGATGCTTTTTTCCAGCTGTTAGTTTGGAATGGCAGCAAGTACTACAGTCCTTATTTTTTCCCCTCAATAGTCTTTTTTTAATGATTTTGGAGAAAACGTACTGATCGTAATATTCCTCCTTCCTGCTGCAATTAATCTTGCACTTGCACAGTGCTCAATATCTAAGCAACATTTAAAAAATGAAATAAAGAAAACATGAAAATGCTTTACCAAGTCACACTTGGGTTCATCTTGCCCAATATTTTTTGCTCTATTGAAAAAATGGTATGTACTGCCTTCAAGTTGATTCTGACTTATGGCGACCCTATGAATAGGGTTTTCATGGTAAGCGATGTTCAGAGGTGGTTTACAATTGCCTTCCTCTGAGGCTGAGAGGCAGTGACTGGCCCAAGGTCATGCAGTGAGCTTCATGGCTGTGTGGGGAATTGAATCCTGGTCTCCCAGGTCTAAGGCAGAGCTCCTTCCCTGCCCTACTGCTTAAGAACCTTTTAAATGGAGATATCAGAGAGGGAATCTGAGACCTTCTGTGTGAGAAGCATGTTCTCTAATGCTGGTAGCGCATGATGAGAATTCCTGCAAAGTTGGTTGGCTGGAGGATGGAGGATAGGATTCTAACCAGCATATGTGAAACAATTCTGCTACTGCCAGATGGATCTAAATGTGGTAGGATTGCTTCACATCTGCCAAATTTTTAGATTTGTAAGAAATTAATAAGTAAACCAATGGGGTAAAGCTGAAAAACGTTTTACAGCAATTTCTGGTTTACAGAAGTTAAAAGACCTATTTACTGGATGAGCCTGGAAGTGTTCACACAGTTGACATATCTGTAAGTGTAGGGCGTAAACATGGCCACACATCCAGGTGATATTAAGGGGTCCTTTTCCTTGTATGTACTCTCATATTGCTTCTCCTGTTGTATAATGTTTCAATGAATAGAATTACCTTATATTCCTCACTGTCTTCAATGTAGTCATCTAATTCTTTATCAAGACGAGAAAGTTCTTTGCTGATTTCATCAAGCTCTGCTTGCAACCGCTTGTATTCTTGTAAACCTACATCAAAATCTCGCTTGTATGTTTGCCTTTGCTGATCTGATGATACAGGTGGATATTCTCTGGGTGAAAAGTGGTTTCAAATGTTATTTTTGCATAAAGGGAGGGGGCCAATCAATTGTAGATAGATTAACACAACTATTTGGTTTAGGAAAGTATATGCAACTCATTTGTGAGTTAAATTAATATTTCAGTTTTGCTCTTTGGTCAAAGCATAAAAACGTAGAATTCAGATCCATGTTCCCTTCCACTAGAACTGTCACATACCTATAGGAGTCTCGAGCAACGATCAAGAGATGTGACAATAAATAAAGAGGTGTGATTCAACACCTTTAAATAGCAAAAATTCTGTTGCACTTAACAGTACAATGAGCATATTAAATATACTGAAAAATGCAACTACCTTTTTAAATCTCCAAATGATAATTCTCAATTCAAAGGTATTTTGTGCCAACAGTTTCAGCAGAATATTTGAACACTTGTCTCAGAATGTAATTTTTTAATACACAGTAACATGGTACATTTTTAAATGAATGTTGATATTCCACATAACCTGATTTGACCAAGTGGACCACACAAATATTCTACTAAGCACTTTTATTTTTTACAGTCACAAGTTTTGAAACCTTACTGTGTGAGAGATTTTTTAGATCTATGGATAAAAGAGAACTTGACAGACAGCTTAGCAACATGCTTATGGGTATTCATGTTGTTGCAGTTTTTATATCGAGTAACAATTCTGTCAAATTATAAAGTGTAGACCACTTCAGATTTTCCTATAGCAAGGCTTCAGTTTCTACAAATGATTTCTACTATGGTTCCATCTTCTCTGGATATGGTTATCCAAAAAACAATCACACATACATGAAATGCATTTCATATACTATGCTCTTCACAAGTTAATTGGGCTTAAGCATGGAATGGCCACTGTTTACTTAATAAACAATGCAAGTTTTCCTTCATACTTCAGTATCTTGGCTGACTGCAGAAGTTGCTATAGTTACACATAACAGTTTCTCACTCAGTTTACATAAAGGGTAGCTGAAGTGCATTTTATCTGTACTTCTTCTATTTTGAAAATTGGATACTACAGGTTTGGCTTACAAAAAGATATCTTAAGAGACAGATTGCGAATTTCACTATTTAACTATGTTACAGGACAAAGCATAGCTTTATATTAGATTTGTGATTAGTGCACAGTATATTTACCCTAATCATTTATCATTTTACTTCTTTAAGAATTTTTAAGCAATTGAATCACATCACTGAAACACAGGATGAACCATTTCTACATTCTACATCCATTTGAGTTACCAGATTTTAAAAACAGAGACCTTTCATGTATGCATAAAAGCAGCACCTCAGGATAAACCAGCTTCTGCATATGGTTTTCAGAGACTACACTCACAAATATGACATTTGCCTGTACCTCCCTTCAATTTATTGCTCTGCCCTAACACACGTGGTTGACACCTTAATAGGCAAGTAACACAGAACCTACTTCAACAGATTTTCCACCCCCAATCTCAATCAATAAGCTTATTTTATTGCAAATATATCTACATAAAAGACTTATATTCAAACAGAGAGCCAGTGGTGCTTCTAACAGTAGCAGGAAAGGTACTGCAGTTATATTTTCCCTGCCAAAATGCTAGCTTTTTGCTAACTAGTAGGTGGCTCATCTCCAACCTTTGTTTATGTCAATGAAAATCTAGAGAATGTTGGTAGGAGATTGGATCCCAATGTCATTTCTTTCTCTGTAGCATACACAACCTGTTAAATTCTCATGGCAACCTACATCAACAGAGTTAGAAGTGGGATTCTCTGCACAGGTGTAGTACACCAGGCTGCCCATTAGTGCTGTACCAATGCCCAGGTTTTATGGAATTGTTCATACCTGTCCCAGTCCTCCTCCAGTTCATCACAAGACTCCCCTCCAGTGGTATAATCTGCATCATAGTGGTCAGTGTTTGCTCTCTTCCCTCTTCCTGCTCTTCTTTTTTGTGTTGGCTCTTTAGCTGACCCATTGTAACTGCTAGCATTGGCATATTGAGATTGCTTTAGGTCCTTTGGTATGGGAACAGTAACTTCAGGTATCCTGTTACAAGTGAAGAACAATTCTCTTTCAATTTCATGCCAAAGCATCAATATGTGGAACAACTATTAAAACAAGCAAAATAACAAGTCTGTTGGTTTGTCCATACTTGGCTCCTTTTCTTGAAGGATGCGTTGCCCAATGTAAAGGATATTTTTTCTATTACACAAAAATTCATTAATGTATAAGAACCTATCTACAAAGTCAAATGGACTGACACAGCAGGTAATTCAAGAGAATTTTCAATAACAAAGCCAGGCCAGATGCTTTCTGCTTTGAAACATAAGCTGATAACTTTGTCCAGAGGCGATAATTAGAGTCACCCCTAGCATTCTGGAACAGCAGTTCTCACTCAGGCAATGGATTCCAAGCTATTCATTATTTATTTATTTATTAATAGAATTTGTATTCTGCCTTTCCATCAAATGGTGCTCAGGGCAGTTAACAATAATAATACAAATATAATATAATAAAATAGCAATAATACAAAGACAAGACAGGTAAAGCATCAATACAATCAACAAAAGCACCAGTCAACATCAATTTTAACTGGTGTTGGGGGGGTTGCCTCCCTCCCGAGAGACGTCAAGTGGCACCCATTCTGACAGGCCCATCTTGGGAAGTGGAGCTAGACACAGTAGTCAAGGCAAGACACAGTAGCCAAGATTTCCAGGCGGTCGTCATACTCAGGGCTGGCACCAGAGGGCAGCCAGGTTGGGCCTTGGCCAAGGGCCCCTGGGTCGCAGGGCCCCCCTGAAGGGCCCCTCCTTAGGGTGGGTTGATTGTGGTACCTTCCGCAATCTGCGAGGTGGATCGCGGGAGGGAGTTCCGAGGCACCCCCCCACTTCTGTGCAGACCCACGATGGCCTCCTGCAACATGCTCTGCCTACCTCTTGACGTAAATGCTGGTTGCCAGGGCAGTGCCAAGCATGTCGGGGCCTGTCACACTGCAGGCGCAAGTCTGCCATCAACCAAGATGGCGGCCAAAGTTTCCCTTGATTAATGGCAGGGATGCCTGGCACTGGCCCCTGGTCATACTCAGGGGGTACGTCACGGGCAGGAACAAAAAAACAGACTAAAGCACAGACTTCCCATAGCTGGTATGCCATCTCGAGAGTCACGAGCATGGCCATAAGCCAACAAGTAGATAGCCTGGTGCATGTGTGAGGGGGTGAAAAATAAAGATCAGTGAGGAAGCAGCTTTCTTTTTTTTAAATCTCCCCACCAGATCTGGAAAGAGGCAGTGTTACCAGACAGCTACTCTTCAGCCCTTGGTTAACTATGGAATTGTTAGGTCCAAACCCAACACGCAAGCTGTCACTGTCTACTCAGCTCACATCCACCCGGGAAGGTGCGGATAATAATTCCAATACAACAGAATGGAAGTGACCCAACACCCTGACTTTAATGAAAACGTTTTGGAAGCATTTGGCTGACTGTTCTTGTTTTTTAAATATGCTATCAGAGTAGTCAAATTTCCAGCTGCTTGGTCTCCTGCAAGTTCTTCAAGAAAAGAAGACAAGGAATCAAGTTCAACATTTTATTCCCCTGCCATTTACAGATAAAAGTTGACTTCAAAAATCTGACACCCTATAGTTTAGAAACAACCTGAACAGAATAACTAAATTATATTAATTATTGCTGCCTTCAGCACGACCCCCAGTCCTCAGATCCTGCTTTAACCAAACCTCAGTATATGCAAGTGAAGCAACGAGATATCTCTCTGGTCTCAGTTTCCTTCCTCTTCTGTGTTCCGTCTTGTGTCATTTGTTAAGATTTTAAGCCCCCCAGGCCAGGGACTTGTGAATTCTCAAGGTGGCTTGCATAATTAAAACTAAGTTTTATTACAAATATCCCTGAAACAACCCCAAATACAGCTATAGCCATTTAAGGTTTGCAATGCCCACTTCAGTTGTTAGAAATAACATGTAAACTCACATCCACTGCCTGCAAACACGACAAGGAATCAAGTTCAACCACTATTGGAGATCATTTGTTTATTTATTTATTTGATTTATATCCTGCTCTTCCTCTCAGTAACTTTAACTTAATCCTCGAGTGACAAAACAAGAGTGACATAGAAGTGTGCACATTTTGGCTGGCCTTGGCAGTCAAGCCAAAATGGTGTGGTCTTCAGGACCCTAACCCTTTGCCTATGTATATTCAAAAGTCAGTCTCACTGCGTTCAGTGAGGCTTATTCCCAATTAGTTTGCATAGGGATACTGCTGTAGTCACCGACCTTGTGCTGTCCCTCTGTGGGAGGTCAGGGACAATCTTCAATTTTTGGAACTGGGGTGAAGTTTTTGCACTGGTCAGCTGAAGTGGCTTGATCACCTCAGCCACACACAGTCAAAATAGCTGGCCTAAACCTTGCTCTCTAGCTTGCTTGCCAACCGTGCTGTGGCAAGTGTTTCATCACTACAGGTTTCCTTTCTAGTTTGGTGGTGGTGACAGAGGTACAAATCTTCCCCCATCATTGCACTACACTCTCTGAAGCACAGCGCAAGGATGATCCTTCCCTCCTCCCCAACTCCAAGCTAGAACAGCAATTTGAATGGTGTTAAAAGACACTCATCATGACATGGTAGAAAGAAGGGCTCCGGTCAATTTTTTTCTGAAATATAATCCAGATGACCGAGGGTCTTTGACAAGTATGTTTTAAATTGGAATATATCACTTCTGAATGCTGCTACTGGAGCAAATGTTCCCCCACCACCACTGAATGCACAGTCCAGTTAACCTGTATTTCATTCAGCGTGGAGTCTCAGAACATTACAAAATCTTCACTTGTGGGAAATGCCCAACTTACTCTTTTTGAAAATTGAATTCATAAGCAAGATGTTGCCACACCTCTCAAAATATGGCCTTCAACTTTTGACACCCATTAATTACAGCGCTATTTTATAGAATTTTATTTATAAACATAATAATTAACAGGCTTAGCTATGCCTGTCTTTGAGACAAAAAACAGTCCTCAAAGTACAAAGGCAAGCAATGGAAGGTCCACATATTTTCAGATCATCCCTTCCTCTTGAACCCAGACAATTGAAAAGTGAGACAAGGGGCAGACTGATAACAAACCAGCAACACATCATCTAAGGAATACCTGATGAACAAATGGACACAGGAAATAATGGAAGGCAAGCCAGCTTTCTAAACAATGGAGCCAGATATCACTACAAGAAAAGCTACCTCAAATACATGCCCAGAGAGTAACATGACTCTTCCAGATCACTATGCATAACATTCCCCCTACGCCTCTAAGATGATCTTGGCTTTTGTTTAAAAGCTCTTTCAAGAATTCTCACACACCCAAGAACTTGGGAGTAAATTAGCAAGAACTCAAGTTAAAACAGAAAAAGACAGTCCAATTTATACATGATACATGAGGGAAGAATATTATCGCTCATTCTTTTAAAATTCCTAGAGTTAAATCTCTTAAGACAATTACTAAAAATCCTAGGTTTTGACTTTATGCGACCTACTTCTGAGTTAATATGCATAGGACTGCCGTTCAAGTGTATGTTCACTTCCTAGGTTATCAAAATGCTGATTGGCTATCCTTATCCAAATACTGATTATTAAATAATGGCACACACACTACATGAAAAGTAAACAGCAATGTAACCCTGAAATGGCACTTTTAAAAGCAGTGTCTGTATTTGGTCTGTCAGTGTGTGTGAGAGTGAATGTGCATGTTCTACATTTTATAACATTTTGCACTTTTATCATTAGGTCTGCATATCTTAGAAAGTATTGTAGTCATACTTTGCTTTTACCTTGGTATAAATACTGAAAACAAAAAACAGGCCTAAGCACATCTGATAAATAATAATGTAACAAATAGATCCTGCACCAACATTTTACGAAGATAAATATGTATGAGATTAGGATCAATGGTGCACTTTGCACAAACACCACCACCCTATTATTCTAACTCTCTGGACTGGGTAGATGCAGGTGTTATATATTTTTAATTAATTAATTAGATGTTTTTATATCCTGACCTGAACTTACAAGATCTGAACAGGGTGGTTCATGACAGATGCTCTTGGAGGTCACTGATTCATAGGGTCGCCATAAGTTGTAATTGATTTGAAGACACATAGCAAAGCAACAAATATCCTGTCCAATCTGGAGTACTGGGCAGATTTACGTAAGAAATGCTTACAACCACCATCTAAAACATGCAATAGCTATAAAAATCATTGCATTACATTAAAACAAAACAAAACAGCAATGATTCCCTCCTCTACTGGAGCATTAACCTTCAACCACCCCAGTCCCAAGCACAGTTAACATAGCTGCCAGCATAAGCATTCACCCAAGTTAATACAGCTTTGATTCAGTCCCTGGGTTAAACAGGAACTCCACTTTGACCTAACTGCAGGTAATAGTTATGTCAGCAGCAACATTAAGGCTTGGTGAGGTAAGGGGCAGGGTTAATATTCCAAAAGGGAGGGAGAAATTGTTATCACATCCTGCTTCAAATTGCTTAACCTGTGCTGTCCTTCTGTTGTATTATGTGCACTCAATAAGAAAAACAGGATTATTATACTTACGGAGTAGCTCTGTAGCTATTCTCATTATGGATCTGATGTGCAGGAGCATCAGAAACCGAGTAACCCATAGAGCTGGCAACTCGATCTGGATAGTCAGCTACTTGTGTAGGTGCTACTGGCTCCGCATTTACAGTCTTCACCTGGAAAAATATAGATGTGTTAAGATAAATGCATAACACTGAGCAATATACTATCATTCCAGAGCAGAACACATTCTTCAGCTTTTAATTGGTTGTATTTCAGATTCTAAAATGGCACAAAGTGCTGTCAGAAAAAAAGATTATCCCCCTTGGTAATTATAGAAAGCATTAAGTTCCACAGAAGATGGCTCAACCCATAATACATCACTAAAGAACAGGTTGCCGATCAACTCTCTCTGCCTGCAGTGGGTATAATAAACAATTACACTCTAGATGGGATTTAAGCAGTGTTTCAACTGGCATTATATTGCATCAGATTAAACCTGCCCCAAATGTGCACGTTGATAGTAAGAGTCCCTATAATTCAGCTGTCACTTTGATGTTTTTGTTCATTTGTTGTGGGGTGCATGGTGAGCATCTCTTTTCAATCTGACCCGGTGAAAAGATCTGAGATTATATGGCTTTCTGGAAGTCATTATCAAAGCCCTTCTTCACACACAGGACCACAGTCAAGAGAAATGCTACACCTGAAGGACACAGTCAGCCATACTGTAGCAACTCTTGAGTGCGTTTTGATGTGATGAAGCCTAGAATTCCCACTCTTTCACACCAAGAACATTGAGAGATCCCCAATTTGGGAACTCCCTTCTTGCCTCATCAAGGAGAACAGGCATTGAGTCACCTTCTCTGCCACAGAATGGCATGTGATACAGAGCACACACAGTAACATTAAGACTCATTTAAAAATTGGTCTAAATTATCACACTAAAATAAAAACAAACTCAGCAGCCTAGCAATAATTCCGTGATCACAACACAACTGGTTATTTAAAAGCTTAAGCAAGTTTAAAAACATAGACCACAAGCCCTCCCCCACACCACCATTAGGCTTCAGTTGTTTGGAAACCTTCTATTGTACCCAATAAAAGCCTTCTTTCAAGCTTACTTGTAGCAGGGTGTGTGTGTCCCAGCCAGGGAAGCAAAAAGTTTAAACTTCTCACCTCAGCTGCAACCTCTCCTTTTTTTCAAGTCTCATTACTTTAGGGAGGGGGTGGAACAAGAATCGGATACTGTGAGTCAGATGAGCCCCCACCAGCGGCTGCATTTGCCCCATAGGCTGGTGGTTTCCCTAGTGAGTTTTAGAGATTTCTCAGCTGGTGAGCCCATTTGTAACAGCTTGAAAGTTGCATGAATCTTTCTTTTGGCAACTGATTGCGGTTTTAACGATGGTCTAACACTTTTCCTGGTGGTAGCACTTTTCCTGTTAGGCCACTCAGTAACCTGCCACTATGGATAACCATTTAGAAAGCACTGTGGTCATAACCTCAGCACAATACATTTTGTAACCTGGTGTGCATCAGTGAGTGCACCATCCAAGAGGTTGGTGTAACTATCTTCAAAAAAAGCTGCTTTATTCACAAATTCCATCTGATCTTCAGTACTGTAGCCTTAGTACTCCATGCCTATGTGTCATCTGAATTATTGGATTAGCAGACCTCCTGATCAAGATTGCTTGTCTAGTCAGTATTAAAATTTGGAACTCAGTCTATTATCAATTTCAGAAAGCACTTCAGGATCTCCCTGGGCTGAGATGAAAGCCAGCAGCCAGGATGCACTTGTGTAGTCCTCAAAATGGAGAGTCAGTGGTGAAGCTCTTAATGTATTTTCGGCATTAACAGCAAGTTACCTGGCTACACTATTTGCTGATGTACTTAGGAAAACAGTTTTCCCTTATGTTTATTCAAATTTATACCCCACCCTTCCTCCCAAAGGAGCCCATGTCAGCAAACACAAAAATTAAAAATAAAATAAGAACACATTTAAAACTTCTAAAAACAGTTAAAACTGGGCAGCACCCAGCAGCAGAACCACCAACATGGTCTCCCCTATAGATTGTTGGACCAACACAGTTGATATTGGGGGAGGTGCTCGTTTATGTACTTGGGTACCAAGCCATTAAGGGCTTTGTATGCTAGTAAAAACACATTAAATTGAACCAGTAGCTCACAGGCAGCCAGTGTAGCTCTTCAGGACCAGTGACAAACTGTCCCATTGTTGGGCCCAAGTTACCAACCTAGCAAACTGATTCTGCACTAGCTGCAACCTCTGGACTGTCTTAAGGGCAGCCCTATGTAAAGTGCATTACTATGGTCCAGATGGGTGGTTATCAGGGGATGGACAATTGAGGCCAGGCTATCCTGGTCCATGAATGGCTGCAGGTGGCAAACCAACCTAAGCTGGACATAAACACTACTAGCCACAGTAGCCACATGAGACCCTAGTTGATAAGCTGAAATCCAAGAGTACTCCCAGTCATGGTATTCCCCTTCAACCACACGCCACAAACAAAAGGTAGTAAGTTTATTAAAACACTCCTAATTTTTTTTTACAAAAAGGGGAGTAATTCTACTAATCATTTAAAAACAGAGAACTGGATTGGTGTATATTTCATCCTGTTGACCTTAAGGTCAAAGGAACTCACATACTTAGTTTAGCTGGTTTGTTGGCCAAGTGTGTAAGGAATCAGCATTACATGAGAACCAGTAGATTTTCCCTATAGTGTAGACTTGAAAATTTTCAATTGCCTAAATCTACCTTAAGTGATAGCATATAAATGCCTACAAAATTTGCATGTTTGCTAGAAACAGCACTCTTGTGGTGCTGCTGCCTGTGGCATACAAGAAATGAAAGCACACATATCATGGTAAACAGAACTGTTTCCAAAAGCTGTAACAGCTGTACCACACATCCTCCTGCTTTGCCTAACATTTTTTACCTCTGCTTTTAAACAGTGAAGCAAAACATGCAGAGACCAGAGTCTGGTGGTTCACATTACATTTTAAAAGGCACACCTAAAATGTGAAGTTGGAATGCAAATATATGCATCATATGGTAGACATACTCATGAGGGAACCATTATTGGCTGCAGCTACCTATCGAGTATATGCTCAGTTGCAAACCCAAGTGTGTCTTTATTTACTGTGTGAGATGACCCTAAGGACATGCATAAGGGTTGTGTTAAGATACTGATATACTGAATCAGTAACTGCGGAAGTGTTTCTGCTTATTTCAATTAGTCAATTCATACATAAGCCAAACCACAGTTTGGCAATATAGGAATGAAGCCTGCATTTATGCACTCCCTCCTCTCCCTCACACAGTCTGCTTACTTAAACATACTTCCTGTGTTGTGGTAAACATAGGGTTAGATTCAACAAAGTTCTGCTCAGAGTAGACCTACTTAAAATTACTGAACATCAGTTAGTCATGTCTATTGACTTTAATGGATCCACTCGGATAGAATTAGCATTGAATACCACCCATAGCTTGCTGTTAAATATGCCACAGCAAAATATGGCTAGCTGCAATCCAATGTAACTACTTAACCAAATCATGCAAGAGGAAACATGAAAGGGAGCATATCAGCCTGAGGCTTCAGCATGCAATGAAAAACCCATAGTTTGTCATTACAGAAACTGGCCCAGTATTGGCGGAGTCACTGTAGATGGTACAATCTACATTAAAGAATGTTGGGCAAGAACCTAGGCTGCATAGTACCTTGCTTTTTCTATTCCCTTACGCATCAAGTTTAAACCTCCTGCCAAAACTAGGTCAGAATGGGCATATGGGCATGTGTGCGTGAACCTGCTGCTCAGGATGTCTATAGACTACTGGGGTTAGTTGTTTTTTAGTTGTTTTGGGGGTCAAGATTTAATTTTGGAGATTCATTTTTGCTGTTATTTGGACTATAGCATATTTTTGTTAAACACTGTTGTGAAGTGTGTGGGGATTGTTTAATTGTATATTGAGATGTTCTCATTAGTTTGTTGTTTATTATTATTGTTTGGCTACTTATATACTGTGTATATTTATATGTTAAAAATAAAAATGCTACTTATTTGCTGGGAAATTGAAGATTTTTATCTAGGCCTTTTTATAAAGTGTTTGGTTCTCTTATTGTGACACATTTAAATGTTTTTTCTTTTCTTTTAATAATGTTATTTGTTATTTAATTTTGAGAATTGCATTATTGTATTTATGCTTTATGATGTGTTGTATTCATGTTTTTGTAAGCCGCCTTGAGGGCCTTTTGGCCATAAGGCAGGATATAAATTTAATAAATAAATAAATAAATAATAATAATATACAAAATTAAAAGTAAGATTGTAGCCTCCTTTACACATGTGTGTGGCATGCTTATGTATTTCAGAGACCTACTCAACTATCTGATTCTAGGGCCAAGTTAATATATTGTACTACAATAGTATGAAGGGAGATTAAGACTCCTTACTCTATTTTTTAAAAGGTCCCCCCCTTGAATGAACACAACAACTGTTTCTATTTATTTATTTATTTATTTATTTTATTTTATTCAATTTTTATACCGCCCATAGCAAGGCTCTCATCTCACCATCTGAACTGTGCTTTTAGGTATGATCTAAAAGCTGAAACAGCCCACCTAACCTGGTTTTACAACTTGGATACACTGAGCATTGGAGAAATCATTTAACATACTACTCAAGAAAAGTAACTGTGGCCATGTTTGCATGCAATCATAAGCCAGACTTTGATAATTTTCAGGGATGGCTAACCTATGGTCCTTCAGATGTTGCTTAAGTCTCTTCATTCCTTGCCACTGGCAGGAGATGAAGGTCAGAGTATGGGACAAGGTCAGTAATAGGATTACAGGTACTCTGTGATGGCTGATTTTTAATTAATTGCAACAAATTATGAGAACACTGACAGAAAAAACTCCAACAGGAGTCTGAATTTTTTTCTCTTTTTACACTTTGAACTCTTGATTCTCTCTGTTTTGTGTATCGCCACGAAAATTTAGAGGGTTGTTAATCAAGCATTTCTGAGTTCAAAACTGTAAGTTTTGTAAGGTTTTATTTTGAAATGAGCTTATGAGAAGCAGCAGTATGTCATGGGGGGTATTTTCAATTTAACATTGCGGAATATGAAAAATCCATGCTGGTTACACTATACAGCCATTCTCATGGCTGTATAATAAGCCTCAGAACTCCTCCTGGTATTAGAATAGCAGAGGTTTTATCCTAAGTTTTAAATGCATTTCTTCATATACAACCAGCTCAGATGTCAGACATTAGCTATAATTTTGTACTTGAGATAGCTGACCATTGATAGATACCAAAGGCAACAGGTACTACAGAGTTATTCACCAGGATTTGTTATTAGGCTGAGGGTTTTTTTTACTTGTTCTTTCCCTACCAGAGTGAAACATGAGTAAACAAGTTCATTAGCTAGTAAAGAACACGCCCCGAAACTGTCTCGCCGAAACATTTGCTTCATATAATGTAAGGCACCATATGAAGTAGTCAGTGTCTTTACACTAACCCACTGGATAAAGGTCCAAGCAAACCAATGTCACATGCAAGCCATGAAAAGCAAAGTGCACAGTAAATACTGTACACACAAAATAAGCAAGCGTTAAATTGAGTTACCAGCTTATCTAGTTAATTAAGCACCTCCAGCTTTAGAAGTACAGTGTAGGCTTTCTAAATCCTCATTTATAATGTCTACATATCTCACATGCAGTCCTATTACCCCACAAATTAACTAAAGTTATTATTTATTTGTTTATTACATTTATGTCCCGCCCTTCCTCCCAGTAGGAGCCCAGGGTGGCATTGTTAGATTGGAATATAAATAAGAATTTTTAAAGAGCACTTTGACTTCATAAACAGCAGTAGCATTAACATAATCCAAGGGTCAATCACCTGACTACGCTGTATATAGTTTAAGGTATTTCCCTCCGCCCAGAACATACTATGTTCGTGGTGAACAATTCATCTTGTTTGTTGTTCATTGCAAATGCAAACTGCATTGTTACATATTGCAATGCAGCTCAGAAAACCTATCCAGCATAAGCACTGTGCAATCAGGACAGCAAGAAGCATTGTCCATCTTGGCCTCACATCATGAATGATCCCAAAGCCTTGCTACCTCAACAAAGATTGCTTTTGGAAGTGGGTTAAAAAACAAAAACAAAACTGCACATAATCACAAAGCATAATGATTCTTATTACAATGCTGAAGATATATACACTAATGCATATATATTGCATGTATAATTTTTTATACACACACAATTTAAGACAAAGATTTCACAAACAAGTATTAGAAAAGTTAACTTACCCACTCTTCTACATTGGGAGCCTCTTCATAAGCTTTTATATTGTCCCACAGGATATTCACTTTACCGTAGCGATTCATTTTACTTCGGGTCTTTACCGCAAAAAATATTATTATGGCAAAAGCTGCAACAAGAAGGAAGCCCAATACAATGGCAATAGCCTAGGAAAAGGAACAGATAAATGTACTGATGAATTTTAAAATGCAACAAAACATCAGAACAAAAAAGTTCTTAAAATAGAAGGCCTATCCTTTTCAAACTAAAGTGAACAATGGGGTGGAATCACTGAAGGGTTTGGGAGATCAGTGTTCAAACATTTACTTTAGCCACAGTGGTCTTACACAACTTACTCTTTTAGCCATGGTTAATTAACTGTAGTTAGAAGAATTGTTAAAATAGTGGTATGACTCACAAGATTGTTGCAAATATTGATTTTGATAGTGCTTGGTCTGTAAATTGCATTATAAATTAATCAGGATCTCAATGCAGGTAGAAATTTTTAATACCTATTTAGATAAGTTAGGTAAGTCCTCAAAACTGATAACCTCTATTTCCAGAAACTCAGGCTTTAGCAAGGGTAAGAAAAGAATAATGTTAAAGGCTGACTTACAGAGATACGTTTCTAATAACTAGCAGTGTTTTTAAAATCCTTAGTTCAATTAGGCAAACTCTGTGCTTAAAAATAAAGTGTCCTAACGCAATTTCATTGGCTCAGAAGTATATATCCTCACTTGCATGTGTTTTACTGCCACAATTTGTATGTGCAAGTAGTGTTTTTTTAAAATATGCTATTTTTGTGTACTCAGGAACAGGTTTCTTGTTTGAAGAAACAAGGAGCAAACAGTATGGTGGGCCAATGGCCCTTACCATACCTTTTCCCAAAAGATTTTTATAAATCCTCTCTCAATCTTGCAAAAATCCTAGCAGGTGAACCATTCATGTTCTTTTTCAAAAATAAATAAATGGAGAATTCAAACTTGCCCAAGACCATTCAACCTGTCTACAGAGCTGGGTTGTTGTCCATGAACATAATGGCCCAAGACAGCTTACACACATTATTTGATAAAGTACTAACACAGATAAACCCACAAAAAGAACAGCTAAAATGATTAGCAGGGTTTGTTGGCTCCAGCTGCTTCCTAGCAGATTTGAACTGAAGATTTAGCAATTTGACTCCAGTAAATAAATGCAGTCAAGCCATCATGTCGGAACCCTGAATTATACATGACCCACTCATTTTAAGTCTGAGCTTCAAATTCATCATTTAGATCAGCCTTTCCCAACCTTTGGGTCTCCAGATATTGCTGGAATATAACTCCCATCAGCCCCACCCAGCATGGCCAATGATGAGGAATTATGGGAACTATAGTCCAGCAACATCCGGGGACCCAAAGATTGAGAAAGGCTGATTTAGATTATCTAGAGCAGTGTTCTTCAAATTTGGGTCCCCAGATGTTGTAAGACTACAACTCCCATCAACCCCAACCAGCTTAGCTATTGGACAAGGATGAGGGAAGTTGTACTCCAACAACAGCTGAGGGCCCAAGGTTGAAGAACAGTAATCTAGAGTAATCCACCTCTCCCATTTTCTCCACAGTAAAAACAGAGCAATCACATTGTTGCAAAAGCTGCTGAAGGGCAACCAAATATCCACTGACTAGTATAAGCTAATCAAAACTAGTTATTGGTTACAGAACTAGTTACAGTGTGGTTATTTAACAGACCCTTTGATTCAAGGTTCAAATAAAACTAGTATTTTGCATTTGGAATTATACAATGCATTTACATACCTCCTGAGGTTCCACCACACAGTAGTGATATAAGTACTGATTCCAGAGGATTCCAGTGTTTGTAGCTGAGTAATATGGGCTGCACAACACATTAATCTGATTGTAAAACATCGATCCAGAAGCTTGTGCCATTGGGTTTACTGCCAGTACATATACTATGGTCGCAATGAACACAAAGAAGAGAAAGATAGCACTTCCTATGATTAGAAGGAGGTAATACCTCCTTGTCCTGGACATACCAGTCTTGGTAACGTTCGTTACAAAAACCACCAATCCAGCAATAAAGCAAAAAGCTGCCATTGCCAGTATGAAGCCTTTTGCTGCTCGTGGGTCAATATAATTTCCTCCAAGGCCATAGGCACCTCCATAGCCATAAGCACTTCCAAAGCTACCATAGCCGTAACCATAGCTGCCTCCAAAACCTGTTCCTCCATAGGAAGGGTATCCCAGACCACCTCCCAGAGTACCGCCATATGCCTCCATGTCCCAAGACAATGTGGATGCAACACAAGCAAAAATGCCAATGCACATCACTATTATGAGAACTGACATGATCTTGATTATTCCTGGAGGGGAGGACCATTTGTAGAAGTGTTGAACTTCATCTTCTGGATAGTAGGAATATGCAGGCTGAGAGAACATTGGCTGAGAATGGAATTCACCACCATATGTATTATTGCTTGGAGCATAATGCGAAGGTTTGCTATGAAGACAAAAAAAAGCCTGTTACAAACAACTTTTAACCTTTTCTAGAGGATAAGTAAGAAATGTCAAGGTAATTCCCCTTGATCCCTTTAAAAAACAATCAAATCACTAACCTTTTAAATAATATACATACATAATCTGCCATGTTTGAAATACACAATATGATATGTATGTAGTCTGTACAGCATTTCACAATATTCAGCTGGCCTTGGTAGGCAATCCAAATTACTCAATTGTAGGAAGCAAGAACCTGCCCAAGGTTGGTATCCATCTCCTATTCCAGCTGCAAGTTTAGAAGGACCTTGGGGGGGGGGGGAGAATCTGATCCACTTCCCAAAACCTTACTAAGTTGTATGCAGCCATAAGCTGCTGCAGCAGCCTGGCTTACCAGAAATGACTGGAGCTGAGGGCTGTGTGTAAACAGCAATGGTGCCTCCTTGTACACTGAGCCCTTCCTAAGTGTTGAAAAGGGAGCAGGATGAGATGAAGTACTTCCATGAGGCACAATGCCATTCAGTTGATCCCCTGCCCTCCTTCTGAGATTAGAGTTGGGTAATGGGCTCCCAACTGCACCTTCTGCTCCCCTCCATCCACCCAACTCTAAGCTTTCATTTCAGCCACCTTTTAGAACAGGAGTGGGGAACCTCTGGCCTGTGTGTCAGATGTAGCTCATCAGGCCTCCTAGGCCTTAACTGTGAAGGCATTTTAGGGAAGCCAAGCCTGCCTCCCTATCCTACATCTGATGTCGTAACATGGTATCAGGTGTGGGGCATGTAAGGGCAGGGCTTTAAAAGGCACAACTGGGAATGTAAAGTGAGCTCTCTATTCCTTTGCTGAAGTAAGGTGTACTACAAACTGCCACAGCTGATGGCTAGTAGGAGCATGCCTTGCTCAAGGAGGGAACACCACTTCTCCCTTCCAGTGCTGCTTCCCAAGTGGCACATTTCGGGGATTAACAGAAAGAACACAGCAAGGATCCCTGCACTTCCCCTTTCTACCTCCAACATCAGGGGTGAAAAGGAAAAGTGGAGAGATGCTTTCAAAGCATAGGGCTGGCAATGCCTCTTGTGCAAGGGATTATGACAGATGGGCAAGACAACCCATCTGTCAATATTGTTCCCCACTTCTGCCTTAGCATCAAGTTTCTTCTTCCTTCTCCAGCACACTTCTTAACTTTAAGAAGTATTTGGTACTTGAGCTGCCACCGCTGTGTATTCCACAGAACATATCTGTAGACACTCACCATCTCACTATTATTGGTGTGGGCTGGAGGGAAGCAGCAGCACCTGTACCAAGTACTATTTAGTGCTGGGAAGTTTGCTTGTTTTAACAAAAGTTTTAACTGTTTTTAGAAGTTTTAGTTGTATTATGTTATTGTTGTGTTTTGTCACCCTAGGGTCCTTCAGGATTTAATAAGTTTAATAATTTAATAAATAAGTAATAAGTGAGAAGATTGTTTGTTCAGCGCTGACCGGTGCTGGGGAGAGAGAGGAGGTGGCAAGAGCACACAGTTCAATGAACAGGTGCTCGCAGAGGGGAAGTGAGCCCTCACCATGGCATGCATGGATTTGTTGACCTCCAACTTTACATCTGATTACCTGCCAACAAAAAGCGAAATATGAAAAGTGGCCCTTATCTGCCCGTCACAAGACCGCAAATGTGGTTGAGGGAAAGGGAAAGAAAAAGTGTCCACCTTTATTATCACAGGTGAGGATGCATGAAAACCTCTTAGGTTAGCTGGATTTATTAAATATGATGTAATATCATGTAGTAAATGTATTTACGTGCACAAGAAAGCACTATTGTGTATATGCGTGTTTATATACATGTGTGTATATATGTTTGTGAGTGTGTGCATACATACAAGAGAGATATTCCTCCCCTAAAACAAAATGGAAAACAATACTATTCCTTTTTAAATACATGAACAGAACTCTCGTACTTCCATGTATTTTAAAAGGGAGAGCAACCTCTAAAACACAAGAAGATAATTTTATAATTGACATGGCATGTGTTTTGTATTTTGTGACAAAGTGGACCTAAGGCTCATTTCAGCCACCTTGCCCACCTCTTAAAAGCATAAAAAGTGCATTAAAAGAGAGGGCAAACAGCAGCTGTATAGGACCCCATTGATCCCTATTGCCTGGTGTCCAAACAACTCACTTTTCAGTCACAACTCTGGCTTCACTCATTGGCTAAAAACACAGACAGGCTGGCTCATTTCACATAAATTGTACATTAGAAGGATACCTGCACATTTGCTTCATAACTTTCTTTGTAGGAGGGCTAGAGATTTGCTTTGTTTTTTACAAAAATGAAAGCTCAGATTCTGGGCTACCTACTGGGGGCACTCGTGGACAATGGATTGGTGGCCCCGCTGTCCATAGGAATGTCATCACAGGATAGACAATGGTTAACTTGTTTAGTGTCATCATTGCTCTGCCTTAAGCAGTGCATCACCAAACTCTCTAGCAGCAGTGGACCATCGTGTACATTTTCCAGCCTCATGTTGCTCACTAATATGGAACCAGTTTCATGGGATTCAGAGTATCCTTCAAGATCATCTCCCTTGGTCACTCCCTCATGGGCAAGAAAACCTAGAACCTACACAGCAACTTCATAGATCACCTTTGCCCAACCTTGTGCCCTCCAGATGTTTTGGAACCCCATCAGACACAGCCAACAGTCAACCTTCTCCGGGTTAGGGAAGGCTGACACAGCTATCATAATTGTACAGGGGGAGCATCCATCCGCCATAGCGCCAGCCATCTTTGCCAAAAGGTACCTCTGTTAAACAGTACTTTTGCCAGTCATTTTCAGTGTGACACTCCTGTCAACAGGCCGATGCACCTCAAGTCAAAATCTCAGCTCGCAAGACTGGAAACAGAGGGCAATTATTTTTATATTATTAAATATTTGTATGCTCAGTAAATAGCTCCTGCCCAAAAACATACACACTTTTATCATGCAAAAGTGCAGGTGTTATAATGTAATGACTAGGCTGTTAACCTCCACTAGTCACAATACACAGGAAAAGCAAAGATTAACAGTTCTGCCACTCTATTAAACAATGACAACTTGATCCTAAGCACATTATGTGGGAATAAGTTTTAACCGATTTAAAAACAGGATTTATTTCTATCTAACTTCACAATTCCAAGGTACTGGAGCTACAGAGGTGAGCACATCAGAGATTATGTTTTCTTTCCAGCCGCCTCCATGTTTTTTAAAACTATAAACCATATTTTAAGCAGAGGGATGTTATAAGACAATTTGTTGTGAAAGGGGAAGATGGATTCTGTAGCTAGAGTGTGGTGGTGTTTCTAAAGCCAGCCAGCTACAAAACTTACTTCTGTTTACGATCAAGGTGTAAATATTTGGCTATGGACTCAGATTCACTAACACCTTCGTTTGCTATGAAATCCACAAGACTGCTTGCTAAGCAAATTTGGTTTCCTATCAGGTAGCTACCCTTGTCTCCTGCCATTATATTGTCACAACCATTTTGAAATCTCTCCATATGCACAGTGGATTTAACATGGTACCATATATAAAGTAGTTTTAACAATGCTCTATATATTGTAAGGCAGTACAATCTACAGCAGGGGCAGGATGGTCTACCCCCTTATGCCCTTGAATCTCATGGAATCTCTGCCCCCCACGCATACAGAGCAAGTACGTTGTGCTTTCAGATGTAAAAAGATACCTGCTTTATGGATATGATCATTATATAATTTCATTTTCAAAATATGCATTGTTTTGTCATGAAATATCCATCATGTTAATATAACTCCACCTACAGTTTATACAATTAATGCTGGGAGCTGCCAGAATTCTTATCTTTAACCGTATACACTACTTATCTGCAATCATATGAACTAGCAAAAAGGAAAGAAAAATAGATATTTACAATTCATCAGGTCGATAAGGCGGAGGACTTTCAAATGGTCTGGATGACATAGTGGAAACTCTGGAGTGATTAACTAAGATTTTCAAATCTATAAAAGGAAAAGAAAGAATACTAATAAGCTAACTGTAGTATATTAGGTCAACCAAAAGCAAATTGTCAATAGTTATATACCAATGTGAAATGGTAACATTCTAGATTAACATTATTTACATATATATTAATATCCTGCTCTTCTTCCCAGTAGAAGCCCAGGGCATATCAGGACACAACATTGCAAACTCTTTTTAGCCAAGTAGATGTGGACAGCAGAGACTGAATTACTCATTTTCTATCAGGGGTCACCAACCTTTTTAGACCTGCAGGCACGTTTGCAACCTGGCGAAACTTGTCATGCACAACCCCCCAAACATATACCACAACCAAGTCTATTGGCTACAACAGAATACTCCTTTCAAGCCTAATTTCAGCAGGGGGAGAGGACCCTGTGGGCATCAGGGAAGGACTCTGCTGGCACATATGAATCTGCAGGTGCCACACTGGTGACCCATGTCTTACATCTATGATATAGGATTGACTATTTTTATGTTCTACCTAGATTTATGTGCAATCCTGAGTATGTCTATTTGGAAGTAAGTGTCACTTGATTCAATGGGCCTTACTCCTAAATATGTATGAAAAGGATTGCAGCTTAAGGATGCACACAAGACACACAACCAATTTTCATAATAAGCTTTCTTATTCATCATTCCATTACCATAATTAAATTATCATAATTAAATTTATTTGATGTAATGAAAATAGATTTGTCCAATATACTGCAATCCAGATTTTTAAAGATACATCACCAGAAGCCCTGATACAAGGATGAATCTTTCTCCCGCACAGCAACAACTTTGTTCATTTTAGTGGAGATGGCAGATCTATATACATGTTCAACGGCCACGTTCACATGTCATGCTAAGCCAGGTGTGTTGATTTGCAGGCTGGTGCATACAGCTTGGGCACTTCCATTTTGCTACCCTTTTCTGCAACCAACTACAAGCCTTGGCTTAGCCTGTTGTCTGAACCTGCATTGGTGGCTTGCTTCTCTCCAAACACACAATGATGTCATGCTAAACCCAGCCCCGTGGTTTGTTGCTCCTGGCTAGAAGAAGAGCAGCAGCAAAATGAAAGCACTCAAGCTGTCAGCACTCCCAAGCTGTGTGCAATATTGTGGTTTAAAAACAAACCGCACATCTTGGTTAGTGTTGCACATATGATCACCATGGCCTTTGTGTAGACCAGCCTTTGGGTCTCCAGATGTTGCTGGACTACAACTCCTATCATTCCTGACCATTGGCCATACTGGCTGCGGCTGTTGTTGTTTAGCAACATCTGGGGCCCCAAAAGTTAGGAGAGGCTGGTGTAGACAAATCTTTCACTTGTGTTCTATAAATAGTGCCAGACAGACCAATGCACAGCATCTATTTTTGTTAATATAAAGGTTTCCCTTTAAATCACCATCTCATAACTGTCTCCAAGCCCCTCCCTCATTTTTTTCAAGAATATACATTTGCAAACATGAAAATATAATGGCTATAATATATACCTATACTAAGATGATTCCCATATTTCATGGTTTAAGTTACAATGCTAACCATGCTAGGGCAGGCAGTGTTCTTCAACCTTGGGTCCCCAGATGTTAATGGACTATAGCTCCCATCCTCCTTGACCATTGACCATGCTGTCTGAGGATGATGGGACGTAGTCCAATGTCATGCGGGAACCCAAAGCTGAAGAACAATACACTAGGGGAAAGGCTCCACTGAGCTAAATGGAAATGACTTCTGAACCACCATAAACCTATTCCAGGTCATTGGAAGTACAGCCCATACAAAATCACATTTGGTTTAACCATGCCAAATAAATAAAAATATGAAGTAATGGCAGCAGGTCTACCTGTTGTGTGTTCTGGCAACTACTGGGTTTATGTAACTTGAAAAAGTGATAGATACATACAACTATAGTATTCCAACTAACTGCAGTCTACATTCTGAACTAAATTGCCATTTTGTAATTCAGACGTTTACTGGAAAACCAACAGGTAAGAGTGAGAAAACCCCTTTTAAAGTATATTCATTCTTTTAGCTAAAACAGTTTTATCATATCCTTGCAAGAAGGATAACGCACAAAATTAGGGGGGGGAAGCCTTTAATCTGATCATACCACAGATAATGCTTACAGTTTCAATCCATTCTACTCGCCTGTACTTACATATGTTATTATTTAATTCTGCGACATGCTTATGTTTGTGAAACTAATTTCCAAACTTTTGAGGAGACTGTGTCAACTGATCAGAATCCACCCTTACCCAAGACATCAAACTTCCCCAACCTTCTAAGTGCATTGTTCACAACATGCAGTGCTCCATGACGCACTTACAGAAGTCCTCCAGCTCACTAGAGCGTCTTAGCCCTCTACTCAGCAAATAGAACCCATAGCCCTTAACATGAAGCAGTTTGTGGTGAAAGCCCTTTAAATTATGTCCTTTAATATGAAAAACTTGCAACACAACCTTACACATATTTATTTGGAAGCAAGACCCACTGGGTCCACAGGGGCTTACTCCAAAATAGGTGTGCAGAGAATCGCAGCCTTAGGAAATGAAAGAACAGAAAAGTAACTGACACCACTCAAGGAAATCCTTCATGCCCTCAAAGCATCCCACGAAAATGATGCTTTCACTGCTGAGCTAAAATTGAACTGGAGCAGAGAACTACAACACCACAGGGCGTGAAGTGGGGATTTTAATCTATTGTGAATAAGAATTGTGAATAAGAATCCAGGAGACAACTTGTTTTGTATTAATTACAACAGACGAACAATAATCCTGACCATGTCTACTCAGAGGCAAATCCCAGTGAATTCAATGGGATTTACTCCCAGGTAAGTGGGGTTACTGAAGTCTTGTAAAAGAGGTGTTTGAGGATGTACATGTGAAAAAGAAGTCACACGGTTCAACCCCAGAAAGGCTAGCGGCCAGAGATATCATGATTTTACAATTAAGTGTAGAAAAATTTGATACTAACAGTTCCAATTATCTATCAGACTCTTGATGATTTAGTATCCTCTGATTGTAATAACCAGGAGTTTCTCGTAACCACACTGGGTTATAAACCACTTTCAGAGAACACAGCTCAAAGGAAAGCTACTTTCTAAATGACAGAAAAAAGAAAAGACAAAGGAGAATTCCTAAGAATCAGAAAGACTTAAGCACCTACTTGATTAAAATAATCCATTTAAACTGGATCTATCTGTAAGCAAAGCAAATCAGAACTATTGTATTGAAAGATGGACTTAACCCTTTTCAGTACACCAACAGTATAATGTTTGAGATCAATAAATTAATACATCAAGATGACTCAAAGAGCATTTGCAGAAAAACTGTTAAGAGACAAATGTAACAAAACATTACATCTCAGTCATATGAAGTAAATCACCTAGGATAAGCGTTATTCTTTCAAGTTCAAGGGGAAGGGGAAAACTAGAAAAGCATGGCTCCCTTCTTCCTTTCTTTCCCACTCACCACAATGCATACATACCCTACAGGGCTCACTCACACCCAACTTTAGGTAACAGAGAAGTTTGAACAAACTCGTTCCATCAAGAGCGATTCGGGCTGACAGTAATCTCAAATCAGGCAACAGGACTGAAGCGGCTTAAACCGAAATACTACACAGAATAACGCAACTAGTGTGGGGATAGTAGAGATCCCGCCTAAAATCACTGCTAGCCTGAGCAAAAGCACTATGATGGTCTTCCTCCCTCCCTTAATATCCACCTGCGCGGGACATTTATCGACATTTTATACTTTTTTTTAGACTCCCAAAACCAGCTCCCCGCAGACGAAAACGTACCTCCGCTCCTCCGATGAGCTCTAACCTGTTGTGTCTCCCTCCTCAAGAATTACACCTGTTTCTCCAGCTCCACCTCCCCGCAGACAGAGCGAGAGGGCGGACACCCACCGCACCCAAGCCAGCGCGGGGCATGCGCACTATCGGCATACCTGGGGAAAGGGCGGGGAGAAAGAGGCGACCTTCCAACCCTCTCCCCCTCAAAACCCGCCAAGCTTGCTCGGAGCGAGCTGCTGCCTTGTTCGGAAGGCGCGCGGCGGGAGGCGCGCGCGGCGCAGTTCCATTGGCAAAGCTCCCTCCCACTCCTTCCCAACCCAACCCAAGTTGTGGGCGGGGCCTTGCACTACTCAAAATGGCAAAAGAATGCAGTGTTTGTGCGTGAGCGACTTATTCACCTGAAACTCGCCCGGCGGCAACAAACAGGTTGTTCCTGCAATTCTTCCAAGGCGAGAGCGCGCGCTTTTAAAGCGACAAGGCTCTGTTTCGAGGTAAAGAGTTCCGCTCTGCTCTTGCCTCACCGTTTCAGCCACAAAAAACAGACAGGCATATGCCTCAAGGCATTTACCACAGACTCAGATATGGTCAACTTCATTAAGATTGCTGCATCTTCATGCTGCATTTGAAACCAGGTGTTCTTCTTTGGAGTCAACCACGTACCTATGCGCACTGGGGGAAGAGGTACTCTTTCCCTCACGCAAGTGTTTAATAATCGTCCGTACACTTTTCATTTCTGAATTGTCTCTTTTCCGCAAAATTACATTTAAACAACCAACATTTTAAAATTGATCTTAAAGGAAAGCAGGCTGAGCTCATATCTGAGCCAGGATTTAGGCTGTAATCCTAACCATGTCTCCTCAGAGGTAAATCCTGCTGAGTTTAATTATGTTTATTTCTAGATAGATGGAGTTAGGATTACAGCCTTAGCCCTCAACCACCACCACCCCTCCATCACCACCTATACTCAGCCCTACAATATAAAGCAGTGTCTCTGAAGATATACAGACTTAAATTTTGAGAGTTAAGAGCGACCTTAGAGGTCATCTAGCCCAACCACATACTCAACACAGGAATCTTTTTTGGTTCCACCTGGCACCAGCCATGCACAAGAATAGAGAATGAGATTATCGTTGCTTTCCGTTGAATCCCTTTTACCCATTGCTAGATAAACACCATCATTTGAGAAAAGCCTAGAACTTCTGTTTGCCATCTATGTACCGTTACAGGATTGGGGGGCTGATATGTATGATATCTTTTGAGTTCTCTCCAAGCCTGTGGTTTTATATCTGTAAGATGAGAGTCTGTAGTTGAAGGAACTGCTGAAGTGGTCAAACCAGTGTCTTTGTTAATGGCTCTATATGGACCTTCCGTAAAATGAACCTGACAAAAGAGAATTCTAACTGGGAGTGTGATTAAATGAGTCAAAGTATAGGGAGAGAAAATGGTTGTATATAATTGTTATCCAGTGATTCCATGAGATAAGTTATCAGTTATTTAAAGTGTTCCTATCTCAGCTTCAGACAGGATGTTATGCATTTAGAGAACTTTAGAGTTTGAGAGGTTTTTATATCCCTGAAGTTCCAAAGGTGAAAAGAAATCCAAAGGAGTCAGCCACTTCAGTACGTGTTGTCAAACACCTTTTTAAAAAACTGTTATTTTTCACATTGAGATACACTCAAATACTAGTGGTGGGTGTGGGCTTGCCATACAGCCTCAAACCCAACATGCTAAAATGTTTAGAATGTCAAATTTCTGGTGAAGTCATGAGAATCAGAGAAATATAGACACAATGAGATTCAGAGGCAGTTGGAAGATGTACAGAGGAATATAAGGAGCTGCCTTATATAGTCAAGACTGTAGAGCCATCCCAATATTTTAGACTACAATTCTCTTCCGCCCCAGCCTCCTTTGACAAGACTTTAAAATTCACCCATTGAAGGGAAGATTTTTTGCCAAGCAACCAAAAGGAGGACATACAGCAAGAGTAGCCAGAGGCACATGTTAATACCAGCAGGCACTAGGGGTTCACTGAAATGGGAGTCAGAGCCCCACCAGGTAGAAAGGGGCAACATGTTCAGAAAAAACAACAACTCTTGTCAGAGATGGAGATGTAAAATTTCCAGAAAAGCTATGGGAAATATTTTTTTTCCTGGTTTTGGGGAAAGGGTATTTTGGGGGAAATTTAAATATATACAATACTATGGGTGTATCAAACACTGCCATTCCACTTGCTTGCACACTGGAACTCCTGTGCAGCCTCCTCATAATCTCAAAATCTGCTCCAGAGAGTTGGGAGATTCTCCAAAGCAGAGTTTGAAGGTGCATGAGGAGAGGAAGTCCTGTTGCACAGACAGAATGCCCTCTCGTGCAGTGCTGGATGCAGCTCTTACTCTCATATGAAACCTAAACTTATTTTGCTGTTTTAAAATGCATATGTATATTTATGATTATTATTTATTACATTTGTATACCGCCCCATAGCCGAAGCTCTCTGGGTGGTTTACAACAATTAAAAACATTAAAAACAAATATACAAATTTAAAAACACCTTTTAAAATGACAGTCACAAGCTCTGTTCTGCAGTTGGTTTAGAAATGGGAAACTGACTTGTGCAGTTCCAGTACAAGATCTGCAATGGTGACTCTCCCTGTGTTGAGATATGAGCCAGATAGGCATATCTGGAACCCATACATCTCACTGCTAGGGTGCC
The DNA here is from genome assembly GCF_030035675.1 of Rhineura floridana. NCBI lineage: Eukaryota > Metazoa > Chordata > Lepidosauria > Squamata > Rhineuridae > Rhineura > Rhineura floridana. The sequence goes on from NC_084480.1 coordinate 51,014,326, forward strand.
AATCATTGCTGCTTGGAATGTTATGCCAAATGTGTGATGAACAAGTTAGTCACACATCTTCTTTAAGCGTTTCTTCACTCTAGCTTCTTGTCCTAACTTGCCTTTTAAAACACACTTTACAAATTTATTTCATCTTTAAAAGGACCCATTCCCAAAGCTGTCTCTGGTGTGGTGCCTGTTGCTCACTAACGTCTACTCATCAGTGCCACTAGGGTGGAACTGCAGATTATGCATGAAATGAAGACACTAGTTTCTGCTGCTGCCTTGTGTTGATTTCCCCCAACCCCTCTCCTGTATAACTTAATTAGCATATAAAATCATATCATTTTGCACACTTATGAAAATTACAGAGCACTCCTCTGCAAGCATACTCAGAAGCAAGACCCATTCTGTTTAGTAGTTATTCCCAGCTAGATGAGCAAAGGATGTTAGTTGTTCTGAAGAGAGAAAAAGTCAACCTCAAGGGAGCAGCCAGGTCAAAAGAACATCAGATGCAGGATCCTTGCTTCTAGTATCTCTAAAATAGGCTTAGAGATCTTGCTTCTAGTATCTCAAAGGTCACCAGAAGGCAGCAAGCTGCCGTTCACATTTAAGTGCAGAAATGCATCTTGAATTGGTGCATTAAGTATACAATATATATAGGAATTCTAATTCTCTAATGCTGAAGATTTTTTTCATATAAAAATCTTTAAACTGCATATTTTGAGTGAGTAAAATCTTCACTTAAAAAAAATTCATTCATTTAACAAATATATTTATGAGATTTCCCCCCCCCCCTGCATTCCTTCAAATTTTCCATTGGAAACACTGGAAAAAGAGAGTTTCCTCCTAATTTTTCTAGTCAGAGGCTAAAAGAGAGGGAGCTCCCAGCCTTTCCCAACTAGTGGGCCACCAGGTGTTGTTCAACCACAACTCCCATCAGCCTCAGCCAGCATTGCCAATGGTCAGGAAAGATGGGAATTGTGGTCCAACAACATCTGGTGGCCCACTAGTTGGGAAAGGCTGTCCCAGGACTTAATCCCACACTGCAAATGCCAAAAACCAGATTAGTTTCAACAAGCGATGGTGTGGAGTTGACTTGTGTTTAAGCTATCCACAGTTCCAAGTTTAGAAGCCATAGTTAATTAAAAGCAAAACAACAACAACAAAACCCCGCAAGGTTGAAAAGAGGAGAGAGGGGGCACATGAGTTCAGGAGGAAGCATGTGTAATTCACATAGCCCTAAACCATGGTTTGGTGTTATAACTAAATGCAGCCGAATATGATTCTACAGTTTAGATAATTGTATATGTTCAACTTGAGAAATACTCTGACTGATATTATAGCAAGATAAATTAATTTACTTGGATGATGGGTTATTTAGTTATTTTCTCTTACAGAATGGGAAATCAACACATTCATCTACTTTTGACTAAAACTGTACCAGCATGCTGTCTTCTCAATGGAAGAGTTTGGTAGAGATATATTGAATAAAACATAGCTCTACTTGGAATTCTTTGTCTTTTGTTCTACCCTGAGCACGTGCTAAAACAGAGTTTAACGAATTTCCTAGATATTATTAGGAATGAGCACACTTCATACACAAATACATACATACTTGTGCACATTTTGCAATTAAGGGACTCTGTCATTCATCCAATAATTCATATCCTCAAAAACAAGAAATTAAAAGAGGATGACAAATCCTGATTATGCGTGGATAAATTAGCTATGATGAGAGTTGCATCATTCTATTTAAGTATCTTTTCCTTCGGCTTTCCTTTTCTCTTTCTTGCATAATGCTTTGAATCATATATTTTCCCAAGTGCCCTTCTTTGAAATAATTACTTTGAAAAGCGAGTTAACACAGAGATTAAGTTCCGACAGATGTTAAATATGCCCCCAGGATAAAAACCTCAAGTACATGTAACATGGAGTGGAATTAAGAATGTACAGTCATGCTTAATTTAGCAGAGTTTGTTAGAATACAAGCAGTTCTAAATACCTGTAGCTTCTTTCCTTTCAAATCAGCAGAGCATAGGTTCAATCTGATAAACAGATACTGCTTATGTCATACTAATAAAAGGTAACACATTAAATACTTCCTTGCACAATACACAATTAACATCATGAAGCCATTGCCCAAATATTTAAAAGCATTTATATACCAATATTTAAAAGCATTTATATACCCAGGGCTGGATTTAAACTTGTTGTGGCCCTAAGCTATAATATGAGTGAGGCCCTTCCCTCTTCAACAAGTATGTGCATTACTTACAGGGTTAGCACAGTCAACGCCACCACCAACACGTGGGCTGTTTTCTGCAAGAATCCAAAAGGCTGCATGTGTACAACTTCTATACTGTTTACTGTTGTCGGCAAGCGAGCCACAACGATATTCAGTATGTACCAAAAATTATCTTCATTTTGTATGATGTTTATGGTTTCCCAGTGGCAATGTTGTAAACCTTTTTTTTCTTTCTAACACAAGGCTGCTCGTAATGTGAGGCCCTAAGCTGTAGCTTGTTTAGCTTGTATGTAAATCTGGCCCTGTATATATCACCTTTCTGAATACAAATTCCTCCAAGGCAACTTACATATTAAAATAAGAGTGCATCATCAGCTAACAGACTAATATTCCCCCCCCCCAAAAAAAAGCTCTCAAAGAACAATTCTAGTTAATAAAAATATTGGCCAGAATCCAGAAACTAAAGGCATATAACAACAAATGGTTTCACATGCTCCATGGAATTTTTTACTGTTTTCTCTTTGACTAAGCAGAACCTGCCATTCCATATCACAAACTGTTTTTATCAGGTTCAAAAGCACTTTACCATGTGGCATGCAGGGCAGCTGCTTCTCTTCAACACTAGTCCAATTCTCCCATGGGAGTACAAAGGTAGTTTCAGATACCTATAGAACCTGACTATTATCTGTAGGTACTGTTTCATCTTCATGACTGAGAACATTAGACCACAAGTATTCTTGTTTTTCAAAATATAAGATTACACACTATGCTAATTCTGCCGTAAGTGTTTAACTTGCTCTTTATTTACTGCCAAAGTAAAAAAGAACAAGCCTGAGCCATTTTTTCCAGAAATCTTTAGTTCTTCTTTCCATACATTTTATGCAACACATTACTTTCAAAATAATGGGCATCTTTTACGCTCTGTTTAGCTATAACTATTCTATTGCAGACAGAAAAACTACTGATTTTAAATGTTCAAGAAGCCTTTTCTAGATGTCCAAAAACTATAATTACATTGTAGAATCTACCAGATATTATAAATTACTTTCTTAATTTGTTGTTATATGCCTTCATCAATCACAACTTATGGTGACCCTATGAATCAGCGACCTCCAATAGCATCTGTTATGAACCACCCTGTTCAAATCTTGTAAGTTCAGGTCTGTGGCTTCCTTTATGGAATCAATCCATCTCATTTGGTCTTCCTCTTTTTCTACTCCTTTCTGTTTTTCCCAGCGTTATTGTCTTTTCTAGTGAATCCTGTCTTCTCATTATGTGTCCGAAGTATGATAACCTCCATTTCATCATTTTAGCTTCTAGTGATAGTTCTGGTTTAATTTGTTCTAACACCCAATTATTTATCTTTTTTTGCAGTCCATGGTACGTGCAACACTCTCCTCCAACACCACATTTCAAATGAGTTGATTTTTCTCTTATCTGCTTTTTTCACTGTTCAACTTTCACATCCATACATAGAGATCGGGAATACCATGGTCTGATCCTGACTTTAGTGTTCAGTGACACATCTTTGCATTTGAGAAGCTTTTCTAGTTCTCACTCTTAAAGATATCATCAGTACAGGGCATAGTCACCATGTGGTCCCTTTACTTTCATGATTATATTTCCAGAATTTGCCATCTTTCCATGCAAGCATTTACTGTGAAACAATTTGATACTGCTGTGGCTCTGAAGGTGCATTGTTAAACCTGTTTCTAGATAATGGAATAAAGCAGACAATGTTAACACTTCAGTTCAGCTGCAACAATTCTAAAATGGATTTAAAAATGTATAGCACACATGCAAGCTGTTTTCTATTCTTCATAAAACTGGCAAAGTTAATGTTCACTTTTCAAAAGAGGTCATAGTGTATTGCTGAACCTGAACAAGTCTACATTGTGATTTATTTATTCCTCCAAAATGAACTGAGGTTGCTGAGTTACACAAGGCAATTAAGACTAATTCACGTGTCTCAGAAAGAGGTTATCATTTCTGAATGTGTCAATTCTTGCTGAAAATGTTTTTCATACTTTATGTATTTGTGAAGGGCAAGACACTCTGGCCTCTGCCATCAGTCAGGAGATCAACGGCTATTGGGAAGCTGCTCCCTCCACCCTCCAGGAAGAACATCATGGCAAAGGGGAGACTAACTGGCCCCATCTATTACCCACAGAAGGAGCAGCTGCAAGGAGCTTGTTTCACCCCTGTAAGAAACTCTGTAACTAAGAACTAGTGTCCCAAGTTTTCTTTCCCCCCTCTTCCCTCTCAATTCCTTTCCTTTTGTGTCATGTCTCAGATTGTAAGCCTGAGGGAGGGGTCCGTCCGTCTTATTGTTGAGAGTCACTCTGGGAGCCTTATTTTTTAGCTAAGGAACATGTTTTGTGGGACCCGTCTCCTTTTCTGAATCTATATACTATTCTGTTCGACGTGGAATTGTTTTATAATTGTAATGGTTTAATCTGTTGTTATAATTGCATATTCTATTGCCACAACCACCCTGGGATCTTGTAGTGAAGGGTGGGTAAGAAATCTTATAAATAAAATACTGGGTTTTTTTTCATGATTTCCTCCCAATTTTGTGCAAAAAGCTTTTTTTTAATGCTTTTAAAAGCATTGTTTTAATATGTTTATAAAGATGTTTTGTTTTAATAGATTTTAAAGTTGTTTTTAAGATGTTTTAGAGTGTTTTTAGCATTTTGTTTGCCGCCCTGAGCTCCTTCTGGGTAGAAGGGTGGGATATAAATTTACTAAATGAATAAATAAATAAAACCATTTCCCCCCACATTTTTCTGGTTTTTTTCCCCTCAGGCCTTCACATCTTTAACAATAAACTACAATCCCTTGCTACACATTACAATCAAACTGGGAATTGTGGTTTGTTACTATCCAAACAAACTATAGTGTTAAACAAAGGTTTGTTCTTAGCTTACTCCATTTGTGGTTTCAGCAAAACAAGCCATAAGCTCCACTTTGGATGCAAGGCTAAGCAAGAGATCGTGGTTTGTTGCTCTCAATGCTAGATGGGAAGAGTGAAGTAGGACACTGGGCCCACCACAATGGGTCAAAACAACAAACAAACAAAAACACCAGAGGAGACTCAGTCCAATACTGCTGGCTTAGAAAATTATTTACATCAAATTTTAATTATTTTTGTTGACTTATGTCCAAAAAAAAACCACTGGGAAAGGGCTATAGGTAGAAATCTTTATGAGCCACCAACGTAGCTGGCTAGAGAAACTGGAAGAAGAGATGGACACTACCCCTCACCCAATTTGACAGTCTCTATTTGCAACTACTTATTTCATTCACCACCCTAGGCTCCTGCTGGGAGGAAGGGTGGGATATAAATAAATAAAATTTCAGACTAATGAATTTTGCTGTAATTATTTACCAGAAATCATATCCAATCTTACTGGCATATCACTGCAGGAATTAATTATATGCATACTTAATTGTCAAAAAATAATAGAAATTTTTAACTGTTATATTTAGCACACAACATGACAATTGTTCACACAACGTGACAATTAGGAATTCTGCTTGTGTACCGCCCACCCCGCTGCACAGCAGACTCCCTGACCGAGGTGCTTGAGGTGGTCTCGGCTGTGCGGTTGTTTACCCCAAATCTATTGGTTTTGGGGGATTTCAACGTGCATGCTGAGGCCGCTCTCACTGGAGCCCCTCGGGATTTCATTGAGACCATGACTTCATGGGAACTGCACCTAAGTAATATAGGTCCCACCCATGTAGCCGGCCATACTATTGACCTTGTGTTTGTCTCGGGAGAGAAGGGAAGTGATCTGAAAATGGGGAATGTTTTTTCTAGTCCTGTGTCATGGTCAGATCACTACCTGGTGAATATGGATCTCTCACTGCCGCATACCCTCCGCAGGGGACAAGGACCTACTAGGATGGTCCGCCCCAGATGCCTGATGGAGCCCAAAGGATTCCTGAATGCGCTGGGTGATTTGGAGCTTACTGAAGGACACCCAGTCGAAACCCTGGTGATGGAGTGGAATGAGGAGATCACTAGGGCAATAGACCGGGTGGCACCGAAACGTCCTCTTCCCCTGAACAGAACTCAGACTGCACCCTGGTACACACCACGGTTACGCGGTCTGAGACAGGAGGTGAGACGACTAGAACGCCGATGGCGGAAGTCGCGCGCTGAAGGCGATCGAACACTGGTTAGAGCGGCAATAGCGGCCTACCAGCGGGCAACAAAGGCAGCAAAGAGGCATTTTTTTGCTGCCTCTATTGCGTCGGCAGAGTGCTGTCCCAGGAGGTTGTTCCAAGTGGTCCGAAGCCTGGTCAGTCCAGTTGCGCAGGAACCTATGGAACATTCAAAAGCCTCCTGTGACACATTTGTAAAACACTTTGCCAATAAAGTCGAGCGCCTAAAGGGCAAGATTCCGTACGTCGTGGTTACAAGTAGTGGTCCAGAGGCGGCCAGTTGCAATCTGGTCTGCTGGGATCGGTTTCAGCTTCTTCTCTCTGATGACGTGGACAAGGTGCTCTCTACTGTGAAACCAACCACTTGCTTGCTTGATCCTTGCCCTTCATGGCTCATTGTAAGCTGTAAAGAGAGACTAGGCAAAGGGATCAGGGCAATGGCAAATGCATCCTTGGAGGAGGGTGCAATGCCATTAGCCCTCAAGGAGGGAGTGATAAGACCTATTTTGAAAAAGCCCTCCTTGGACCCCCAAGATTTAAACAACTTTCGCCCAGTCTCCAATTTACCATTCTTGGGCAAGGTGATTGAGCGTGTGGTGGCTAAACAGTTACAGACACACTTGGAGGAAGCAGATTATTTAGATCCTTTCCAATCGGGCTTCAGGACTGGACACGGAACTGAAACAGCCTTGGTCGCTCTGGTGGATGATATGAGGAGGGCGTTGGATAGGGGAGAACATACTTTCCCCTAAATTGCCCCTAAAGGACCCCCAAGATTTAAACAACTTTCGCCCAGTCTCCAATTTACCATTCTTGGGCAAGGTGATTGAGCGTGTGGTGGCTGAACAGTTACAGACACACTTGGAGGAAGCAGATTATTTAGATCCATTCCAATCGGGCTTCAGGACTGGACACGGAACTGAAACAGCCTTGGTCACTCTGGTGGATGATATGAGGAGGGCGTTGGATAGGGGAGAACATACTTTCCTCGTCCTCCTGGATCTCTCAGCGGCTTTCGATACCGTTGACCACGGTATCCTGTTAAATCGCTTGGAGGGATTGGGAATGGGAGGCACTGTTTTACGGTGGTTCCGTTCCTATCTCTCCAACAGATATCAACGAGTAGCGTTGGGGGATGAGGTTTCAGACCCTTGGCCCCTTAATTGTGGTGTGCCACAGGGCTCTATCCTCGCCCCCATGCTATTCAACATTTATATGAAACCGCTGGGAGCTATCATCAGGAGTTTTGGGCTGCAGTGTCACCAGTATGCGGATGACACGCAGCTCTATCTCTCGTTTAAATCCTCACCAGAGTTGGCTGTGGAAACCTTGTCCAATTGCCTGGAGTCCGTAAGTGGATGGATGGGAGAGAACAGGCTGAGGCTGAACCCCGACAAGACCGAGGTGTTATTGGTGGGGGATAAGGGAAGGTTGGGAAACTTTGACCTGGTGTTTAATGGGGTGAGATTGCCCCTAAAGGACCAGGTCCGCAGCCTGGGGGTCATTTTGGACTCTCAACTGTCCATTGAGCCCCAGGTATCTGCAGTAAGTCGGGCAGCCTGGTACCAACTTCATCTGGTACAGAGGCTGCGACCCTACCTTCCTATACATCTGCTTCCATGAGTGAATTCCTCTCGATTAGACTACTGTAATGTGCTCTATGTGGGGTTACCCTTGAAGACGGTCCGGAAATTGCAGCTGGTACAGAATGCGGCAGCACGCTTAATAAAGCAAAGCCGTCGCCGGGATCATGTCACCCCAGTGTTGATGGAGCTACACTGGTTGCCAGTTGTATACCGGGCCCAATTCAAGGTGTTGGTATTAACCTTTAAAACCCTAAATGGTTTTGGCCCAGTTTATCTGAAGGAACGCCTCCAGTATCACCAAATATGCCACCAAACAAGATCGGCCTCACAAGACCTTCTCTCGGTCCCACCGGTGAAAACAGCTAGGCTGGTGCGGACCAGAGAGAGGGCCTTCTCGGTCATGGCCCCCACCCTCTGGAACTTGCTTCCTTTTGACCTTCGACATGCCTCCTCCCTGCTGGCTTTTCGTCGAGCCTTAAAGACCTTGTTATTCAGGCAGGCCTACGGGATTTCTGGGGTGGGTTAGGCTACTATGTTGTATTACTAACGGGTGGTTTAGATGTATTGTTGTTTAATATGGTGACTGTTGTATGAATATGTTTTAAATTGTATTTTATATTGTGTAAGTCGCCCAGAGTGTCTGTTAAGTCAGACAGATGGGCGACTAACAAATAAAATTTTATTTTATTTATTATTTATTATTTCTTTATTTTTGATACCTTCAATTCTATAAAGTAAGCATAATATGCCAAAATAAGTATAATGTGATACAAGTGACACCATGGCTCTAAATGCTGGAGGCTGTGATCTATTTTAAAAAATTGAAAAGTGAACAATAAAAGCTTCAATTTAAAAAAATGGTCTCTATCAAAAGATTTGCTAACACCAACACAAGCTCTGAAATATGTATTATCATTTGTTTCTTTACAGACTCATTTTATGAAATGTAAAATCATTTCAGAATAAAGGCGCGTATGATTTAACAAGGTCATTTTTTAACAAAGAAAAAGTAACTGTTCCAGTGCATCTCACTTTATTAGAAAAATATTTTTTAAAATCAGTACAAAAGATAAAAAGTTGATTGTAAAAAGCTAGAAAGTTTCTTTAAAGATCAGGACAAGATAGAGTATAAATGCTAATGTTTATCATAAGGCGCAATGTGGACAGACACATACAGTTCACAAATAGGATTCCTCCCTCCTGTTCTGGTGGGAACAGGTAGTTTCTGTTTAAAAATAGTCACCCTTCTCCAGAAACAGCAGTCCATGCACTGAAACATTCTGCAGCACATGGATCTGCTGTTAACAGTGGACAGTAAGTAACTCAGTAGACAATAAAAGATTTAAATTAACCCCCTTTCCCACCTGAGATTATTAGTGCTGTCAGCAGTTCAGTGGTAAACATTCGGTGATGATATATGTCAGCAGGAAAAGGAAGTCAGCACCAATTAAAACAACAACAAAAACAAGAAATGAACCTCAAAGGTGCTAATAAAAATAGCTTTATTGGCAGTGTTACTCCAATTTCATGTCACACCTAGCTCATCTGATTATAAACCTACTTTTCATCAGACAGTAGTCACTTCATTTCAAAACATAAGGAACACGAAGTGGCTACTGTCTGACAAAGATTATGCTACACTCAAAACATGTTAGGCATGACGTGAAATTGGAGTGCTTTTTCAAATAACATTATTTACTTTAACACCTTTGGTTTTTAGGCAATATACTGATCCCTTTCTTCAGCTTCCTCCTTTTATATATTCTGAATCAGATCCAGAAGTGCAGTCATTACCATAAAATCTGTTTCTTTGCTAGACTGAGAGAACTTGAGAGTTGTCCCTAACAAATGATGCCAAGCAAGAGAGGAACAGTATTTTCTAAATTTAAACATTACATTTGCATCATTCAGACATTTTTGAAGGATGTAGCACAATTAGATGTAGCTTGATCTGTCAACACCTTCACTAATACACCTTGATCATTTCACTGCTAGGTAGAAGTTGGTAGGTACAAGACCTAGGACCTTGACTGCCTGCCTGAATTTTTTCAAGTATTCAGATATTAATCTGAATATGCAGAGTTACAGAAAGTTGATGAACAAGATATTTAAAAAATAGAACTTTTATATAGGAAAAAAAATATTTACTGGTTTGTGAAACTGATACAGGGGTCAGAACAATAACAAAAAAAGCTGGGCAAGGAGGGGCACTTACTCAAGCTTGAAACAAGGCAAGGAGATGTATGGGCCACAGCATGTTTCCATTCCCAAATCCCTTCATGCAAATTAGTACTCAGCATGAGGTTCCAAAGAGTGGAAATCTCTTTATTTAGCACTTGGTGCTGAACACAGAGTTTCTAACACTTCACTGGAAACCATATAGCATTGCTCACCTGGTTTGGGTGGTGGTAAGAACTGACTCTCCATTTTTTCAAAGAGGCAATCAACCGTACCAACATAATATGCTGATAATGTGTTTGGCAGTTAGGCATGGATAGTTATCAAGAGTGTACGCAAAAATATTTTGGGGGAAGGGGAGCAAGGTCAATGAATTGTTACTACAGGTGACTGGCAACCCACTCCACCCACCATTATATTTAGAACTCTGGGGGAAGGGGAATGCCCTGGTTGCCCCCACCCCACAAACACCCATGATATGACTATCAAGTACATGCACCAGCAAGCAGGGAGTGCATCAACATTTGTGTGTATCTCTGGAGGAGTGCCTGGGCTGATACTTTTATTGAAACTTGAATTGAAACTTTATTTTTACCCCGCCCTTTTTCCAAACTGGAATTCAGGGCGGCTTACAAATAGAACTACATGTAGTTAAAAACATAGAAAAACATACAATTAAAATACAATTAAACTATGCACAACCTTAAAACCGTAAAAGGCACTTAAAAATCTAAAAACAATTTAAAATAATACAAATAATAATATAAAACAATAAACCAAGCCTTGTAAAGCCCAATCCTAAACACATTCTATCCCAAAAGCCTGTCGGAATAAAAAAGTCTTTACTTGCCAACGGAAGGATGGCAAGGAGGGGGCCATTCGTGCCTCCCTAGGAAGCGAGTTCCAGAACTTGGGAGCAGCCACCAAGAAGGCCCTATCTTGCATCCCCACCAACCGCACTTGTGAGGGTGTTGGGACTGAGAAAAGGGCCTCTCCTGAAGATCTCAGGGCCCGGGCAGGCTCGTATAGGGAGATACGGTCTGACAAATAGCCTGGACCTGGGCCATATAGGGCTTTAAAGGTCAAAACCAGCACTCTGAATTGTGACCAGAAACAAACTGGCAGCCAGTGGAGCTGTTGTAACAAGGGAGTTGTATGGTCCCTGTTACCAGCCCCTGTTAATACTCTGGCTGCAGCTCTTTGTACCAGTTTAAGTTTCCGAACAGTCTTCAAAGGCAGCCCCACGTAGAGCATGTTACAGTAGTCTAAACAGGATGTAACTAAGGCATGCATCACCATAGTCAAATCAGGCATTTCCAGGAACGGGCTCAGCTGGCGCACTAGTCTTAACTGGGCAAAGGCACTCCTGGTCACGGCCGAGACCTGGGCCTCCAAGTTCAGAGCTGAGTCCAGGAGCACACCCAATGTCCGAACCTGTGTCTTCAGGGGGAGTGTAACCCCATCCAACACAGGCTGAATCCCTATTCCCTGATCTGCCCTTCAACTGACCAGGAGCACCTCTGTCTTGTCTGGATTTCGTTTCAATTTGTTCGTCCTCATCCAGTCCATCACTGATGCCAGGCACTGGTTCAGGACCAGGACAGCTTCCTTGGCTTTAGGTGGAAAGGAGAAACAGAGTTGGGTGTCATCCGCATACTGATGGCACCGAACCCCAAACCCCCGGACAACCTCTCCCAGTGGTTTCAGATAGATGTTAAATAAATGGGGGACAAAACAACCTTGAGGGACCCCATAGGTCAACGGCCAAGGAGTCGAACAGGAGTCCCCCAGCACCACCTTCTGAGTTCGTCCCTCCAGAAAGGAATGGAGCCATCGTAACACGGTGCCCCCAAGTCCCATCCTAGCAAGGCGGTCCAGAAGGATACCATGGTCAACGGTATCAAAAGCCACTGAGAGGTCCAGTAGAACTAACAGGGACACACTCCCCCTGTCCAGCTCTCTGCGAAGGTCATCCACCAAGGCGACCAAAGCTGTTTCTGTCCCGTAACCAGGCCTGACACCAGACTGAAATGGAAGAGCTATTACATGAACCCAATTATGATAATCATACTTGGAGACACAGCACATTCACATTTACAAGAAATCAATATTCAAAAGAATAGAATTTTTAAAAAACTCCAGCAGCAAAAGAACAAACAAATTAGATTGTGTCTATATATGATCAAATATCAGGATCATAAAATTACATAAATGAAGTGAAAACAGCTAAAAAACCTTAAATTATGTTCAAGATAGTGCCCTGGTTCAAACATAATGCTAAACCATGATTTAGCAATAAGGGTACAAACAAGAAGAAGCCCAAGAAAAGCCTTGGGAATTTGCTAGCATTTACTTTCAGTTTCAATTAATCCTGGCTTGCTGCTAATACAAATCAGAAATTGTGCTTTAAAATCCTGGTTAAAAAAGCCAGCTTCTAAATGGTTTGAAATTGACTTGTTTTGAAACTGGTCTGAGTTCATTTTAAACTACAGTCTTCTGGTTCTGAAGGACATGCCAAGATTACTAATACCCTGAGGACAGAAACAAAACTCAAAGTGATCTTGACAGGCTGGAACATCGGTCTGAAAACAACGGAATGCACTTATTCCTGTTAAATTTCAAAGTTCTACACCTGGGAAAAAGAAACCAAATGCATAGTTATAAGATGTGGGATACTTGACTCAGCAATACTATACGCGAGAAGGATCTTGGGATTGTTGTTGATCATAAGCTGAATGTCAACCAACGGTGTGATGTGACTGCAAAAGGCAAATGCTATGTTAGGCTGCATTAACAGAAGCAAAGTTTCCAAATCGTTTGAATATTGGTTCCCCTTTATTTGACACTGGTTAGGCCTCATCTTGACTACTGTGTCCAGTTCTGGACACCACACTTTAAGAAAGATGCAGACAAACTAGAACAGGTTCAGAGGAAAGCAACAAGGATGATCAGGGGACTGGAAACAAAGCCCCATGAGGAGAGACTGAAAAAACTGGGCATGTTTAGCCTTGAGAAGAGAAGACTGAGGGGAGATATGATAACACTCTTTAAGTACTTGAAAGGTTGTCATATAGAGGGCTAGGATCTCTGCTTCATCATACTAGAGTGCAGGACATGGAATAATGGGCTCAAGTTACAGGAAACCAGGTTTCAGCTGAACATCAGGAAAAATGTCCTGTTAGAGCAGTACAACAATGGAACCAATTGCCTAGGGAGGTAGTGGGCTCTCCAACACTGGGAGCATTCAAGAGACAGCTGGACAGCCACCTGTCAGGTATGCTTTAAGCTGTATTCCTGTACTGAATAGGGGGTTGGACTCAATGGCTTCATATATCCTTTACAACTCTACTATTCTATGATTATCTCGAAACTCAATGTCCTAGTGAAGTATTTATCACAGCTGCATGAGACAAGGAGATGAGCACACAGTCCCAAAGCTTTGAGCTTGTTCCAGCTCGTGCATGTAGCAGTAAACAGGGATGTTGAACCTTTGGCCTCTCCAGATGTTACTGGACTACAACTCCTATCAGTCCTGACCACTGACTATGCTGGCTGGGGCTGATGGAAGTTGTAGTTTAGCAACATCTAGAGGACCAAAGGTTTCTCACAATGGTTTAGCATTATACACAAGCCAGCTTAGTATGTAAAAGTTTTTCAAAAATGTACAAGATTTAAATAGTAGCTAACAAGGATTTGAGAATTCATTTCACAGCAGAATGTTTATACAGTAATGGCAATAAATAAATATAAAAAGCACTGAACAAAAACCTTGCAGATAAAGTTGGAGTCACCCTAAGCATTCCAATTCATAACTTTGTCATATTCTTGTATTCTTTGTTTTATGTGAGAAAGTTTGTTCTTTAAGTATTCACAACGTTCTTTTTTCTCAAGAAATGTGGGATCCTGAAATAAAAAGAAAAGAAATAGTGATTAAATATTATTGTGGAGCACTTTAGAATTGGGTGGGCCTAGTCACAAAGGGTAATTCCAACAGATTTGATGATGTGTTATTTTGTTTTCCTGGGTTTCTTTGGCATTTTGTCATCCAAACTGAACACTGGGGATTGGGTAAGTCATAAATCCAAATAAATACATGAAACTGTTATTTAAATAATTTTCAATACCACAATGAAAAGTAAAATCTAGGTAGGCCCTTGCCCTAGAAATACATATTTGTCTTATAAATAGTTATAGCTATATGATTTATTTTCACCATTTAGCTATGGATTATTTGTTACACACTTTAAAGATTGTGCACATAACAGTGGTATACAGTAGGGTCCCACTCATACGGCAGGTTCCGTTCCAGGCCCCAACTGAAAAGCGAAAACCGCTGGAAAGTGGGGCCCTACTCAGCTGTAGCGCAGGAGCTTCCCGCACTCCAGCTAATTGCACAATCAGCTGGAGCGCGGGGAGCTCCAGCTGCCAGGCTCCAGCTGACAGCAATCAGCTGGAGCCTGCGAGCTCCCTGCACTACAGCTGATCAGCTGGAGCGCGGGGAGCTCCCCACACTACAGCTGATCCCTGTCAGCTGGAGCATGCAATCAGCTGGAGCGTGCAAGCTCCCCACGCTGCAGCTGATCACATACTCCAGCTGATCAGCTGGAGCACGCAATCAGCTGGAGCACGGGGAGCTCCAGCTGTAGCACGCAAGCTCCCCGCACTACAGCTGATCGCCCCGCTGGCACTGCCGTATTAGCGGAATGCCAACAAGCGGGGCCCTACTGTAATGCTTTAACTTAAAATTGCACTCATGGGAAAAACACACATGCAAAAAAATATCCTTTAAAAAGGTCAAAACATATCTCCTGTAGTGCTATAAAAATGGAACCAAATGCAAATTAACACTTCTTTTTCATAACTAGAACGCCATCAAAATCTGTGGACTGCAGTGTGACATTAGGTTCCAACTCCAGATGACACTGAGTAATATTGATTACAAAAGAAAAAAGTGAATGGACGCAGAACAATTGTGGATTTTTCCCCATATGAACCTCACATGATTTCTGTGGAATGTAAATTGGTTGCTTACCTCTAAACTGTATAATACATTGGAGACAGATACTATTCGCTGCATATTCACAACACGGTCAGACATAACTGATATGTCTAGGGACTCAATATGCTCTATACTTCTGGACTGCATCTGTATTCTTCTATTTACTTATGACATTATGAATAAAAACTAGTATTTGAATGGAAATCCACCACTTCTCCCTTGCAACCTTTATCACTAGAACTTCCTGCTAGAACAATGGTGTAACATCACCTCTCTTTCCAACTCCTATCCTTCAAATCCCCTCTCAAAACCCACCTTTTCTGTGAAGACTTTGATTAAAAGTCCTCATCCCCTACCCAAGCTAAGCTGAGGCATGTGTAACTATTAGTAGTAGTATCCTGCCCTTCTACCCTAAAATAGGGCATTCAGGGTGGCTCACAGTAAAATCATACATAATAAAAACACAAATGGGCACATGTTCTTCCTGTTTAACCTCTCCTTCATTTTTATTCCCTATCTCTGCCCTTTGCTTTCCTTGTGTTAAAGTTTAGACTGTAATGAACTGAAGGCAGGAATCTTTTTGTTACTGCTCTGTAAAACATCATACACATTAACAAGCAGTAAATACATAATGTAACTCACCGTCTTCTTCTTTCTATACTGTTGCAAAACATTTGCAATTCTGTCATGTTCCTATAAGAAAAGAAAGTCTAGCATTTTCAAAAACTCATGTGTATGGCAAGTTCTACAATGATTCTTTTCCTTATTAATTTCCTTCTGTTCTAACATTTTTTAATGCGATAGTAGTACAAGTTTGGAGTATCATCCCAGAGAGGCCATCTGGTTGCTAGGCTGAAGCTCGCAGGGACTGAACAGCAGCAGAGTCCTATTACAACCAGGCCATACCAATCCCAAATGTTGCTATTTCCCTTCAACATTTATTTTTGAAGATAAGGGAAAAAGAAAACGGAACATGTGGTGAATACTAGCTTTAACTATTTCAGTGCTAGGCAAATGCTAGTAAACTACCAAGCCGTTTTCTGCCACTCCCCTAAGCAACAATAGTCTGCAGCAACAAGCATGTCTCTGGCTTCCAAAATGTAAAGAATAGTGATGCCCCCATTGTCTAGGCTCCCATGTGTCTCTAACCAAAACTGCTTATAAATACATGTTTTAAATTCATTCTAAATTAGGTACTTACAAGAGTGTTTCCAGGATGTTGCGGTAGTTTCCTCATCAGCGCATCTAGCTCATCAAACTTCTTTAAGACTGCCTGAACCTCAGCAGAGAGCTCTTTATATTCAGAAAACTGATCATTAAACACAGCTTTATAGCGGTCTCTTTCCTCATTTGTCCGAATTGCTGGGTATTTTCTGTAAGAAATTATAATCAATGCTCCAGTATCAACTGTCTGAGTAAGTTACAAATGTATGCGTTATGGATTTTCAAAAATAACTTGTAAAAGTGTATTTTGTTGTTGTTATATGCCTTCAAATTGATTACGACTTATGGCGACCCTATGAATCAGCATCTGTTATTAACCAATCTTGTTAGTTCAGGTGCATCTCTTGTTTGGTCTTCCTCTTTTTCTACTCCCTTCTGTTTTCCCCAGCAGTATTGTCTTTTCTAGTGAATCAAAAAGTGTATTACTACATGAAAAATTGCTACTCAAGTTGTAAAACACAAATCTTAAGATTATTTTTCCACCATCTGTAGAGCACAACTTGGCTTATTTAGTCAAATCACCTGGACTGTTTTCCCAGCAATTTCATTGGTTATAACCTGGATAGTAACCGAATACATACAGGACTCTGCCTTAGAATAAAGGTTTTGGCTAAATGATGCTTGGTAATATTTCAATACAGGAATACCACGCATTAACATACACAATGGGTCCAGAGCAAGTACGTAAACTGAAAATGTACTTAAAGTGAAGCACTACCTTTTTTTCACTTATCGATGCATATACTGCACTGCAATCGTCATATACGGGCATAACTGATGTAAATAACGCATTTATAACTAAAATAAACACAGTGGGCCTTATTTTAAGAAAAGGTTTGTAGTTGGAAACTGATCGGTCGGTGGCGTCATGCCATTAAGTGTCCGTTTTTGCGAAGCCAGCGTACGTAAACAGGAATGGTGCTACTGTAAATATGTCTGTACTCGTGAGTGTCCGTAAAGTGAAGGTCCGTATAGCGGGGTATTCCTGTATTATGTTTGTTTTTTAGCACATACTTGCTATCAGGTAATTAAAGAGAATGATTTTTTATTAAGAAAAAATCCACATAGGAAGTCTCCTTGGCATGATATAATTTGAGATGCTTTATAGCTTATACAGAAAAACCTCTAGAAATTGGAAATACAAAACAGAACTTGATAAATTATATTGAATTTGCCTGCTAAAACTATTCATTCAAAATTAACTACCATAAGTAAGAACCAAATTCACTGGCCAACTAATGGAACTACTGCAATGAAAGACATCATTGCACTGATATAGCTTGAAGAAAGAAATACAGTTAGCTGGTAAAAAGTCAGTTGTAAGAAAATACAGGGACAAACCTTTTTTTACCATGCATGAAGCCCCTTCATTCAAGCCATGATTAAACCAAAAAGTCTCTAATCGTAGTTCCATTCAAACTGGAAAACTATGGTTACTAGCTTCAGAACAAGCAAGGTTGTTACACCAACTTCAACCATAGTGGCTTGGCTTGTTCCGAAACAAGTAGCCATAATTCCCTGGTTTGGATGAAATGGGAAATTATGATTAACTGAAGACTTACTGGTTTGTTTACTAATGCTGTGAAAGGAAGAGCAAAAGGCTCAGATCTCAACTCATTAATTACATTAAATCAAGACACTATCATCTGAATATGGTCACTGGGATTTATCACTCCGAGGGAGAGCTTTAAAAGGAAGGCTGTAGAGACACTTACGCTAAGTAGTCTGGCATCACTATAGGCTTAGGAATATGTCCTGCAGGTATATGGCCATTGAGTAGTTCAGGTTCCAGTTCCACAGACTTCAATTTCTTTGAGTTGGTTGCTACTTTGGGACTGTTTTCTTCATCTTCATACTATGTAAAATGGATATAACAATCAGTAATAGTCAGTGGATTCACTTTAAACAATACTAATTTAGCATGGAGAAATAAGAGTATGCTCCTATCACCCACCCTGATGGGGGAGAGTTACGATAGTATGTAGATGCCTCTCCGTTGGCCTCAGTTGTCAGTACCTACAGAAGCAACCTTAAAATTCTAACTTTATTTTTGTTTATTAAATATGTTAGTTGCTTTTCTACACACATATGGCACTCAAAGCAACTTACAGTTAATAAAATATTAAAATAAAAAAATTAAGTAAAAGATTAAAAATATATACAAAGTTAAAAACAAAAACAGCACATAAGGTAGTGGAGCAACTCTTCTTAGGAAGACTACACAACAGAAGCCCTCAAAAAGCCTTCCAAAGTTAAGAATCAAATGTCTGAGAGAAATGTTTTTGCCTGGTGCCTAAAGATGGATAATTCTGGCACCAGGCATACCTCTCTGGGGAGAGCATTCCACAAACAGGACCGCCGAAAAGGCCCATTCTCGTGGTGCCATTCCCCACACCTCCTTCAGAGGGGGCACTGGAAGAAGGGCCTCTGATGCCGAGTGCAGGGGCTTGGTTAATACACACAGGGAAAAGCAGTCCTTGAGGTATTGGGGCCTGCAGCCATATAAGGCTTTATAGGACAAAACTAACACTTTGAATTGAGACCGGAAACTAATTGGTAGCCAGTGCAGTTGCACCAGAATTGGTGTTATATGCTCAAACCGTCTTATCCCGGTGAGCAGTCTGGCTGCTGAATTCTGCACCAGCTACAGCTTCCAAACTATCTTCAAAGGCAGCCCCACATATAATGCATTGCAGTAATCTAACTTAGAGGTTACCAGACTTAGGCTATCCCTATCCAGATAGGGTCATACCTGGGCCACCAGCTGAAGCTGTTAAAAGTCACTCCTTGATACTGAGGCTACCTGAATCTTAAGCAACAGTAGTGGGTACAGAAGTACTCCCAAGCTATGTACCTGCTCCTTCAGAGGAAGTGTAACCCCATGAAGAGCAGGCCACAACCCCTCCATCCAGGCTAAGGAAGCACCCACTAACAACGCCTCAGTCTTGTTTGCATTCAGCTTCAGTTTATTGTCTCTCATCCAGTCCATTACTGAGACATCGGTCTAGCAAATCTACTGCCACACCTAGAGATGTAAAGGAGAGATAGAGTTGTATGTTGTTAGCATATTGCTGACAACTTACTCCAAATCTCTGGATGACCCCCTTCAGTGGTTTCGTGTGGATGTTAAATAGCATGGGAGACAAAATTGAACCCTGTGGAACCCCATGCTGGAGGTTCCACGGAGCTGAACAATAACCCCCCCAAGCATCACCCTCTTAGAGTGACCATCCAAGTAGCAGTTGAACCACCACAGAGCAGTGCAATCCACCCCCAACGCAGGCAGCCGCTCCATGGTTGATGGTATCAAAAGCCGCTGAGAGATGAAGGATTAATAGGGACACACTCCCCGTCTTACTTCTGACAAAGGTCATCATACAAGGCAACCAAGGCAATTTCTGTGCCAAAACAGGGTCTGAATCTCTATTGAAATGGATCTAGAAAATCAGTTTCATCCAAAAGAGCCTGTATCTGGCTTTTTTCCATCTTCTCCCTTTTTTTTGTAAACTAAGGTAGCCCAGGCCCTGCAAGTACTCAATATTTCAATATAGTTTTAAAAATAATGTTGTTCTTACCATCCTTTTTGGTGCAAAAGATTGAGTCTTCATCTAATAAAAAGAAAAAATATCAACATTAAGCGTGCAAGTAAAAGCCTCAAAATGCAGTATTTTTAAACAAGGCAATAATAAATTCATTATTAGTATTCATAAATGAGAAATGTGTGTATGCTATTTTGCAATCATCTAATACAAGCATACAGTTTTGTACTGTAAGGAGAATTAAACATCCTTCAGAAACCTGGAAATATCAGCTTTCATTTTTAAAGAAGTGTAGCATTTTTATTACACATATTAGAGAAACTACACATTTGTTGTTCCATTACTGCAGCATTATGTAAGTATCTATACTATTTAGGAGTATTTCAGATAGCAAGCCACATCTGCTGACCAATATAGTATACAGCTTGCATCTTATCAAACTGATCCAGATGTCATGCTGATACAGCAATGCAAGTCTGTGCTGCTGGAACAGCAACTTACAATTGTTGGCATCTGCCAAAACAATGTTGCAGAAAGCTCATCTGAGACAAAACTGGGAGAAGGGACACATGTAAAAGGATTCATCCGTAAGGCACCCCAAAGGCAGCTTGACCACAACGGGTACAATAATTCTAGCACAATCATATACCCATGGTATTTTGTAATAGAAACCTCCAAAATTCTCATGCAACTAGAGCACAGGATGGATCTCTCCCACTTGCTAAACACAGGGTGTTATAAAAATATCTGATAAAACCATTTTGTACATTGTCTGGCTTTACTGAACCATTTTCATTTTGGCCTAATGTGAAAGAATCTGGATCTTACTAAAGTCTATTAAAGAAAGTTCACCAGATTTTTGTTCATGTAACTATGGGTTAGTAACATCAACATTTAAAATAAGTGCCATTACAAACATTAAACATTTCCTACACAGAAATTCTAATGGGTTAAAACAGGCCCTGAATTTTCATGTAGCAAGTCAGCACAGTCAAGTTGTTGCCTGTTGTAAGAGGATCTTACAACTTAGGTAACTACTAAAAGAAAGAAGTTAAGCTGGGACGTACTAAAAGGTGGCTCATATGATGGCTCATTGGTTGTTCATCTATACAAGCAGTTTGTACTTGCATTGTACGAAGACCATATCTGAAGGCTAAGTTTCTGGTATTATGTGGTCACATATATGGAACCTCAAAATAGTATAAATAATTTGAGTTTCAACTGTGTTAAGAGGAAACTTTCTAACTGAAGAAAAAATCATGCTTGCATATATTTTTTCACTTCAGAGCTATATGCAAAAAGCTGCATACACTATTAAGATAACCTATTCAACTCCAAAGGCCTTAGATCAGGTCCTTATTTTAGTGATGTGACTGTTAAAGAAGCACTTGCAACAGTGAGGAGACACAACATGTAAGGAAACATAGCGGGCTGGTTCATACATACTGTACATAGTTTATTAAATTAAATTCTGCACATGCCTGTGTCTGCCCCTCCTTTTTTGGCATGTCATAATTCAACTCTTCCTGGATTAATGAACCATGGTTTCTTATTATGTCCTACGGTTATCAAGATTAGAACAAACTGGGGTCTTAAACCAACTTTAAATTGTGATTTGAAATCTAAGTTTGTTCCAATCTTGGTAACCAAGTTTCCTGGTTATAATGGGAAACTTTGGGTATTTAACCCAGAAAGTGATGAATTGGTTGCAGAACCAAGGAAGGATGGGGTGGCATGGAAGACACAAGCAGTGGTCTGAGGACATCTTGGCTTAATAAATTGAGATTTGTATGTCTGAACTGGGCCAGTGAATGAATGACAATAAAGAATTTACAAAACTAACTCTTCGACAGAAATAACTGTGAGTTCTCCAGAACTTACCTCTTGTTCCATAAATTCTCTATATTTCCGTGCACTTTCATGCCTCCATAGTTTTAAGCAAACTATTGCACCAATAAGATATATTATCATTGTTACAAACAAGAAGATAATTCCAGCTGTTTGTCCCCCTTCTATACGGCAAAATGATGCATTCATTGGCGTATTAAACACTGAGTAGTAGCAAAGTCCTCCTTTGTTAGCATCATTTACATAGACTATAGCAGCTGACATATACAAAATAAACAAAGCAACATTGATTCCAAATTCAGTTAAAGGCCACCAGTGGGAATCTAGAAGAATAGTCCTGTAATACATGGACATGCCAAGTGCTAGAAGTATAATAGTCACTATCCAAACAAGTGCTGCTACAACAAGAACAAAGGGGGTTTTAGGCCCATTGTAAGAATAACCACCATACATGCTGCTTGCCCCATAACCGTATGGCTGCAAGTAGCCATACCTGTTGTACCATTCATTGTCCTTGTGAATATAAGCTGTGACACAGGCAAACACAGCTGCACCCAACAGCAGTTCAACAACTCCCAGTATCCTGAGCAGCCCTGCCCAAGATTTCATATAAGAGTATCTCAGATTAAAGGCTTCTACTTTCTCACTGTAAGTTTGAACTGTTTGAGTATGCCTTCCCAAGGACCCATAGGGATCTGATGGAAGCATAGCTTCAACTTCTTTGCGTGAATTGTAGGTTCCCCCTGATCCTCCATAAGGATCCTGATAAGAGCTTGGAGCTGAAGTATTGTTTGGCCTCACTGGAGTAAGTGTTGGAGATGATGGTGGAGAACATTCAACTCCACCAGAAATTGTAGTTACTGGCTTAATCCATTCAGGGTCATCTCTTTTCCCTTTGAAGAAGTTTTTCCATGAGTCTGGAATGAATTTTCTCACTGGCTTAAGATCAGAGACTCCAGCTTGTTCCTCACTGTCACTGGGATAAAATTCAGGGCCAAAGGGTGGTTGCAGTGGAAGAGGTGGTGGTGGTAAGGGATCTGTATTAACTATCTGTCCAGCATCTTGAAAATCCCTTTCAGCATCCTCTTGAGAAAGGGAATCAACATTCACTTCATCATAATGGACTGATCGACCATGCTGCCCTGGTCGGCGCTCTGATGATGCATTCCTTGAAGACATTTGTGGGCCTTTCCCCTGTTTCAGAAATCAAAATAAAATGTAAGTTGAAAGATTGCTATTCCTTTCCTGGTTTGTTCTTTGAAAAATAGCAGAACAAAAATGCTTCACATGTACTTGACAGAAGGAAAAACAAACTGAATTCCTGCCTTGAGTCTGAAAAAAACCCCTTTAAAAATATTTTAAAGAAACAGATAATATTTATTCCTACACATTCTCATTCCATTAAACACCCCAAACTCAATCAGTTTTGATTGCTTTCGATTTAAGATTGGATTTACCAAGGCTTAACTCCTGAACATGTGAATCAATAACAAGAGAGGACCTTTGACTAAGCAAAGAATGCTAGAATGCAGGATTAAAAGTTAAGGCTTTCAGAGGAGAGAACATATCTTACAGAAAGGTTCACAACTTTAACTGTACTGGTAGTTCCATCTTTATACAGAAGATCATAAGTAATATACGCATAGAAAACAGCAATCACGCACGTAAGGGCTAGTCGTGTTAAGGCAACCAAGTGAACAATTGCCAGATAGCTAGTTACACCATCCCCCCACCCCTTTCCCTTGTATTCTACAAACACCAAAAGGCCCAGCTTTGGTAGACACTTTGCTGCGTACCGTCAAGGAAAATTATGCCCGACGTTTCTCACAGACATTTCTTGCAACTGTGCTTCTAGGGCTGCAATCCTACACACACTTACCTGGGAGCAATTCTCTCCGATTTCAATGGGACTTATTTCTAAGTAAGCAGATTCAGGAGGAAAGCGCTGGGAAATCCCAGACGTTTGCTTCTTTACGAGCCACAACCAACACCGCAGATCCTGCCCTGCCGCCACATTCACCACCACACCTTTCGCCCGCTGTCCTCCCACAAGCACCGAGTGGAACCAAAAGGCGCTTTTCTTTCTCACGCAGCCCAACTTCACCCACTCTGCTTTTCAAGACGACGCTTTCCCGCCCCGGGAGCAACTTGGAAGCTCGCTTCACGGGAAGCGACAGGCAAAAATATCCCGGGAATGGCGAGAGTCCCTCTTCCGTCTGTCTTTCCCGGCGAGGTTTCTTTTCCTCAGCGGCTCGGTCGCAGGCAAACGTCCCCTCCCACGAGTCACGCATTCAGTCCTCCCAAACAAGGCGCAGACTACCTGCTTACCTCGGCCGCTCCAGATAGAACGACACTCCTGTTATGCCGCCCCCGCCGACGGAAAGGTTGGTTGCTTCCGTTTCTGGGAGACGACTCTCCGCCAGAGTTCCGGCTCTCCCCCAGTCTTTGGCATCCCCCCCCTCTTTTCTTGGCGAGGTTGAAGGCACGTGGCTACTCAACTAAATAATCTTAAACCCCTTAATGGATTGATCGATTGACTGACTTTGCAGGAGACTAAACGTAATAGAAACAAAACAAAAAGTTCTTTTCTTTTAAATGATATATGTGGGTAAAGAAAAAAACGCCCTGTGGTGAGGGTGGGGAGATGCCTTATGATATTTCATGCCAGCTGCACTTTTTATACGTACTTGAAATATGTGAGCAAAAGACTAATTTATCCAAAATACACCATACAGGCCTTTGTTTTATAAACATCTAAAATCACAGATTACTACTTTATTAACAAGTAAGGCATTCAGAGTTTTATTTATAACTTAAATAGTACACAAACCAGCACATAAACTCTTTATACAATTTTTCTATGACTGTCGAGGAGGATTACATATATGAAATGCTACAGAAACCACTGACATTTTCTCCAAATACCTGTACCATTAAAAAGAGGCCAAAAAAATCTGAATAAATTCTTCTCGTATTATTGACGTCCATACCACATTTTGGACAGGGGACAAAATCTTGAACTAAGGTGTATGTAGTTGAAGCTTTGCAGTGTAGTCAAGTAGAATTGGGGAGACCCAGCACCCAAATATTGTCTATAGTATTTGTTACTCTGGAAAAGAAGTTGTGTGAACTCATGACAAGGTAATAATAACCTGAAGAAACAAGGTAAGGTTTTCAGTAGCATTCGCAGTACAGTTGGGTAAGAATTCATTTAAAATATTACAACTAAAATTATGATGTTAAGCACTATCACTGCTTTGGGGTTGCTATTTTACAAATTTCAGTCGCTATCATATTCCTCTATATTTAGCTCATTTTCCTCCATGATTGCTTGTGCTGCAATAGGCTGAGGTTGACTGGCTGGCAGTTCATTTCCACTAGACTGACTGGAAGGAAGAGGGCATTCATCTGCTTCATTCTTCCCACTGATTTTGGTTTTCTCCACTTGGATAAGCACATCCGCGGATTGTATCTCAGTCAAATCCCCTTCATCATCGCTGTCCAGGACTTGTATTGCTGAGTCTTTATCAGTAAGAGTTTCAAGCTTCAATCTGTGAAACAGTAATAAAAGGTCAGAAGCATTATGTCATCTCTCACACACAAAATTGAGGAGAGGAACAGTCGTGCAATTCAGGTATTTCAATTTCTTGTTCTAATTATTACTCTTACCACTATTATTATCATTATTGTTATTAACCTGCCCTTCACCCAAAGGTTAGAACAATTTTAAAATACAGCATTAAAAACAACTAAAAACAACCTAAAATCACAAAATAGGGTAGGCTCTACAAATATACAAAGGCCAGGATACAGAGCTGTCTTCAGCATTCGCCTAAAACTGTACAATGAAATTGCCAGGCATACCTTGATGGGGAGGGAGTTCCACAACTTAGGGGCCACCACAGAGAATGCCCTCTCCTGGGCCACCATCCCTCAGCTTCCAAGGGTGGTAGAACCAGCATAAGGCCCCCTCTGCTGATCTCAACACCCAAGAAGGTCTGCAGGGAAGGAGGTGGTCTTTCAGATATTTGGGACCTACGACATTTAGGGCTTTAAACACTAGAGTGAGCACCCTGAATTGGGCCCAGACCCAGTTGAAGTTTCCAAGTCATCTTCAAGGGCAGCCCCACGTAGAGCACATTGCAATGATCAATTCTGGAAATTAACAGAGCATGGAATACTGTAGCCAATTCATCTCTGTCCAAAAGAGGCTGAAGCTGGCAAACCAGCTGGAGCTGGAAAAAGACACTCCTAGCCACTGGGGTCACCTGAGATTCCAGTGACAATGTTGAATCCAGAAGTACCCCAAAGCTGCAGACCTGCTCCTTCAAGGGGAATGCAACCCCATCCAGAACAGGCCATCTCCCCACCTCCCGGACATAAGGACTTTGGATACAACACCTCTGTCTTTTCAGGATTAAACCTAAATTTACTGGCCCACATCCGGCCCATCACTGCCTCCAAACATCAAGTCTAGCACCTCAACTGCCTCTCCCGATTCAAACGGAACAGAGACATAGAGTTAGGTGTCATCTGCATACTGATGACACCTCACTCCAAATGTCCTGATGACAGCTCCCAGCAGCTTCATATAGATGTTAATAGCATGGGAACAAGGTGGAACCCTGTGGAACACCATAGGACAGCTCCTATGGTGCAGAACAGTGAAAATTTAGCATCCTATTGGTTATTGCACTGCATTGCTCAAACAACTCATGTTACTAGGGCTCCAGAAACTAGAGAAAAGTTACGTATTTTACTCAGAGGGAAGAATGATCATTAGGACAGAATGTTGAAGAAATAAAACGGAATTCCAAATGAGCACTAATGTCTCTCCCCTTTTATCTTATTGACTTCTGAAAAGCGAATAAAGCTGCATTTTCTAAGTGGGCAGCAGGTAGGTCCTTTCTATGTGAATATAGATCACTATGAGAAGAAAACTTTGTATGCCTAATTTTTAATATGCCTCAACAAAGTCATAGCTCAGATTTCCAAAATGTGGATGCTGAAAGTGGATTATATTATTTGCTGTACCAGTTTGCTCCTGTCTACTTTCACCACAGACTAAGACCCCATCAGAACTACTGAAAAAGAGGAGAGTGACTGAAAATCCCCAGTTGTAGACCCAGTTTGAGTTGAGTAGCAAGGAGAGAAAAAACATTTACAACACAGTGTAGAGCTAGACACTTCTGACATCTCTAGGTGGAAAATTGGGGGCACAAGGACAGACACAATGTCAAACTTTGACAAACCCTATGATAGGAGACTAAATGAAGAATTAAAATATTTTATGCTGAATTGTACTTCGACATAATACAATATTTTATATTTGCATTTAAATGCTGTTGATAGCCGTCTTCAGTCTTATAGGCCAAATTTGTCAGTGTATAAATGTAAATGAAAATCTAAAATGAGATTTTATGCTTCCTTTGTGATTCCTTATGTATGTAGAATATTCCCCTCCCCTCCTGATTTAGCCCAAGATATGATATGGACACGAGGCCACCAAGTAAGTCTTGGTCTGGTCAGGGTGTGGATGGGAGACTGCCTGGCAACCACAGGCCTTGGGTTCCATGAAGGTAGGATATAAATGTCTTGTAAGATAGAAAGTGGAACAATGCTGTATCGAAGTGCTCTGTGAAAGTATATACTGATATGTAGATCAAACAGATGCAGTTTTGCAACAGAATTGTAGCAGGGGTTTACCTTCCAAAGTCTTTCTTCAAAGGAAGCCTTCCAACATCCTGAATGAAAGTAATCTGAGCTGAGAAAGTACATACATGAATTATTCCTTAACGTGGTGTTTGAACTTGAATTTGTGTATCCAGAATACATGCTTATACCTATTTTAAATTAGGACTATGTTTTGCAGTGCTTTCCCTCTTCCTAATTTTGCCTGTGCTTGAGAATGTTACACATGTATGCTTTTAAAAATAATAATAATAGTGCAACAACTATGTTAGTGACCATAAATCATAAAAGCATTAACTTTTTTTACACAGTGTCTAGGACCATCATTCTTCATAATACAATTTATGCTGAAGGGGAGTATTATTTTTCTGTTTTCTTTTGTATATTCGTCTGTTGAATATGTCAAAATGACTGTTGTATTTATACTGTGGTGGCCTACAGCTTTAAACAATAAAGTTTCATTCATTCATAATATTAGTTGTATAACTTCCTCTAACAATTCAGTACTTCTATTTTTTTCTTGCAAAGTTATAAAATAGGATTTACAGTACAATGCCTCCTAAGAAGTAAACTGGGCTTACTCCTAGGAAAGTTGTTATAGGATTGTAGTCTAAGGAATTATTGATACTTAAGTTGTATAGTTGCATAGATTTTGTTACTATGGTCAGCATCCAAACATCATTCTCTGTTCAACCCTCACCCCTGTAAGGAAGTGGGCATGCACATGGAAAAGGGGCAGAAAAGTCTTCCTTTCACTGGCAACCTCCCTTGCTTCATTATCACCTGTTTAAATGATAACATTTTTGGTTAGAGCGATTTATTATAGTTATGTGCTGCCTTTTGTCCCAAGGAGCTCTGAAAGGCGAGGCAAGCTTACGGAGATAAGTGGTTTATTTAAGGTCATGTAGTAAGCTTTGGGGCTGAGTGAGGATGTTAAAGCCAAGCTTTATTTCAGGAATAGGGAACCTGACCATTGGCCATGCTGGGTGGGGTTGATGGGAATTTTAGTCCAACGACATCTGGAGGGACACAGATTCCCCACTCCTGCTGTAATTAGTACACCACAGCGGTTACAGTTAAAAAACCCAAAGGCATTGCTGATTAGCTTTCCTGAGTAACATAGTTACTCACAACATGCTATATATTGCTTGCTATATATTGCTTCTTCAAGTCACTTATGAAACAGTCGCAATTACATTGTAAACTTGTTTTTAAAAGGGATTTGTTTTAGGCTGCAAATCTGCAAACACACAATCTGGGAGTATGTGCCATTGAAATCAGTGGCACTTACTTCTGAATATATAGAGATTTACAGTGTAGTACTATATATTTTCCAGAGCAAGTGCTTCTCTGTTCTAAAGCTCTACTACAACAGCTGGCATGCTGTTGTAGCAGGATTGGGATGTTTTTACAATGTTAGCAATTCCCCTCACTCCTAAAAATGAGTATCTCTATAACCTCTTTGGCCAGAGCATGCCAACAAGCTATAGGCAGCACAATGAAAATAAAACATGACATCATGACATCTTCGCAGCTACAGTGCAAAGCATGAGGAGCAGGTATGCTGACACCAAGTATTAGAGAACTGGTATTTCAGAGCTTAATCGAAATCTCACACTCTGTGTTAAAACCAAATTTAAGAGTAAATAACTAGTACTAATTTCAGTGTGTAGTGTTTTAACTGCCTGGATATGATTAGATTTTGGCTAACAACTTCCAATACATTTTCTGTAAACAATCTTTAAAAAATACCTTGGTTTCTCATTGGATTTGTCAGCATGGCAAGATAAGGTAATAGCTGGGTCTGAAGGCACAGTGGTGGTAAGCAGAAACTTGAAAAGAGGGATTTTGCAACAATGCAGTTTTCTTGATACTATAATAAGAAATAAACAAGTCTAATAATAAAAAGTATTATCCACAGTTAAACCACAGAATCTCTCTTCTGTTTCTCTGCTATTATATAATTAAATAAATTAGGGTTTATTTTGCCAGACCTTCCATGCCTTAGAAAATTGACATTAAAACAAGCTTGCAACACCATCTTGTTGAATTGCTCTATAAAATATCTACTGAGATGTGCTGTGATATGTCCCTAGACAGTTTCAAGAGTTTAAATCTTGAATTTATTTCTTTCCAATTTAATGTTCCTACTTTAATTTTCTGGATATCACATAAATGGATGGCTCCAATGTTGGTCTAAATCCAATTTCTCTAATGCTGTTAACACCATACAATCCAAGAGGTACATTTCGTGATTCCTTGCCATGTGAGAGAATGTTAGAATGTATTTCATGGTAGTCTATAAATATTGCGGTGTTTGTGCAGTCAAACTGGTCCTAGATTACACTGTAGGGATGACTCATCTAGAATATTTTCCTTGGCTAGATGGGACAATACAATCCTTTAATGGAAATCTAAATCTTACTAATAACTCTCTAATCTTGTAATGAACATATTTATTACAAACGTGAGCTAACGCAATATTATAGCATTGTGTGTGTTATGTGCCTTCAAGTTGATTATGACTTATGGCGACCCTATGAATCAGTGACCTCCAACAGCATTTGTTATAAACCACCCTGTTCAGAATCTGTAAATTCAGGTCTGTGGCTTCCTTTATGGAATCAATCCAACTCTTGTTTAATCTTCCTCTTTTTCTACTCCCTTCTGTTTTCCCCAGCATTATTGTCTTTTCTAGTGAATCATGTCTTCTCATTATGTGTCCAAAGTATGATAACCTCAGTTTCATTATTTTAGCTTCTGGTGATAGTTAAGAACATAAGAACATAAGAAGAGCCTGCTGGATCAGGCCAGTGGCCCATCTAGTCCAGCATCCTGTTCTCACAGTGGCCAACCAGGTGCCTGGGGGAAGCCCGCAAGCAGGACCCGAGTGCAAGAACACTCTCCCCTCCTGAGGCTTCCGGCAACTGGTTTTCAGAAGCATGCTGCCTCTGACTAGGGTGGCAGAGCACAGCCATCATGGCTAGTAGCCATTGATAGCCCTGTCCTCCATGAATTTGTCTAATCTTCTTTTAAAGCCGTCCAAGCTGGTGGCCATTACTGCATCTTGTGGGAGCAAATTCCATAGTTTAACTATGCGCTGAGTAAAGAAGTACTTCCTTTTGTCTGTCCTGAATCTTCCAACATTCAGCTTCTGGTTTAATTTGTTCTAACACCCAATTATTTGACTTTTTATTTACTGGCTTCTAATTTAGATTATTATTTACAATGAATGTAAATCATACCTGAAGACAAATAATGTTTTCTAAAAATAATTACCTTTTTATTAATTAGGAACCACTGAGGTTTATGAAGGGGTCGAAAGCCCATTCCTTTACTTTGAGCAGAGGCTCTGGCTCTGTTTGAGTGCATTACTCCTCTAGTGGCCACAGATGCACTATATTCCCGGAGTGTAGCTCGTGCCTATAGGAGATGATAAAATTAGATATGTAGCACTGCATATGAAATTTAAAAACAAGATCAAGATGAAAGGATGCAAGTTTGCTACAAGAGTGTTGATATTTGTTGAACTATCAAGTTTTGATCTATTTGCAACTGAACATTTCTTTGAGATAAATATTTAAAATCACCATATTCTTCTGGATTTAGTAAAATCATTAGATGATTTTAACTCATCAGTTTCATATGGAATACCCACCCCCTCTTGTGACAGCTGGAATTTACCATTCCCTGTCATGTAATCTGTTGCTTCAAGCTCTGGCCTAATGTAAACACATGGGAGCAAACTCAGAATGACATCCAATGTCCATCTGATGGTGTAATAGGCCTTCACTTGTGCAACAGGTTTCCTCCTTCCTGTAGCCCCTCACAACTTTAAGATTGACTCCAGAGGGCCCTCCAACCCTCCCGAGTAGATTTTGCAGGTGCATGGGACCTTGCAGGGATGAGGAGAGGAAGTCCTACTGGATGTCATCCATAAGAATTATCTGTCACATTGACAGCTTTTAGCATGCCAAAAATGAACATGGAATCAGACCATAGATAGATTAGCTCTAGAATGGCTCAAGGGATGCTTTTTCTTCGGACCAATTGGTTTGGTGAGGCAGAACATGAACGTTAAAGTGATGTAATACACATTGGCATACATGGAACTGATAATATATAAAATATAGAGCTACACATTCAGCACACCCACTGGGGAATGCTGAACCTATCTATTCACTTTGGTTCAAATGTTTGTTTACCCCCTCTGACATTTACTTTAAAGCTTTCATCATTCTATGTTTTTATACTTTAATTTATCATCATTTTAAAAACTTACATCCCAGTTACTGCAAAAGAAGTCAGCAATACTTAAATATTCACTGGCTCTCACAAGATCATCTATATCGGAGAAAAAATCTACATAGTTTTGATGAAGGTATAAATTAAACAAGTCCCCAGGCATGTGTGATTTTTCTACGACATCCTAATAAAGGAGAATACACAGAATTAATGTTACGCATCAGAGGAAAATATATTAACATTACAATATATTAAGTATATCACTATTTTATCTGAACCAGTGGGAGGTGATGGACAGAAAGGCAACCTATTCTTCCCTCACTGATTCTTTCTTTAGTAACTCTTTGTTGTATGTTTTTAAATCAGGCTTTCCTTCCTTCCCCCCTCTTCCTTACTAGTCAGAGGCAGTGTTTGTGAGTGCACGCCTCATGGTTCTACAATATCTGTAGTGTATATCTGTAGTGAGAATGACTTTATTTCCCTGGGGTAAAAAAACCTTAAGTTTTATTATTCTTTCAACCAACAGTCTTACCGGACTATTTCTGCACCCCACTGCAGTATATACCAAACCCTAATAACATCCAGCACTTGCATAGGATAATGAGCAATACACTTTCACTAAATTAATAACAAATACTAAATATCTTTACCTCAGGTTGAATGAGCAAGGCATTTCGTTCATATTCAGATAAATGAAGAGGTAACTGAAAAAAGTCCAATTCTGTTGCTGGTTCTCCTATAAAAAGAATTGATAAATACTACAGCTACATATAAGTGTGTATTGAACAATAAAGCATGGATTCTTGGAATATGGGGACAGGTAATTGACCAGAGACAAGCAAATTGTTTACAACTCAGACTTGGCTAGTATTGGTTCACATGGCTTGCATCCCATGTAGACTTCCATGTGATCACAGCTCCTGATGGCAGGCAAGTCTTGATTGTGTGGAAGTCTGCACATGAGCAGCTGCTCACGTGTAGGCTTGTTTGCTGCTAAGAGGACCTTTAGTGTTGCAGCACCGACACTTTGGAATCTCCCCCCCTTAAATACTAGATAGGCACCATCTCTATTATCTTTTCGGTGTCTTCTGAACACCTTCCTCTCAACAAGGCTTTTAAGTAGAGGCCTTATCCCAGTCTGTTCTGTGTTGGAATTGCTTTTTAAGATGTTTTAAAAGTTGTGTTGTTTTCTTAAATTAAGATGCTTCGTTTTAATATGTTTTACAGCCTTTTGTTTTTAAGATGTTTTAGACTGCTTTTAGTGTTTTTGTTTGCCACCCTGGGCTCCTTTTGGGAGGAAGGGTGAGATATAAATAAATAAATATGAGTTCATGTCAATGCATAGATATATGGGACAGGGCCCTGCTTCTGGTAATTGTGTGATGCCCTCTGTATTCAATCCACATTTAACATGCTAAAGTGACAGTTCTAGGTAGGAAAAACAGTAGCTATTTTATTCTTTATATTGTCTTAAAATAGTCAAAGAAGTAAATGAATCAGCTGCAGGCAAGTGTAGAAATTGGTCAATAATATAAGAATTTCTTCCTCAAACACAAGAATTAAGAATAAAAGGTTAAGGTTTTCTTACTTTTGCAGTAAAGTATTTTTCCCAAAGCATGGAAGAGAAAGATGGAAGCATCTTTGCCACCAATAGGTTGTAGCTCCTGGTTTTCTAAAGGGTTACCAGATTTCTTTTTCTTCTTTACTTTAGACAATGTGTCACATTTTAATGTGGAATTCCCCTTTTTCTGTGACCACAAATTGTTCTCTGATGAGTATTCTGGTAATTAAAAAGCAACAAAAGAGCAAAGCAGTAGAATGTAAAACATAAGCTCCAGAATTCTTGATAGAACAGAAAAAAATGGCATGCTTATTAAGTCAAAGATGATCCATCTACAAAGAACATGAACTCTTTAATTACTTATTTATTGCATTTCAATAATATGGGGAAATACATATTAATCTTCAGGCCAAAAATGCAAACTACTTAGAAGTTAGTGAATATTTAGAATAATATTAAATATGAATATATGCAGAGAATAACTGACTCAAGCCTGAATATCTGTGTATTATTTTCCTTCTTTTGCTTAGAGTTTTAAAAATAAATCTAGATACCCTGTTCACAAGATCGATGCTTTGTTATGTATTTGCAGTATTTTATACTGGATTTTATAGTTGTTAGTTGCCTGCTAGTAAGCTAGTTTTGATGGAATAAAGATCTTGCAATTTAAAAAGTTCAAAATTAATTTTAATTAATGTTAATTTTTTTTAGTATTATCCTTTCTGACAACCCTGATGTCCTGTTGAAGAGTCGAAGTGCGGACCAGCATTGTTCACCACGACAATATTGAGGATCTGATTAACAAGCGGAAAGAGTGCTCTCTGAGAGCTGCAGTGGGCATGCAGCACTGTGCTGCACCTGCTCATCTTTGGGTCAGCACAATACAGTGCATAAGCTCCATTTAACAACAAAGACATTTAATTCCAGACTCACACTAATTAAGAATTTCTGCAAGGCTACCTCAACAATGTTAAAATAAAAATGATATTCAGAAACACAGACTTCTATAAGCTGAAGAAGTTCAATACTTGCCTTTTAAAGAAGAAAACTGAAGGCTATTTATGGCACTCCTAATATCACCCGAACATCCTTTGCAAATCAATTCTAATGAGGCTTTGTCAGGGAAACCATTTTTTTCTCCACTCTGCAAAGAAAAGCAAAAGTGTCTGTGAAGTCTTTAGTTGGTTCAACTGGTTTAAGACTGCTGCTAGTTTGTAAGTCAACATTTACAACTACATTGGCTATAAGTTTCATATGATTTTATTAACCTTAGGCATAAATGCAAGTGGCCTAAGAAATTAACTTCCTCTAGTTTTCATCTCTCTGCTCTCTCCATCAGTGTACCATTGGTCCAAGTTCACACAGAACACATTCACAAAGGCTTTCATACTCAACAATGCTGCATATTATTATTTACATTTGTAAGTCACCTATTTACCTAGCATAAGCCCATGCACATCCGCTACTGAACACAACAGCAACTCTGATGGCGAAATAAATTACAACAGCTATATATGTGGAAGCTCTTTTATCCACACATTTCTAGATCGGAGTCTTTATTTTTTTATTTTTAACCAGCCCTTCCTCAAATGAGCACGGCATATGGTTTCCCCCTACTTTATTCTTACAACAATCGTGCGTTAGGGAAGTCTGAAAGACGGTGACATTAGAGCAGCTACTTGGTAGTCTTTGTGACTAAGCAGGGATTTGCAAGTCCAACCGCTCAGCCACTATCTCTCAAACCAAACCCACTTTTTAAAAGTTTCAGCTATTTTTTTTGAAGGATCAGAATAAACAGCTCTCTCCCTGAATTTATACTTCCCACTAACTCTTACAATATGACCACATTGCTATGCTGCTTTAATGTGACCTACCATATTGATCTCTGCTGCAGTTATTCGATTCAGAACTTTCATCATTATTGTTGGAGCCACAGGGTTAAAACTGAAAAAATGAATGAGAAAGATGGTCAAGATAAGTTTCATAATAAATTCTCACACATGACCAAGGTAGTTAATGATCTCTTTACCTAATATTAGCTATACATAGCTCTTCATGAATCTCCTTTGGAAATAGAGACCTTTGGTTGCTGGCTCCACTGAAGCAATCTGATATTATAAACAAAAGAGGGCATCTGCCTGTCCGCACAAACCTCCTACAATGCAAAATGAGAAGAGAAAGTGAAGTTAAAGGTCAGTGTTAATTCTGGCCACCAATCAGTAGGGTTTATACAATCAATTACCAACTGGTAGCCTCTGGCTCCAGACTGCCCACCCCACCCCAAGGTGCTTCTACACTCCCTCCCGCCCAAAAAAAAATCAGAGGAAAAAGGATGATGTTGAGGATGCCATTTGTGTTTATGAAATGTTATAGCAGACCATTCTGGGGTAGGGATAGAAGCCGTGTCCTATTCCTTACCCCATTTCTCAAAGTGGCCATTTTGCAAAATCAGTTGTTGATCAAAGCTTTATACTCACCTCAAAATTTCATGTAAACTGCTAGGGTCATGGTAAAAATGGTTTGGCATATCCTATTGAGAAAACAATATTGTTACTCTAAGTTTTTCATTATCATTGGACCAATAAGGCTCAAACTGGGAAAATGTATAACAAAGAGGTGGTCAAGAAAATTTCCTAATAAGTCTTCAGTCATAAACAATACTGTCAATAACCTCTTTAACTAATATTAACTCTTCACAATACTGTTATTTTAGCACTCGTGTAGCACTTACAATACAAGTACAGTACAAGTACAGTCATGTAGTTATTTTAATTTACATTTATAATACCATAAAACAATTTTGGATCCAAAGGGCTACTTTAGATAAACTCAGGGATTTCTGTGTTCCTACTGGGCTCACTGTAGGCTATTTTTCAAATAATCATCCTGTGAATCAATCCTCAGACTTATTTATGGTGACTTCCACCATCTTATTTATTTATAATATTTATATAAATATTTATAAATAATATTTATTTATAATATGTATATAAATATTTGTATAAATATTTATTTATAATATTTATATAAATATTTATAACATTTATATAAATATTTATTTATAATATTTATTTATAAGATGTATATAAATATTTATAAATAATATTTATAAGATTTATATATAATATGCAAATATGTGAAAATGTGGTTTAGATAAAACAGTATCATTTAAAAAACAGATTTTAAAAATTAAGGAAACACAGAAGAATTTAACTTGAATTAGTTAGCAAACATGCTTGACTTATGTATTCAACTTGTTCTGGAGTCCGTAAGTGGATGGATGGGCGAGAACAGGCTGAGGCTAAACCCTGATAAGACCGAGGTGTTGCTCGTGGGTGACAGGAGAAGGTTGGGAGATATAGACTTGGTGCTTAATGGGGTAAGATTGCCCCTGAAGGACCAGGTCCGCAGCCTCGGGGTCATTCTTGACTCCCAGCAGTCCATGGAGGCTCAGATTTCAGCAGTGAGCCAGGCAGCTTGGTATCAATTACATCTGATACAGAGGCTGCGACCCTACCTTCCTGTGCACCTGCTCCCACGAGTGATACATGCCCTGGTTTCCTCTCGCTTAGACTACTGTAATGCGCTCTACGTGGGGTTACCCTTGAAAACGGTCCGGAAATTGCAGCTGGTACAAAATGCGGCGGCACGCTTGATTAAGCATAGCCGCTGCTGGGATCATATTACCCCGGTGTTAGTAGATCTACACTGGTTACCAGTTGTCTACCGGGCCCAATTCAAGGTGTTGGTGCTGACCTTTAAAACCCTATACGGTTCCGACCCAGTTTATCTGAAGGAATGCCTCCAGCATCACCAATTATGCCGCCTGACAAGATCAGCCACACAGGACCTCCTCTCAGTCCCACCAGCCAAAACAGCTAGGCTGGTGCGGACCAGAGAGAGGGCATTCTCGGTTGTGGCCCCCACCCTCTGGAATTCTCTCCCTTTTGATCTCCGACATGCCTCCTCCCTGACTGGTTTTCGCCGAGCCTTAAAGACCTGGCTATTCAGGCAGGTCTATGGGATTCTCGGGAGGGATTAGTTTTATGATGTATAAATTGATGTTTTAGAATAATTGATTATTTTGTTTTTGATTGCACAGTGTATTTTAATGTATTCCTGTAAGTCGCCTAGAGTGTCCGTTAAGTCGGACAGATAGGCGACTAACAAATAAAATTTTATTATTATTTTATTATTATTATTATATGTTCTACTTACTTCCACAAGAATAAGCCTTTGGTCAGTTTCCATGGATTCTCCAACCATCTGAAGCCTGGCATATTTATTTGCTCTCAATAGAAACTCTTGAAAAAGAGCTGTCTGTGTCTGATAAGGAAGTATCTGAAAATTGGACTCTAAACAGGAGAGTTAATTTTCAGCCTTATAAATAAATATAATACAAACATGAGGATTCAGTATCCTAGGACCCACCTCCTTTAATATTGGGGCTTTAGAGCAAATCATGCTATTTGTATTTATATATCTTGCTTGTTTTATCTTTTATGTACACCGCCCAGAGAGCCTTTCTGGCTTAGGGCGGTATATAAATTAAATAAAATAAATAAATAAAAATAAATTTGCTGTCTGCTCTCAAACAGCACAGACTAAAACCCACCAAATATGTAGATTATAGAAATTGGATGGGCTGCACAAATACGGCTCATCTTTGAAGGAAGACATTCCGGACATGAGCTTCACACTCTGTATTTTTTCAATCAGTAGGCAAGAAGTGACCATTATAGAGTACAACTTGCAACTTCTTTGAAAGATTAGATCTGACTTAACACAGAAGTCCCATTCAGCTTTCCTTCAGTTGTCAAAATCCAGTAAAAAAGGCTTGTATTTCAAGCTTAAGAACCAGTTTACTGAAAAATAGCAGCCCCACTGCCCCCTCCCTTTACTGCACAACATACCACTTCTGAAACTTTAAAAGTTTTGAAACCATGGGATGAAAAGGGGGGTCTGGTGGTGGAGTCCCTATAAGCATTTGCAACCCATTTAGCACATCCAAATAGCAAGCTATTAAGTAGAAGTGAGGGTCATTAATTCCTATGAAGCTTTGTACCATTTGATGAGCTTCAGATTGTGATATTATAACTACACAAACCTACCAAATATATTCTAACTACTTGACTCAAAGCCTTCAAATAAATGTTTACCATGGCTCAAAGCATCTTTGACATCATCTTTCTTGAAGTCTAATAATATAGGATTTATCCATTCTTGCACTTGAATGCCAAGATCCTTGGCTAATATTTCCACAGTTGCAGACTTTCCACATCCTGGAGGACCAGTTAATAATACAATAGAGCCTCCCTACAACAAGACATTGTATCATAAACAAGCTTGCCATATTTGAAGGAAAGAACAGGATAAAAATGTAATAGACTTTAGATAGAAAGAGTTAATTTCCCCAATCCTATTTTCATACTTTCTGTTAACAAAGCTTCTGTTATTTAATAGCAGTAAGTAAAATCTTTATTACGGTCCAAGACCAGCAATTATAATTACAAGACCTCTGGGTATTATTATTTAATAGCAATCCCAACAACTCAGTGTTTCGCTACAGTTAAACACAGGTAGAATTGTTCATTAGATAATCAAATCTTTTGGAAAGAATTAGAAAATGAAGCAGCTGTAAAATTCTACCAAAACAAAATACTTCACAAATTCCATTATTACTGTAAGTTTTTATTTGAATTAGGATGGAAAAAACAAAACGTGGGTTGCATCTGTCTCCCCCGCAAAAAAACTGAGTGGGAGGGAACTTGCTAGTAATGCTGTTCTGCAAATTCTTGTCCAACAGGAAGCATATATGTGGATTTTGTTTCACTTTTCTTATGCAATGCTCTAGCTCAAAGTATAAAACTGCAGATGTCACCTTCCTAATGCAGAATGACATCTTTTAATCCAACCTTCTGCTGACATACTAGAATAGCATTGCTCCAGTCATAATGCAGCAACATAATATGGAAAAAAATTATGTGCATGCAGAATTTTGTGTGGTTTTCAATACATTCCTGGGTAAGGTCCTTGAACAAGTGGTTGCGGGCCAGCTCCAGACACTCTTGGATGAGACCGATTATCTAGATCCATTTCAGTAGGGTTTCAGGCCTGGTTTTGGCATGGAAACAGCCTTGGTCGCCCTGTACAATGACCTTTGTCGGGAGAGAGACAGGGGGAGTGTGACTCTGTTGATTCTTCTTGATCTCCCAGCACCTTTCGATACCATCAACCATGGTATCCTTCTGGGAAGACTGGCTGAGTAGGGAGTGGTAGGGACTGCATGGCGGTGGTTCCGCTCCTACTTGGCGGGTCGGCTCCAGAAGGTGGTGCTTGGGGAACATTGCTCGGCACCCTGGACTCTCCAGTATGGGGTTCCACAGGAGTCAGCTCTGTCCCCCATGCTGTTCAACATCTACATGAAACCGCTGGGTGCAGTCATCCAGATCTTTGGAGTGCGTTGCCATCAGTATGCTAATGACACGCAGCTCTATTTCTCCTTTTCATCTTCTTCAGGTGAGGCTGTCAATGAACCAGTGCCTGGCTGCGACAATGGACTGGATGAGGGCTAATAAACTGAGGCTCAATCCAGACAAGACTGAGATGCTGCTAGTGGGTGGTTCTTCTGACCAGATGGTGGATGTGCAACCTGTCCTGGATGGGGTTGCACTTCCCCTGAAGGAGCAGGTTC
This sequence comes from Rhineura floridana, assembly GCF_030035675.1. Lineage (NCBI taxonomy): Eukaryota > Metazoa > Chordata > Lepidosauria > Squamata > Rhineuridae > Rhineura > Rhineura floridana. Next base: position 51,054,288 of record NC_084480.1, read on the forward strand.
GTAGCTTGGGGGTTCTCCTAGAACCATCTCTGTCACTTGAGGCTCAGGTAGCCTCGGTGGCATGAAGTGCCTTCTATCAACTTCAGTTGGTGGCCCAGCTGCGCCCCTATTTGGACAGGGAGAACCTCACTTCAGTTGTCCATGCTCTAGTAACCTCCAAGTTAGATTACTGCAATGCACTCTACGTGGGGCTGCCTCTAAAGATGGTTCGGAAACTGCAGCTTGTGCAAAATGCAGTGGCCAGATTGGTAACAGGGACCAGAACATATAAAACCGATTCTGGCCCACTTGCATGGGCTGCCTGTATGTTTCCGAGCTCGATTCAAGGTGCTGGTTTTAACCTATAAAGCCTTACATGGCTTGGGACCACAATACCTGATGGAACGCCTCTCCCGATACGAACCCACCCGTACACTATGCTCCACATCAAAGGCCCTCCTGCGGGTGCCTACTCGGAGGGAAGCTGGAGTCTGGCAACAAGGGAGAGGGCCTTCTCAGTGGTGGCTCCCAAATTATGGAATGATTTGCCTGATGAGGTTGCCTGGCGCCAACACTCTTATATTTTCGGTGCCAGGTCAAGACTTTCCTCTTCTCCCAGTCATTTTAGCATGTGTTTTAAAATTGTTTTAAATTTTTAAATTGTGTTTTAAATTGTTTTTAAAAGATGTGTTTTAAATTTGTATATTTGTTTTAATGTTTTTAGTTACTGTAAACCACCCAGAGAGCTTCGGCTATGGGGCGGTATATAAATACAACAAACAAACAAACAAATAAACAAATAAATAAATACTAGTCCTACTAAGAGTAGAACCATTGAAGTTACTAGACATGACTAACTTAGATTCATTAATTTCAATGGTTCTACTCTGTGTAGGCCTTAGCTGAATACAACCCTTTGTAATTCGCTCCCCCCAAAAGGAGCCATAGCTCAGTGGGAGAGCATTTGCTTTGCACACAGCAGGCCCCTGCCTGAAACTCTGGAGAGCCCCTGCCGATAAGACAATACTGAGCTAGGTATACCAATGATCTGACTAGGCATAAGGCAGCTTCCTATCCCCAAATAAAAAAAACACAAATACTGACATACACATCCAGCAGTTCAGAAAAAGCAAAAAGCCACCAAATGGTGCATTTTCCTAATGTCAGTCCAGGAGCAGTTTATATTCACTTTATTTTCAAGTGAATAGTGTTATTTTCCAAAGAAATTAATTTTGTTCTATGAATTTCTACACAATTACTGCACTAAATCTCACAAACAGATCACTGCACTGAGTACTTTAACAAATACTGCTGTAAAATTAAATTATCATGCAGGATTTTATTATCTCTTCACCTCATTTCTGGTGAAGAACTAGTTATCAAAGTAAAATCCGTTACACCTTAACAAGTAGGAGTTTAAGGGCACAATCATCCTGGTAGTTACACCAAGCTGAGGGGCTTCAGGATGTGGCAGAGCTGTGGAGGAGGAAGGGTGTCAGTGCTGCCAGGCTCTGCTGGCAGAAGGTCCCCCCCCCCGGTGCAGCCAAGGAACTCCACCCCCAGCCAGGAGCATCCAGGGTCCAGCTGGCTCAGCTGAGAACAGAGTGAGTGGAGCCAGCAGAAGTCCTAAAAAAGGGATGTTCTGGTCTGGGTGTCAGAGATGGAACAAAGGGGAGGAGAACTTACACCACATCCTGAGCCCATTTGGCTCAGTCCTGCGGTCTTCTGTCTCAGCGGCCAATTTGTTGGGAAAAGGGGTGGCGGAATATGCATTTTGTTTCCTTCCACTGAGCCCTGCTGGTGCATCCAGATCCTCCCTTTCCAGCAGCTCCTGAATGGAGGTTGGATGTGGGGGCCCTTCCATTGGCTCACTCAGCCAGCCTCCAATCAGTTGGATTGCACCCTAAGTTATTCAAAGCCTTCAAAATATTATTGAAGGAAGGTAAAATTACTAGGAGGGAGGTAAAATTACTAGATAAATAAATGCTACCTGTTTGGACTGTCTTTGAAATGTGTGTGCTTTTAACCATGCTTCAACTTCTTCAATTTTCTTCTTGTGTATAGCAAGCTCATTCTAGTAGGAAAAGAATTGAAAACATATAAGTTAAATATTTTTATAGCAGATTGTAACATTAAATCCTACAAATGACATATTGTTTCAACATATGCTCTTGGTGCCTGTAACAAATTACATATAACGGTAAGCAAAATAAAAATCGGGATTATTGGAGTTAGTCCAACGACAACTGGAAGAACAAAGCCTCTTCCCCCAGCCGCAGCTTCATCCTCACCAGCTCCCTTGACATGCTGCTGGCAGGCACCCGGACTCAAGCTGCGGGAGCTGGCACCGCCGAAAAGACCATGGAGCCGCTACCGCCTTCAGTTGGAACAGGATGCCCGGCAGCAACCAGAGCAGCTGGAGTGCTGGCGAGAATGGCGTCTATGGGCATGACCCGCCCCTGCAGCGGGAGGCCAGCGTGCTGGTGCTGCCGGAGGGGCTCGAGGCCATCAACACCTGCAACCCCCTCACCAACTTCATCATCATGGCTGCCGCCACCATCCCAGTATGCCGTGGCTCATCCTCATCCAGCGAGGCAGCAGCTGCACCTTCTCCAAGAAGATTAACGCGGCCACCAAGCGGGGGGCCGCCGCCATCATTTACAACTACGGCGGCGAGATGGGGAACGACATCCAGGCCATGACCCACCCTGCTTCTGCAGGCCCGAGTAGTGCTGGGGAAAGCTTACTCGTATTTTGCCATCAGAGAAGCTGATTAGAAGTTCAATTGAAGGTGTCAGACTTGCAAGTATAGAAGGAAAGAGAGAGAACCAACCCACAGCTTTGTTGGGGGTAGCCTGAAATGTTTCTGCCATTCCAGGAGCCTACACCACATTGTATTTTCATTGGAAGTTTTGTAATCACTGTTTTTAAATAATATTATTTGTTATTTAATTTTGTAAATTGTATTGTTTTATGGATGTATTCCTGTATCTGTGTTTTTCTTGTAAGCTGCCTTGAGGGCCTTTTGGCCATAAGGCGGGGTATAAATAAATAAATAATTATAATAATATTTTCATGTATTTTCTGTAAGTAGGCTGGCACTTGGATCCATTTTAGACTGGACTCCAGATCATCAGGGATTCAATTATCTGGTGTCCATCTCCAAGCCACTAGGTGTAGTTTACATCACACACAGTAGAGTCCAGCTACACTCTACTAAACAAGCTACAATAAGGGGCATATGCAGCCTGAAAGCTGCAACAAGATCTTTATCTCAATGACCTTGTATACAATGACTACATTATTGCCTTATACCAGCAGCAAAGGGACTCAATCTGGATTAATTTTCCAGGCATTCAGAAGACATCCAACATGTCCTGAATATTTCTAGAAATTACTATGTGTACATGTGCACACATATTTAAGAATGAAAATATAATAAGCGAGTCCTTTGTATCCCACTGTAAATCTGAGTTGCTGAAACCATTATATTGCAAGTAAAGTTATGAAAACCGATGAGAATAATTGGATTTAATTTAATTGACAAGTTTGGACAATCATATTTCGATTTAGTAAGCTGAGATACAAATGAGGCTTTTGGCTGCATGTGTAGCCCCTTCAGATCAAGAACAAAATAATCAGAAAATCTTTCATGAACTATAATTTCCTGTTTCATCCAAGCTGGGAAACTATGCTTAACAGATTCAGAATAAACCAGAATATTAAGCCAACTTCAAACCCCCTTGTTCCAAAGCTGTTAAGCAGTTTCCCAGTTCAGACAAAACTTGAAACTACAGTTAATGGAAGACTGACTGTTTTGTTTGCATGCTCGTGAGAAGGGAAGAATAAAGGGGCTTCATGCATGAACAGAAGGCTTGCTCATATCTCAGTTTATTAAACTGAGATATGATCATCTGGAAGTGGTCAATAAGTGCAAAATGATGGCTAGTGCAAGTTAATTCCAAAAAAACTCGCAATGCAATTTTTAAAAAAATCATATGAACAAATTTTCAAATGCACTTAGAATCAGAATATATACCTCACACTTTTCTATTATCTATGTTCCATTATCTGAGTATCTGTGGAACTGTTCCACTGCTTTTACTTTTGGAGATAGCTATTTGTTATTGGGTTTAACAGAATTCTAAACAAAACTTTACCTGAGATTTGGGTTTGTATTTATCCACCCAAGGTTCATTTTGGCTGTGATTTTGTTTGGAAAGTTTATTTTGCTCATCTATAGAAGGTGGCTTTCTTTTTTTTCTTCCACTTTTGCAACTTTCTATCAGAGATAAATGCCCTTTTCTCTTCTGACAGTGGTTGGTATCTGTTGGTGGCTTCTTATGATGAATGTCAGATGATAGATTTGTATCCTTACAGAAATCACTAAAAGATGGCTCTACCCAATCGGTCACCTGACAAAATGTAAGTATACAAAGGTTACTGCAGGGTAGTAATTGTTAATTCTTAATCCAACTAGTATTTTACAGTGGAGTAGCCCTAGTTGTTAATAGTACCCCTGCTACCCCCATACGAATTGAATTGTCCCTTTTAACTTTTACATTACTTTTATCAAACTGAAAATGCAGAAACTTTAATACAAAGGAGTTTAGAATCAACATTAAACTATCAAAATAATATGTATTGCATGCATGTACTTAACAGTATAAATACATCCAGTTATAAGTGTTTAGAATAAATTCATTCAATACCACTTTCAGTTTTAGGTATTTGTTTAGAATTTAACCATGCTATGATCATCAATATTTATTTCCAGTAATCATCTGGAACATTTAAGTGCGATTTCCAAACTGGTCTCGAGAGATATAATAAAGGGAACAATCCTCTGCATGGGTGTAAAAACTGCACATGGAATAATAATACAGTCCAAAGTATTTTAATATTTTAAACTTGTAATCACCCACTTTAGCTGGAGCTATCTTTCTTTTTGAATATTTTTTTGACATCATCAACCTTTGTAATTTCCATCCGAAGCATGTGACTGGTAGCTGCTTAATTTAAATGACCTAAAAAAGTAGAACACATTTATATGAACAAACTCTGCGTAATTAGAATTTTAAAACATTTAGATCCAAGTAGAGCAGCCTTGCAAATAATTACTGAGGGGGTAGCTGTTCATTCTTTGCTCTACTTGTCTTTTCCCTTCTCTGAAGTGCAACGGCTCATATTCTCTCTCCTCTAGCCTTAACAAGTCTGCTCTGCATGGCCATAAAAAGAGAGTGTTAACACCTGTGACAGAGAGCCAGTGTGGTGTAATGGTTAAGGTGTCGGACTATGACCTGGGAGACCAGGGTTTGAATCCTCACACAGCCATGAAGCTCACTGGGTGACCTTGGGCCAGTCACTTCCTCTCAGCCTCAGAGGAAGGCAATGGTAAACCCCCTCTGAATACCACTTACCATGAAAACCCTATTCGTAGGGTCGCCCATAAGTTGGAATCGACTTGAGGGCAGTCCATTTCATTTTTTCGACACCTGTGACTTTCTTAGTGCTGCCCTCTAACAAAACAGCCCTGTGGTGGCTATATGCACAACTCTAGTATTTTCCCTTCTAGCAGTACCTAGTGGCTCGTTAAGGCTAGAAAGAGTGCATGCTGTTGGCATAATGGTGCTTTAAGAGAATTCATCTTAATGGTGCCTGCATATGTAATTTTTCACAAAGATTAAAAAACCCCTCATGTCTAAGTGCTGTTTAGGTGCAACTGCTAAGCAAATTTAATGGCTAGGTTAACCAAGCTTCATGTTGTACTGTATATGAACTCCTAAGTGTTATTGAGGGTCAAACTACACATTGTGTTATTCATTCTTAAACTGTCTACATTATTTTGAAGAAAAACGGACCCCACACCAGTTTCTTGCAAAAAACAAATATACTTCAGCTGCTATTTGTCCCCAAACATGCTGTTTGTCTAAGTAAGGGTGCAATCCTAACCATGGTTGCTGCTTATCTGAGCTTAATGGAGCAGCAGGACTGTTGCTACATCCCAGGCTGGCTTAGCACCTCCCTATTCTTGGAATGCCCTATTTTGGGACTTTTTGTTGGTTGCCACACTGGCATGGATCCTACTGGCGGCACTCCCACCCACCCAGTGGACTGAAGAGGGAAGTCATACTGGTATAACTCTGTAGGAAGTGGTCAGTAAAGGTTGGGCAGGAGGATTCTTCCAATCAATCCAGTTCCACCCACCCAGACTGCTGCAAAGTGGATTTGGACTGTTCTGACCAACTATGAACTCATGGCTGTGGATAAAAACACAGAAACGCATTGGCAGCATAATTATAAAACTTATTCTCGAAATCATCTTTAAACAGAGTAACACTAGTAATCAGTGAGAAGTAGATTTCAGTAGCTAATCACAGCCATAATCTTACATGTTCATACTCCTAATTAAGGCCACAGTGAATACAGGCAACTATAAGTTTCATCTATGCAGTGAGGAAAAACTTCAGAATTTACCTGTATTCAGTTACAAATGTAATAGGTATATATTGCTCTATGCTAGAGTTATAGGCAGTCTCTCTGAGAAGGGAGAAATGATTATTAAGGGAAATAGTAAGAGAAAAATGTTACAAGTGTTGTACAAAAATAGAAACTTCAGAAGTTGTCATACCATCCCCATAGATTGCACAATATAAAGAGCATACGCAGGTTTACCGAGTGGCCAAAAATATAAGCACAGTGCCATTTGATGTCTTTAAAAATAAATACCCGTAACAGGACAAAAGGGAAGGTGGGAGTGAAGGAAGGAGGTTCTTTATGCCATTGGCGAAAGTGCTAGTCCTTTTAGCATTCTATTTCCCTCGCTCTATGAAGTAGGAACTGCAAGAATGCCGGATGCGCTAACGGTTAGTGTCGAACCCTATACGGAAGGTGGGGTTGGGCGAATTCACAAGATGAAAGGAGACTTTGGCTGCAATCCTGCATGAGCGGTTATTAGTTATTATTCGCTATTATATATTATACATAAATAAATTCATAGTACCCTTTGAAGGAAGATATACCGACTGAGCCAAATGGGACTTACTTCTGAACAAACATGCTTAGGATTGTACTGCTCGTAAGTTATGCTTGTGTGGTAAAGAGGAAACTCTGCAAGAGCGACTTATAGCACGGCTGTGTCCGAATGTGATGCGCTGACACCTCCTACCCACTTCAGCCCAGCCAGGCTACTACTCACACTTCTCCGTCATTAGAGACCTGTCACAGCCCTGTATTCCAGCGGGAGGTTACCTTCCCTCCCCACTGAGACTTACGCCACCTCCATTCAGGCTGGGGGGCCTCCCATAGACGTTGGCGCTTAGCTGATGACGAAATGCTAACCAATCACCTTCTACACCCGGCCCTCACCGATCGACAAAATCTGACAGAGTAACTTTTGTTAAAATTAAGCTCTACGTGATTCTCACCTCACCAGCGTCCACCTAACTATGTACCAGGACGCGGGCGGAAGAAAGCAGCAAAGTAGTGACGTTATTAGTACGCGCCGACTTGAGCAGGCACGGTAAAGGTCCTCGCGAAGAACTCGCACATGTCTTTGTGACAACTTTCAAGGCACTTGAACAGGAGGTTAAGAGAACATGAAGAGACCCAACATTTTGTTCACGGGTAACAGTAAAAGGTCGCGTTTGTATTTCAGAGAAAAAAAGAGGGAGTGAATATTTTCAGAGCAGGGATAAAGCGAGAGATTCCGATAAGGATGTAAATAAGTACATAAGAGGCTTTGAGAAGGGCTTTAATTCATTTGAGACAGCAGTGTTTTACAAACATATGTCCCAGATCCAATTTCTGGTATCTTCGGTTGAAGGTATCTAGTAAAATAGGCTGGGAAAGACTCCTGACTGAAATCCTAGAAAGCAGCGCGCTAGGTAGACTCGGTACAAGGTAGCTTCATTTGCTTCACATGATTGCATGTCCCAATTAATGTCACTTTCATCCTTCTATTTGTACTTCAGACATGAGGCCTAGTGTATGCATGCAACGAAACAAGTCATAGAATGGATTGTACCATTTGAAGAATTGGAGTTTTGAATGCTGATCCATATTTGTTTTATACACCCTGTAGGTGGAAACTGTACCCTTGCCCTATGTGCTGATTTCCTATTTCTAGAGGTTTTTGTAATGTGGATGAGCATTCAAAATATGACACACATTGGCAGTAGGAAGAGGTGCAGCCCATTATACAATATTTTTGCTACCTGTATATATAGATCAAGCCAAGGTAGCAGTTGTTGTCTCATATAGATTCATGCATACAGGGCCATGAGAGTTAAAGCAGTTATACCTTTTAAGGATTTTTAAATGGTAATCTTCAGCTGACAACTCCTAGGCATGAACTAGGCATGTCGTTTGGCCCTATCTATCAACTTTGTCAAGAAGTTCATTATATATTGTAAGTTACTACTGTTCGTTAATGTTTTGTTATATGTCTCTTTGTAGGTACGCCTGGTGTTGGGAAAACTACCCTAGGCAATGAGATTGCTGCAAGAATAGATTTTACTTACATTAATGTGGGTGATTTGGCCAAAGAAGGTGAGTTTTTGTTTTACAAAACCTAACATTTTAAAGTTAATGTGATTTTTTGTATTTAAGAGATAGACAGGTAAGTAAGTATAGTTTACATTTATGGTTATTATTTTAAAAAGAAGAAAGTTCTGTTATTAGCCATGCTTGTTTATAATAACTGCTTTGGAGTTTCATGAATACTTCTAACTTCATGTTATGTCTAAGATGCGTTCTACCCTTTGTTTTGGTTGAGGAAGCCCTATTGGATTTAATGGGACATTTCTGATAAAAATGGGCTGCATTAAGGTTTTTGAAAGGGAGCCATCTAAACAAGGTGTTGATATCAAACCAATGCAATTATTCTTTTATATTATTTCCATTTCTTCCTCATTGTATAGGGCAACTATATGAAGGCTTTGATGAGGAATATGAATGCCCAGTTTTAGATGAAGACAGGGTGAGCGTACATGAAAAATGTAGCACAGTTGTTGATTTTATTTTTGTTGCCAAGAATCCGTTTTTAAGATTCCTTTGTCTGAATTCCTTTTTAGGTAATTGATGAACTGGAAGATAAGATGAGTCATGGTGGTGTAATAGTTGATTATCACAGCTGTGACTTCTTTCCTGAGCGTTGGTTTAATATAGTGTTTGTGCTTCGAACTGAAAACTCAATCTTGTATAACAGATTGGAAAGCAGGTAAATCAGTTCCACAAAATAAGGGCTTATCCAAATGGAGTGGGATAATCCACAGTTTCCATATTCGGTTTGTCATCTGATAGTCCTCACTTTGCCTATTAGTACGCTCTTTCCCAATTAAAAAAACGCTTTTTTGCACCCGCACCCGCAGCGGTAAGACCCCTACATTCTTTTCGCTTTTTTCAAGCTCTGCCTCTAAAACCTCCCCCATCAACCAATTGGTCAGCAAAAAAATTACGTATGCTCCTCTCCCCCTTTGCAACGAACCACAATATGGCTGTAAAGGAGTTCTCGCCTCGGAAGGAAAGGCTGCTGGTCGGTTTCACACCTGCCTTGTTCGTATTTGCGGTATTATGCTTAAATGAATGTATGCTTTTCTGCCTTTATTGATATTTAAGGAGATACACACGCTGGCAATTGCACTTGTTTCTCCAAAAAAGCAAGAAAGGTGTCACACACACCCTCCTCCCTTTCCTTCCCATGGAGAATGAAATTGACAAAGCTTTCTGGAGCAGGTGTGAAACCAACCAGCAGCCCTTTTCTTGTTTGTGTTTGCAATATTACACTTAAACAAATGTATGCTTTTCTGATTTGAAGCAAAAACCCCAGCAAGTAGAATGAAATTGACAAAGCTTTCGGAGGCAGGCTGAAACCGACCACCACCCCTTTCTCACTTGCTGTGCATTGCAGATCTCACCCAGAGCGGCCGCCCAGTTTGCAGGCTGGCAAAAAATAAAATGCATCTGCGCAGTAGTTGCAGACCCCCCCGCCCAACACCCCACCATTGCAATGATTGGTTCAGTTTTCCCAGGCTTATTCTCACACATGCGCAAAAGTGCAGATACGTGATTGGCTGGAATGAGGGGAAGGGGCAAGGGGAAACGCCCAAGAACCGCCCATCAGCTGTAAAGTCCGCGGTATTGCATCCTAACTCCTGAAGACACAGCGGATGATTCCCAATTTTAAACAGCAAATTGCATTTTTGCCGGTATTGCAAGGAGCGGATTTAACCCACGAAAATGTGTAACGGTGCGAGATGTCATTTGGACGACCGAAAAATAATGAACACACATAGTGGGTGTGTCACATATTTTGCAGTCATCTGGATGAGCCCTAAGTGTAGTACCAGATTCAGCTTAAGAAAAAAAATCTTTTTGGTATAGAGTCTAGGGTTTTGTTTTTAGCCTAGCATATACTTCCAAATTATCTCAAGTGTTTTTGTCTCTTCTTTATTTTTGCTTAGGGGATACAAAGGAAAAAAGCTTCAAGACAACATTCAGTGTGAAATTTTTCAAACTATTTATGAAGAAGCCATGTCATCCTATAAGGAAGAAATTGTTCATCAGCTGCCCAGCAACACTCCAGAAGACATGGAGCAGAATTTAGATCAGATTATACAGTGGATTGAACAGTGGATGAAAGACAACAACTAACATTTGAATACATAACATTAAAAGACCAGTCAGTCATAAAAATAACTTTTTCAATAGCATTGACTGACTGATTCTTGTATAGTAAGCTACACTTGCTGTTTTAGTCACTGAGGAAACAGTAACAGTTACTTTTCTGGGAAAATAAAACCAAAGACTATTGCGGTTCATCAGATTTATGTTACCCAGCTGGACTCACTGCAGAAAGTGGACATAAATTATAGATTAAGACACTATAAAAAACCTGAAATTCTAATTGGGTATCTAATACTGACTTTGAAGGTATATTTGAAAAGGTGAATAATAAACATAAGTGCATTGACTCTTTTGGCTGCCAGCATCTCAGTCACTGTATAACTTCTTTTAGTAATGCTCTGAACTGTTCTATGAACCATTTAAAAAAAAAGTGGGACCATGGGACTTTGTGATAATATTCCAGGTGATTATTGACATGCAATCTGACAACAGATTTGCATCTTTTTTTTCTTTTCTAAATAAGGAAGATTTCCTCCAGCCAAGTTTGTATTGTGGCTGAAATATTTTGAAAGCAGTTTTTGCTCAGTTGAGGGAGCATTCACCAAAGTCTGGTGAATACTTCCCTCCAGTACTGAATGTTGGTGGCACTTTGCAGGATTTTAGCAGTAAGTGCTGTTATTCTATGATTCAAAAGTTGCCTGACTCCATTAATTGTACCACGTCTTTCTACCCTCCTGCCCTGATCTCACTCAAATGTTATGTTAATGTTTATTTATACCCCGCCTTTTGGCCAAACAGCACTCAAGGCGGCTTACAGAAAAAGTAAACACACATATAAAAATACATCAACAAGGCAATACATCAATAAAGTAATACATTGTACAAAAATGAAATTAAATAGCAAATAACATTAAGAAAAATATCATAGTAAATGTTATCATACTTTTGAATCTAAGCTTCCTCTGAAATTATTTGCAGTGCTACTGGAATATAGCTCTCTTGTTGTGAGTGCTAATATATTGGCTATGCACAGTGCAACTTGAATCAGTTAGGTTGGTGTACTTACACAGGTCATCTTATTGCTGATTCATATGACTGTCACAACAAGATCAGCCTCAAAAGACCTTTTCTCCATTCCACCAGTTAAAACAGCCAGACTGGTGAGGACTAGGAAGAGGGCTTTTTCAACTGTGGCCCCCACCCTGTGGAACTCCCTCCCAAATGATCTCCGCCATGCCCTTTCTATGATGAGTTTCCACCGAGCCTTGAAAACCTGGCTCTTTAGGCAGGCTTTTGGGGTGGGCTAGGTTTTACTATTATTGCTTCAGATTTTTAAGGTTTAATGTATTTGTACGTTTTATTTTGTACGTCGCCCAGAGTGGCTGGACAACCAGCCAGATGGGCGACTAATAAATTTAATAATAAATAAATAATATAATGAACAGGACAGGACAGTTTCACATAACAGGAAACCTGGTTTGATAGCAGTTTCCCATAACGTGCAACAAAAACAGGCATATGTTTTATCTGCTGAATATCACAATGCATGTGCAGAGTATGCAGTACCAAGTGAAAGATGGGTGGGAAATTGGTCATGTATAAAGCAATTAATAAGCTTGATTGTAAATATGCTGATTGATGTATTTTCTTTTTATCTAGAATATTTGGTTGCAGGGGCCTGGTCCTTGAATACAGTGTCAATTGTAAAAGTTGTAACTTGTTTGTCTATTGATTATTATTGTAATAGGAAATGCATTTTTCTTTTATCATGCCCTAATGTTTTTGGGGTAATTTTCCAGCAGACATAAAGCATTGACTTTATTCCTTCCTGAAATTTAGAATAAAGATTTTAAAATGTTCTTAAAAAGGAGCCTCCCAGTACACGAAAAATAAACTTCTACCTTACACAGTCATCCAGTATGTATGGTACAACCACTGATACTTCTTCTGACTGATATCCAGTGTCATGCCAACAGACATGACAGGACTTTCTCTTCCTCTCCTCCCTCTGCATGCTAGCAAAATCTTCTCGGGAGAATTCTCCAGAGCAGAGTTGGGGGGCATGGGCGGCAGGGAAAGGAAGGAGCAGTGGCACAAAAGGCTGACACCGTTGGGTATTGCCATATCTGTGGAGCATTTGTTCCAAACCTCTTAAACATTATTCTTTTTTTAAGGCTTTTAAAAAGGAAACTTAATTTTTGCAAACAGCATTAAGAGTTTTTTGTAAGTCATCCTATATGAAAATATATGGGAACATAACATTTTTCCAGCTGAACTACTTTAAGATAATGTTGATTTATGTGGAAATGAGGCTGTTATTTTGTAGGTTCTTCAAAGAGGAGTTTTTTAATAGTACTGGTACAGGACTGGAATGCAAAAGTAGGGAACAGAAGAACTAGGAATTGTGGGGAAATGGGGCTTAGGAGACAGAAATGAAGCAGGAGAAAGACTTACTAAATTCTGTGAAGCTAATTTGTTGAGCAACCGAAAAGACCACTGCCCACGTGGACATCACCAAATGGTCAATATAGGAATCAAATTCTGTTGGGCGGGATATAAATCAAATAATAAATTGATTATATAAATGGTAGCAGAAGATGGAGAAGTTCCATACTTTCTGCGAAAACAAGACCAGGAGCAGACTGTGGTACAGATAATGAACTGGTCATATCAAAAATCAGAGTAAAGCTAAAGAATAACAGAGCAATCATAATGCCAAAATACAATGTAATTAACACCCCAGAAGAATATAAAGATCACATAAGGAACAGATTTGAAGCTTTAAACTTAGTTGACAGAGAACCAGAAGAACTATGGAATGAACTCAGAGACATTATCAGGGAAGAATGCAAAAAGACAATTTGTTGTCATGTGCCTTCAAGTTGATTACGACTTATGGCAACCCTATGAATCAGTGACCTCCAAGAGCATATTTTGGATACTCTGTTCATAGGGTTTTCGTGGTAAGGGGTATTCAAAGGTGGTTTACCATTGCCTTCCTCTGAGTTTGGATGCATCTTAGTCTGATGTCTCAGCTTTGACCATTCCGCCTTGGGTGTCCCTGCTAGGAATCTAGCCTCTTGGTCTAGACTCCTGACGGCATTGCTCTCAGCTTCTTCAGCACTCTCAAACCCCCTCACCACATTAAGGTGTGGATCCTAAAGGAGGAAAAAGATAATACCTCTAGTTAAAAAGAGAGAAAGACTTCAATGGATGTCTGAAGAAACTCTTTAAATGGTTAAAGAGAGAAGGAAAGCAAATGCAAAAGGAGATAGAAACACGGTCACAACCCTAAATGCAACAATACAGCAACTAGAACGTAGGGACAAAGAACTATTACAATAGTTATTGTATAGAAATAGAAGAGGACAACAAAAAAGGTAGAACAAGAGCCCTATTCCAAAAGATTAGAGAAATTAAAGGGAAATTTAAACTAAGGGTAGGGATGTTAAATAATCAACGGGGAACACACTGACTGACTGATATGAAATAAAAGGAAGATGGAAGCAATACACTGAATAACTCTATAAAAGAGATGCAAGGATGACAGATTCATTAATGGAGGAACCGTATGATGAAGAACCAGAAATTTTAGAATGTGAGGTGAAAACTGCTCTTAAAATACTTGGAAGAAATAAATCACCAGGAACAGATGGCATACCAATACAGTTGCTACAAGCTACTGAGACTGAACCTGTCCAAAGTTTGACAAAAATTTGTCAATAAATATGGAAAACTCAGCAATGGCCCACAGACTGGAAGCATTCAATATACATTCCAATTCCACAGAAAGGAGATCCCAGGGAATGCAGTAATTATCAAACTATTGCCTTAATATCCCATGCAAGTAAAGTAATGCTCAAGATTCTACAACAAAGGCTCTTACCATATATGGAGCGAGAAATGCCAGATGTCCAAGCGGAATTTAGAAAGGGAAGAGGCACCAGAGATCATATTGCAAACTTACGTTGGATAATGGAATGGATCAATGAATTTCAGAAGGAAATTACCCTGTGCTTTATAGATTACAGCAAAGTCTTTGACTGTGTAGATCATGAAAAACTATGGAATGCTTTAAAAGAAATGGGGGTGCCACACATTTGATTGCCCTGATATGCAACCTATACTCTGGACAAGAGGCTACTGTAAGGACAGAATATGGAGAAACTGATTGGTTCCCAATCGGAAGGGATATGAGACTGGCATGTTTTATCACCCTATTTGTTTAATCTATATGCAGAACACATCATATGGAAAGTGGGATTGGACCAAGATGAAGGAGATGTGAAAATTGGAGGGATAATAATAATAAATTTTATTTGTTGGTCACCTATCTGTCCAGATTACTGGACACTCTAGGCGACTTACAATAATAAAAAGCAGTACATGATATACAATATAATATACAAGCAAAACACAATCAAATCAATTTAAAACCAATTTCCAGTTAAAACCTCATAAAAAATTAATCCTCCCCAATCCCATAGGCCCGCCTGAATAGCCAGGTTTTTAAGGCTTGGCGAAAACCCATCAGGGAGGGAGCATGTCGGAGATCCAGTGGAAGGGAATTCCAGAGGGTGGGGGCCACAATCGAAAATGCCCTCTCTCTGGTCCGCACCAGCCTAGCTGTTCTAACCGGTGGGACCGAGAGAAGGTCTTGAGAGGCTGATCTTGTCAGGCGGCATAATTGGTGATTCTGGAGGCGCTCCTTCAGATAAACTGGGCCGAAACCGTATAGGATTTTAAAGGTCAACACCAACACCTTGAATTGGGCCCGGTAGACAACTGGTAACCAGTGGAGATCTATTAACACTGGCGTGATATGATCACGGCGACGGCTGTGCTTAATCAAGTGCGCCGCCGCATTCTGTACCAGCTGTAACTTCCGGACCGTTTTCAGGGGTAACCCCATGTAGAGCGCATTACAGTAGTCTAAGCGAGAGGAGACCAGGGCATGTATCACCTGTGGGAGCAGATGAACAGGAAGGTAAGGTCGCAGCCTCCGTATCAGATGTAATTGATACCAAGCTGTCCGACTCACCACCGAGACCTGAGCCTCCATGGACAGCCTGGAGTCAAAAATGACCCCGAGGCTGTGGACCTGGTCCTTCAGGGGTAATCTCACCCCATTAAGCATCAGGTCCGTAATACCCAACCTTCCTCTGTCTCCCACAAGCAACACCTCGGTCTTGTCGGGATTCAGCTTCAGCCTGTTCTCTCCCATCCATCCACTTATGGATTCCAGGCACTTGGACATGGTATCCACAGCCAACTCTGGTGAGGACTTAAATGAGAGATAGAGCTGAGTGTCATCCGCATATTGGTGACACTTCAGCCCAAAACTCCTGATGATGGCCCCCAGCGGTTTCACATAGATGTTAAACAGCATGGGAGAGAGGATAGAGCCCTGTGGCACCCCACAATCAAGAGGCCAAGGGTCTGAAACCTCATATCCCAAAGCTACCCGTTGGTGCCTATCTGACAGATAGGAATGGAACCACTGTAAAACAGTGCCCCCTATTCCCAATCCCTCTAGGCGATCCAAAAGGATACCGTGGTCAACGATATCGAAAGCCGCTGAGAGATCTAGGAGGACGAGGAAGGTATATTCTCCCCTATCCAACGCCCTCCTCATATCATCCACCAGAGCGACCAAGGCTGTTTCAGTTCCATGCCCAGTCCTAAAACCAGATTGGAATGGATCTAAATAATCCGTTTCCTCCAAGTGTGTCTGTAACTGTTTGGCCACCACTCGCTCAATCACCTTGCCCAAGAATGGTAGATTTGAAACTGGGCAGAAGTTATTCAGCTCTTGGGGATCCAAGGAGGGTTTTTTTAAGATGGGCTTTATCACCGCCTCCTTGAGGGCTGATGGCATTGCACCCTCTGTCAAGGATGCATTTACCACTGCCTTGATCCCTTTGCTCAGTCTCTCTTTGCAACTCATAATGAGCCACGAAGTGCAAGGATCAAACAGACAGGTGGTTGGCTTCACAGTACGGAGCACCTTGTCCACTTCTTCAGAGGGAAGAGGCTGAAACCGATCCCACTGGACTGGAATGCAACTGGCCGACCCTGGCCCACTACCTGTATCCACGGCGAATGGAATCATGCTCTTGAGGCGCTTGATTTTACCATATCAATATCAATAATTTAAGATATGCAGGCGATACCATACTACTAGCAGAAACCAGTAATGATTTGAAACGAATGTTGATGAAAGTTAAAGAGGAAAGCACAAAAGCAGTTCTACAGCTGAATGTCAAAAAGACTAAAGCAATGACAACAGAAGAGTTATGTAACTATAATGTTGACAATGAGGGCACTGAACTTCTCAAGGATTATCAATACTTTGGCACAGTCATTAACCAAAATTGAGACAATAGTCAAGAAATCAGAAGAAGGCTAGGACTGGGGAGGCCAGCTATGACAGAACTAGAAAAGGTACTCAAATGCAAAGATGTATCACTGAACACTAAAGTCAGGATCACTCAGACCATGGTATTCCCAATCTCTATGTATGGATGTGAAAGTTGGACAGTGAAAAAAGCAGATAAGAGAAAAATAAACTCATTTGAAATGTGGTGTTGGAGGAGAGCTTTACACATAACATGGACTGCAAAAAAGACAAATAATTGGGTGTTTAAACCAGAACTGTCACTAGAAGCTAAAATGATGAAACTGAGGACTATTGAAGTGCCTTCTACGATACATTGTAAACTATTTGTTTTTAATGTGATGTACTTTTTAATATAATATAATATAATGTTGCTTATCAAGCTTTGTAGTAGCCCTTGCTGCATTCCGTAAATCTTGTTTATATTTATGAACAATTAAGACCTATATTTAACATCAGACTAGTAGTGCAGCTAAATTTGTATCTCACCCTGGGATTTGCTGCTGAAGGCCCATAATAAATGTAATAATAACAATATTGGGTATGCTTCAATTTGGATTCCTGCATTGAACTAGATGGCCTTATAGGATCCCTTCCAACTCTATGATTCTATCAACTATTTGTTAAAGTTAAGCCTATAGCAGAAAAGAGGATTTTGACATGCAGAAGGTACACCTGGATGTGGAAGACAGTTCATGCAGTGGTAGAGCACATACTTTGTATGTTTAAGGCCAGAGGTTTAATCTCAAATAAGGATCTGGAGTGGTGGGAATGAGAGAGATCTCTCTTTAAAACCATGAAGAGCTGTTGCCAAAACTGATCTAGATGGACCAGTGCTCTGATGGTGTAAGATAGCTTCATGTAATGTCATATTTGCATTAATTGCCTGAATTTAGATAGTGTCCCACATAAAATCCTGCATTAATTTGCATGGAATTGCACTGTATGTGCCTTTTACATGTTTAGTCGGAAGTCTCACTGTTCAAGACACAGCCAATGTGCAATGCAATCTTATATTCATTGTTGTTGTTATATGTACGTCCCACCTTTCCTCCAAAGAACTCAAGGTGACATACCTAATTCTTCCCCTCTCCATTTTATTATTAAAACAACCCTGTGAGGTAGGTTAGAGTGGTTCAAGGTCTTCCAGTGAGCTTCCTGCCTGAGTGTGGATGTGAACCATAGAACACTGGGTTCTAGTCCAACACTAACCATTACATGCCACTGGTTCTTGTGTATGTTTACTCAGAAGTAAGTCTCACTGAGGTTTTTAAAATTATATTTATGTGCTGAATGATTGCAAAGGTTCTATGATAAAACAACAGTAAAACTGATTACATACAAAATCAACAGCATAACTTTTAAATGCATAAAAGCACCACTAAAAATTTAACAGATCTTAAAACTCCAAAAATAGCACATCTATAAAGGTTTTAAGATTTAAATGTTTATCACGTAATGGCAAAAATACTGGAGCAAGGGTAGCCAGCGTGGTGTCTTCCATCAGCCTCAGCCAGCATTGCCTGTGAAGGACGATGGGAGCTGTAATCCAAAAAACTGCAGGGCATCATATTGGCTACCTCTGGACTAGAGCGTAGGCACCAAACAAGATTTGGGGGAGGGGGCATTCCACAAGGGTACCACCAGTGAAAAGGCCCCCTCCCCTGTTCAGCAAAGTCAGCTGGAGAAGAGCCTCTGAAGATCTTGAGGTCCAGGTAAGTAAACAGATCTGGGAAAGACTCTTGACTGCAACCCTGAAGCCATTGCCTGACAGTAGTCAATGGACTAAATGATCTCACTTGCTACAAGGCAGCTTCTTATTTCTTCCTGTGCACTTGCATCAATAGCAACAAGAAAGAGGCTTGTGGCACCTAACAGATTTGTAACAGCATCAGCGTTTAGAGTGTTGGACTAAGATCTGGGAGACCAGGTTTAAGTCCCTAATCAGCCATGAAACTCACTGGGTGATCTTGAGCTCTCTTGTCACTGTCTCTCAGCGTAACCCACCTCACAGGATTGTTGTGAGGATAAAAAGCGGAGGCGGAGAACCACCTCCTTAGAAGAAAGATTGGATAGAAATGTAATAATAGGTAAACACTTAGGTAGCAAGCTGTAAATGCTATACTGTAAACGCAGCAAGGCCAGGACTAGCAGGGGAAACGAAATAGCTGGCCGGCCTTGTGTACCTTGTGTGACTCTAGTCTAGTCTCTCCCGGAGGGAAGGCTGACTCAGAGAGCAGGTTCTTCCTCTCGCTGCGGGAAAGGCGGACTTGGGGTAGGCACACTGGCAGCAAGGTGAAGCCCTGCCCCGGAGGGAGGGACGGAGGGAGAAAGCGACGGACCGGGAAGGACAGCTAAGCTAAGCAAACGAGAGCTGCATAGGGAAAGGAAGAAGCGGTGGTAGTCGCGCCAGGCAGGTGGAAGTTATCTCTTCTGTGGTGGGCTTGGCTTGTGAGCGGACATGGGGCGCTCTGGAGGGCCGGGCTCCTTGGGAGGGGGACGCTTAGGAAGGGCGACGAAAAGGGACCGAGTTCTACGGAGTCTGGATTCTGAGCTAACCGAACTGTAAATGCGGAGTTGAAGGAAGTCAGGGAGGCCCGTCTGGGGCGCTCGTGAAAGTGTTTTCTTTCTGCTTTTAGGCAGCGGCTATAGGAAAGATTCAAGTTTTGGGAAGCGCTACATACTCAAGTACCCTCTCTGATGTGCTTTGGGATTGGTCATGCTGCTGTTATTGTTATAGTTAGTTGATTTATGTACCGCTTGTATGCCAAAATGGGCTTCTAAGCAGTACAGCATAACTTCAGTGATAAAATAATACATAATGAAATTCCAAATTACAATTACAACATT
The DNA here is from genome assembly GCF_030035675.1 of Rhineura floridana. Lineage (NCBI taxonomy): Eukaryota > Metazoa > Chordata > Lepidosauria > Squamata > Rhineuridae > Rhineura > Rhineura floridana. The sequence continues at coordinate 51,074,140 of NC_084480.1, forward strand.
AACACTTCCTTCAAAGTGTAGGGGGGAGCTTTATTTATTTAACATTGGCAGAGTTCCTGTTCCTTTAATGTTAGTGGTATAGGGAGACATTAAACTGGCTGTGGGTTTGACCAGTATGGAGATGGCAGTGATGAACAAAGCTGCCCTTGTTGAATTTTTTGTTGGGCATGCAGCTTTTAAAAAACTGGAGAGAACCCTGCTTGAGGTGTTACTATATGTAGGTGATAAATTCCTTGGTGTTTGTGAAATTATGAAGGGCTTGCAAACATTTATTCTTTGAAGCCCTAAAATAATGTCTGCAAGGGTATCCATTATACAATTACCCAGCAATGAGGGATGTTTTACAATCTTGGACCCACCATGAAATGTTAGGGCAGGTTTTTGCCAGGTACTAATGTAAATAAATATGAAGAATTGTATAACGGTGTATGATATAAATATAAAATCCTTGCTTAATTATGCAGCAATATGGGATGTTCTGCAATCTTGGATCCACCATGAAATGTTAGAACATAGGAAGTTGCATTATGATTCGGACTGTTGGTCCATCTAGCTCAATAATGTCTGCACTGACTAGCAGAAGTACTGCAGGATTTCAGACAAGGATCTCTCCCAGCCGTATCTGGAAATGCAGCAGATGGAACCTGGGGGATTTTCTGCATGTCCAGTAGGTGCTCTACTGCTGAGCTACAGCCATCCCCCTACCAACTACATATGTAAATAAATACAAAGATTTTGATCCTTGTGCAAATTACAAATATAAAATGCTTGTTGTTGCAAATATAAAACTAACAGAATGTTATTCTAATGAGAAATGAGCAGTGGGTAAAGCTTTTTTGTTGATATATGTGTAACTGCTTGCTAACCAACCAGTCTCTTTCCATAGCAGCCCAATTCTATACAGTTAGGTGTGTCTAAAGCTGCATAGGATATCATGACTTGAAGCACAGAGATTTGGGCAATAACTAGAGCATAGATGCATACACAATGTTACTCATGACTTGGTTCATATAGCAATATTCACATAGATGTGGGGAAGACAAGCTCTTCCTGTTGCTACCTAACATAGTCTCTAAAGGTTAAGTAAACAGAAATTCCATTCTCCTTAAAAATCAATAAATCCTAAATGATTTAGTAAAGTTCAAATGTCCATGTGTAAAAACAGCATAAGAATAAATTTTGAATGAAGAGAAATAAATGTTTCCTCATAATGTTATTTGCTAAGCAACCATCCATAAGTATTCAGAGTTCCTTTGTGAGGACATCATAAGTTACTGGATTCTATTAAAGAGAACTAGGAAAGCAATAACATAGGGTAATATGTATGACTCATACACAAACTAGATTCCACATGGATCCTGATGTGATTTCTGCAATTGTTGAATTATAAGTTAAACAATGCTTTCTTTTTACTACATTTTAAAGTAAACAAAGTGGCTGGGTGTGTTTGTGTTTCAGCCAGCAAGGAACAAGATTATACTGATATGCTTTCAAGTTGTTGGAATCTTATTTTGCAATAACTTTCCATTTTGTATTCAGTGGAAACAAAAGAAGTGGCTAATTTGCAGGAAAATGCTTCACATATTTACATTATTTTGTGGACAAGAAGCATGGGTTATTCAGGAAAATCTTATTAATATGAAAATATGAATTGCTGCAGAATTGAGGCGTTTTTAGTTTTATTCTAACTCTAAATTTTTATAAATTTATTTTCCAGCACAACTTTACCTGAAGTGTTTGTGTTTTAAAAAAGTACATTCCACTTGAAATAAGAAGCTATTGTGTTGCCAATGAGTGAAGCAGTCTCATTGCAGAACAAACGGAGGGAGACCTTGGAAGGTGAAGATGATGACATGGCATATGGAGATCTGGGAAATGGACTCAGACGACATAGTGATATGTATGAACCAGAAAGCTTCAGTGTGCACCCAGGTATGCCTAGAAGAGGGTCAGCGAGAAAAAGCTTCAGTCTGTTTATGTTGTCGAACAAAGGAGAAGACTACGATGCAGCAATCTGTCGTTGCTCAAGGTGTAACTGCTTGAATGACAAGTTGGTCAAAAAAAATGGAATTAATGGGTTTCGTAGCTGCAGTCGACAAAATAGCTCTGGTAAGGTTTTAGTTTGATGTAAAAGTTTGGACCATTTCGTATTTTGCATTCATACAATGGGGAAGTGTTGCTATCAAGAGACTTCATTCATAAACCTCTCCAGGATCAGGAGTCTTTGTAGCAATGTCAGTCCCACAGAACAACAAATACAGAGCAGCAGATGATACAGTTACTAAACCAACTAAAATGTTGGTTGCAAGTTTCAGTTACACTGAACGTTTCACATGTCAGGGTTCAAAGCAAAAATAACAAATGCAAGATATATGCCTTGTGGATAGTGTTGATCCAGTTGTGTATATCTTGGGGGGGGGGAAAGCATGCTGGCTTAAACTGAGGCTATAATAATTGGCTTTCAAATATTAGACCTTGCATTAGTCAATACAGACAAATGCACACATTTGCACACAAATTCACAGGAGGCAGTATTTATGGCTTTAAAAGTTGTACACGGGGGACTGGTGCATCAGTCAGTATACTAAGCATTTCTTTGTTCACTCAGCCATTAGAGTGCTAGACTTTGAATAGCGTGGCCTAGCTCACAATCTCCAACCATGCAGGAGATTAATGTAGTCTCATAGATCTCTAAAGCCACAGTGTACAAAAGTGTTACTTGGATTTCAATGTGAGTGAAAGTTGTTGGGTCTTTCCAGATAACTGGATTATTGGTCAGGAAATATAGAGACTCTTTTGCAAGATCAAAACACCTTTTCCGAAACCAGTGTTTCCATTTTGTGGGATATCACATTTTTCAAATACTCTCACAATAATTGGATGTTGCTGGGAAAGTATTGTTTCCTTCTTCGAGATAACTATTGCTTTCACTGCAAACTAGAGTTCTGTGTGGACTATGATTATGCAAGTGTTGCAGTCAGTTATTTTGAAATTTGTTCTTACTGTTCCCTTTTCAAAAAGAGGCCAAGTGCTCTATGCTATACCACTTCTTTACTGTGCCATTTGGTGAGTGTTCCACCTGCCACTTTACTTTTTTTTTTCATGGAATCTCCATCCATGAGAGTGCATGTGTCCAAGTTTTTGTTTTCTTTATATATTTCTTGAAATAGTTCCCAGCACCCGTATCTGCCATGGAGACAAAAAATCATGTGGCTAGCCATTAATAAACTGGTGTTGCTTTCACTTTACATTTTGTTCTGTCTTTTGCATCTTGATTTTCTTCCATCATTGGGAGAGGCCTAATATGATTTTTTTCCTCTTTCCAACTATCAGTCACTATTTGTTGAAAATGATATTAATAAGGAGTGCATTAAATACTTTCTACAGTATGGTGTAGTGGTTAAGGTGTTCGACTACAACCTGGGAGACCAGGGTTCAAATCCCCACATAGCCATGAAGCTCACTGGGTGACCTTGGGCCAGTCAGTGCCTCTCAGCCTCGTGAAAACCCTATTCATAGGGTCTCCATACGTCGGAATTGACTTGAAGGCAGTACATTTACATTTAAATAAAATTGCAGAGGGAGGGGAAATAATCATAGTTTTGTGAAGCAACCACTGTGTTAGTTTTAAGTTTTCTTTTAACATTTAAATAAGCACTTAGAATTTAAATAAGGGTGTTATCTTATTAGTTTTAAATCAGGACACTTTTTCTATTATGAATTCACACAGAGTCTAACTCTGAGGCATCAAATGAAGAATTAAGGCAGCACCTTCAAGAAGCTGAAGAGGTAAGTGCCTGTCTTGATAAAACTTCATTTGGAATCTTTCCTGAGAGAGGGTGGAAGAGCTCCTGATTCTGCATACTTGGCAGTCTACAAAGACTGTTTGTACAATGTAACGGAGAGTCAAGAGGGTCAAATCACTCCAAAACACTTGGGAGTTGTTTAATAACACAATATTAGAAGCTCAAGTAAAGTTCATACCATAGAACAGGAAAGGTACCACCAGGAGCAATAGGATGCCAGTGTGGTTAATGAACAGACTGAAAGAAGCTATTAGAGGCAAGAAGATTTCCTTTAAAAAATAGAAGTCTTGTACAAATGATTAGAATAAAAAGGGACACAAACTCTGGTAAAAGAAATGCAAGAAAACAATAAGGGATGCTAGAAAAGAATTTGAGGAGCACATTGCTAAAAACATAAAAGCCAACAACAAAAATTCTTTAAATACATTCAAAGCAGGAGACCCTCTAGGCATGTGGTTGGACCCTTGGATGTCAAGGGAGTCAAAGGTGTGCTAAAGCACGATAAAGAGATTGCTAAATGAATTCATTGCATCTGTCTTCACAGTGGAGAATATAGGGCAGATCCCTGTGCCTGAAATAACTTTTCCAGGAAGGGAGTCTGAGGAACTGGAGCAAATAGTGATGACGAGAGATTAAGTTCTAGGCTTAATAAACAAAATATAAAGTAACAAATTTCTAGGTCTGGATGGCATCCACCCAAGAGTTCTCAAAGAACTCAAATGTGAAATTGCTGATATTCTAACAAAAATATATAACTTATCCTCAGATCCACCTCCATACCTGAGGACTAGAAAGTGCCCAATGTAACACCAATCTTTAAAAAGAGTTCCAGGGGGGATTCCAGAAATTGCGGGCTGGTTAGACTAATGTCTGTCCCGGCAGAAAGTATTGTTAAAGATAAAATAACCGGGCATGTTATCCAGAAGAGCAAGCCTTGCTGAAGCAGAGCCAGCATGGTTTCTGCAAGGGTAAGTTCTGCCTCACTAACCTAGCAGAGTTCTTTGCAAGTGTCAATAAGAATTGTATTGCCCCGGCCGCAGGCTTTCAGGTTTGAGAGATACCAAGGAAATGATAAGACAGATTCTAGGTTTGCTTACAAGGAGATTTATTGAGTAACTTTAGTGTACACATGTACCCAATAAGTAGAACAGACTGCAAGGTCTTGCACACAGCATTGAGCAGTCTGAACGCCTCACTGGGCATCAGCAGTGACTTATATAGCAAACTTATTGGCAAGGCACAATGATGATGGATAAATGATTAATTGCTATCTTACATCAAACCATTGCTTCTTAGCATAATACATGATTAATTGTCCTATATCAAGACAGGCATCAAAAGCGATTCTATTTGCAAATACCTACAATGATAACAACTCATGGCTACTATCTTTGAAGCATCACAGCATTTGATCTGAAGCATCATAGCACTTGATTGATTCTTATTTGCATAAGTTCAGAGTGAGAAGGCATTGAACTAATTAGGACTACTAACAAGCAGATCATCTTGACCTCTTAGAGCTACTCTCCTGGCAGCACATCAGACCATTCCCTGACAATGCCAGCTCATTAGCCCCTTTGATAAGGACCAGGTAAGCTCGTTAGCCCCTCAGATGAGGCTTGGAGCTACTCTTCTTGGCTGCACATCAGACAGTAGCCCCTCCGATGGACCAGGTGAGCTATGAGCTAAGCTAACTGTACACATTGACTGTACTTTGACCATTCTGAGTAAGCTTAGCAGTTATAGAATAAAAAGCGAGGTCCTCTTGTGGATCAGGTGTTGGTTAAGTAGCAGGAAGCAGAGAGTAGGAATAAATGGACAGTTCTCCCAATGGAGGGATGTAAAAATTGGAGTCTGCCAAGGATTGGTATTGGGACCTGTGCTTTTTAACTTGTTCATAAATCATCTAGAGTTAGGGGTTGGCAGTGAGGTGGCCAAGTTTGCTGATGATACTAAATTGTTCAAGGTTGTTAAAACAAAAAGGGATTGCAAAAGGACTACTCCAAACTGAGTGAATGGGCGGTAAAGTGGCAAATACAATTCAATGTAAACAAGTGTGAAGTTATTCATATTGGAGCAAAAAATCTTAATTTCACATATACACTCATGGGGTCTGAACTGGTAGTGACTGACCGGGAATGAGACCTTGCTGTCACAGTGGATAGTTTGATAAAGATGTCGACCGGACTTCCCAGGAGGATCGCTCCGCCTGTGCTTGCCTCTAGACGAGCTCTCGTCTCAGAGGAAGCTTTTTCAGTTTTAAAACCAGTGAGAAGAGTTTTTTGACTGGGAAATTTTTCTCCCAGGCAAGGGAGAAACTTAGAGATTACCCACAGAAGTTCCGTGGTGTTTGTTGGGGGCTGGAATTCATTAGGAACGTCTATGAACGAAGGTCTTGCCAGCAAGCGTCGGACGGAGCCAGGGGATTACATGCAAGCTCTAACTGATTAAGCGAGACTTTTTTTTTCTTCAAAGAAAAACGTGCTAACAGGCAAGCATCCCACTGTCTATTATTATCTAGCTTAAATCGTTACACCAAAAGAGATTTGTCAAAAGAATCAGCAACAAGAATTCCTGGGTGAGTTATAACTTTCTCTTTTACACTCGGGACTAGGAGGAAGAAAATAAAAAAAACCCTATCTTTGTTTTTATTGCAAAAAGCTGATATAGAATTGAGCATTATAAAGATACAAATGGATGAGGGGCATCTGATTTGAAGAGAGATAATTTGATTTATTTGATATTTGAATATTATATGTCTGGGACTATTTTTTCTGGTCTACTTCTTTTTAACGAATCTGCTGATTCTTTATGCCACTAATTATTTGGATGCTGTGAACTAAATTTGTTTTGCATTTTTGGACACATAAGAGATAAGGCAGTTTGTGCTGTCTAGAGGACTGATGTCATCAGGTTTGGAAGATTAACTCCTTTGTGACTGGAAAAAGAAATAAACTGTTCTTTGCTTGGGAATAGTGGCTATATTGGAAATATGTTTCAGAAAATAATGAATGAGATTAAGCTAATGAAACAAGAGATGAGACAGAGCAGACAAGAAATGAAAATTGAATTTGGCAGAATGAGACAGGAGCTGATAGAAATAGAGGATTCTACGAGAAAGGAGGAAGATGGGACCAAAGATATAATTAGACAAATAAAAGGAGATGAAAGAAAAATTAAAGGGAAGGTTCAAGCCCTGGAGATTGGAATAGATTTATCAAATATGGACTTGGAAAAAGATTTGGATTTTATGGCTGTGATGGATCCTGGAGACAAATATTACTGTTTGGAACCCAGCTCTGTCCCTGAAGGAATTGGTGAAGAGATTGGAGATAAAGATATCATCGGTTCGAAAAAATTCCAGGACTGGAAGGATTTGATGGAATTTGAAATGGAGAAAGTTTACAGAATTAATTCCAGATTTGTGACAATGGAAAAACTTTCAAGAGATGTGCTAGTGCATTCTGTAAAAAAGAGGAACAGAGATGTGGCTTTGCAACAATATTTCAGTGATATGTTCAGAATTGATGGCAAGGAAATATTTGTGATGAAGGAAATTCCTATCAGACTCTTATTATATGACTATGACAGCAAGATTATTGGGTGTGCAAAGATGGAAGATGGAAGATGGAACCAACACGGATAATGGAAGAACTATTGAAATTACTGGACTTAGTAGACTTGAAGAGATGGATCAATTGACATGCCTATTTGGAGAAAAATTGATGGATATATATCTCAAGGTTTGGAAGCTTCACTTTGACTTTTTGTGGAAAGAATAAAATGATATGATGTTAATGTGATACCAATTAAGATAACCACTGGAGGAAGGTGATTTTATAATCTATTAAGAGACAGGTTTGTTATATATTATAGACTTATAGCTGATCTACGATAAATCGGAAGTCAATAGTTTTTATTGTATTAGTTATTAATTTGTTCTTTTTCTTTTTGTTTTTGTTTTGTTTTGTTTTTGAAAATTTGAATAAAAATTAATGTTAAAAAAAAAAGATAAAGATGTCGACCCAGTGTGCGGCAGCTGTGAAGAAAGGCAGATTCCATGCTAGGGATCATTAGGAAAGGTATTGAAAATAAATCTGCTGATATCCAGTGCCATTATATAAAACTATGGTGTGGCTGCATTTGGAATCCTGTGTACAATTCTGGCCACCTCACCTCAAAAGAGTTGGGAAATGTTCAGAAAAGGGCAACCAAAATGATCAAAGGGCGGAGCGACTCCCATATGAGGAAAGATTACAGCATCTGGAGCTTTTTAGTTTATAGAAAAGGTGAATAAGAGGTGACATGATACAAGTGCCCTTGCACTTGGGTCCTGCAAGCTTCCTTTGGGAATCTGGTCAGCCACTGTGAGAACAGGGTGCTGGATTAGATGGGCCACTGGCCTGATCCAGCAGGCTCTTCGTATGTTCTTTCTGCCCCTTCCTTTCTGCTATACATCTTTGTCACTGTTCACCCAAGAGCCCCTGCTGAGGTTCAGGAACCCTCCCGAACAGTTTGGGATATAGTATCGGAAGGGAGCTGTAGCTTGATGGAGAAACTGGGAAAATTGGAGATCCCTCCTCTTGCACAGGCAGAAGTACCTTTCACTCATGTAAGGGGCTCTTTGTATGCTGCCCAATGTTTTTATTTACTTAACTTGAATTGCTTTATCCCTAGGAAATAGAATTTTTAAAAGTTGAAATGGAAGCCTGTCAAAGACAACTTGAAGCCAAAGAGCAAGCATTAAAAATTCTGCAGAGCATGGTAATTTTTTAATTTTTTTTATCTCATAACTAAATTTGCATAAAGTATATAATGTAGCACCTTCCTTAATCAAACATATGTTTTAATTTTTATATGATCTGTGAGACATAATATTTCAACTTTTGTTTAATATATTTCTCAGGCGGTGCTGGATAAAGCCACTAGTCATACTAAAGCAGTATTTGAGAAAACAGAGCAACAGAAGAGAGCTTTAGAAAAGGTAAGAATATACCTTATTATTTCTGTCAAGAGGGAGAAAAAAATTGGGGTGTGCTGCATGGGATTCCAGCCCTAAACCACAATCCAGTAAAATTAGGCATTTTTATAGCCATTGATTTCAATGGACTTAAGCATGCCTAAGGCTGCAATCCTCAATACACTTACTATTCAGTAAGAACCACTGAACACTGTAATTTACTGCTGAGCAAACATGCATAAGGTTGTGCTGCACATTTTTGTTGATTTGTCTTTTATTTACATACAACAGATATATTAGCTTGCTAGAAGACTTATGAGAAAACATAGATGGGGGTAATTCCCTAAGCCAGAGAATAAGTGTTAAGAGCTTTTTCTTTGGAGAATGCTTGCATATACAGGACAATAAAGCAAATTCCATCTATTAATCAACAGCTCATTCATTATCTAACTATGCCCATTTATACTTAATTTCCACTTGCAATTTCTTTGTTTAGTCCTTAGTTAACAAAAACATTTTAGGACCCTCAACATGTATTTTTGATAACCTTGTGTGTTTGTGTCAGCTTCCCTAAGAGCTGATAAAATCAGTGTCTGATTCTTAATACTTTGGTTTCTTAAGGGTGGATACTAATTTCCCATGTTGCTTTCTTTACCCAATTCTAACAACTTGGGAGATTTCAGAGCACAGACTTTATGTTCTTCTCTGGTTCGAGCTGGTAATGGACACTGTGTCCACAGGTTTTCAATTTTTTCTCCACAGTAGGGAAAACTAGCAAGTTGATTTCCAAATTAATGCAGTAGACTGATTGTGTGAATGTGTGAATAGAAAGAATACTTCGATAGAAACAAAGATAGTTTTCTGCTTAGACATTTTGCCTTCCATCAGTAGTTATTTGAAGTTACTAACTCAAACTTTTTAGACAAACTTAATTGAATAGTATAACTTTTCATTTGTTGGTAATTTAGGTAGGTGTCTTGGACTGCAGTACTAGATTGCCTCAGGAAAAGTGGTCAGAGGAGCAGTGAGTGCACAGTCAGAGGTGTTTGAGCATTATTACTGGCCAGCAGAACATGCAAGCTGTCTTGCACCTTGCCTTTTTGACCAGTTGATTGGTTGCAGTAAAAACATTCTGAATACTGCTAGTTGTGCACTACCTACTTCTTGCCAAGCTAAAACAAGATTATATGATCCTGGAGAATAAATCTGAGCAATGTAGTCATGGGATGCAAAGGAGGGAATTAGATCCAGCTTACTACACTAAAAGTACAATGTTTAGAATGTGAAATATTGTCCTGCTATCTTCTAATATTAACATTTTACTGTTTATAGGAAATAAATGTTCTGCAGTGGGAAATCAAAATTAATCAGGAGAAATTTAAAAATATAGAGGAGTCTTGGGCAGAAAAATATGACAGGTATATATATTTTCTGAAGTAATGCCTCAGTTTTACATTATATTGAAGGCATATCCTTAAGGTATTCAACACATGTCACTTGTTGCTGTTGTCAACAGAATATATTGTGAAAATGCTGCACTTAAAGAAACACTAAAATTGAAAACTGATCATGTTAAAACACTGAAGTCTGAAAATGAATGTAAGTAAGCTCTACTTTTTCAGATCTTTATCTTTTTTTAAAAAAAGTATTACTTATATGCAAAAGAGCAAACACTAATACTTTTTGGGAAGTGTACTATGTTCAGTTTATGACGCAAAATATATTAGTCAGATTTTTATTGTTTGTAGCCAAAAGTCATTGCATTGTAACTCACAAAAAATAATCAAGGTACTCCAACAGTAAGTTTAAACATATACACTTTCAGAAATGTAAGTTGTCAAAACTTAGCACTGTAAAGTTCCCCAAATAATTTGGGCTGCAATCCTAACCCCATTTACCTGGAGTAAGCCCCATTCAATTCATTAGGGCTTGCTTCTGAATAAATACGGTTAGGATTGCACTACTAGATAGCAAAATATATTGGTTATTTTTGGCTCAAATTCTTAATCAGAACAGAGGTCCAGATATACCACATGTGCCATTGCTTAGTAGGTAAGGAGGCCATGCTATTTTGAATATAATGAAATGGAGTAGAAGGCATACTTTCTTAAGTCTTAAAATGTGATTTCAGACTGATAGAATTTGAACTTCATATAGTGTTAACAAGCCTAAGGTTGAAATTGGGTGCATTCATACCTGGGAGTAAGCCCCATTAAACACAGTGGGATATAGAATTTTGTATGTTTCACTGACACAGTTAGCAACAAGATTAACATCACTCTGTACTCATAAAAAGCCTCTAGCTGTGAAGTTGAATCCTGAAAAGCCAGAGGTATTATGTGTTCTTGAGTCTCGGAGTCTGTTTTGGATGGGGCTGCACTCCCCTGGAAGGAGCAGATCTGTAGCTCTGAGTACTCTCCTTTCAATATTGTCACTGAAGGCTCAAGTGGCCTTGGTGGCTAGGAGTGCCGATTTTCAGCTCTGACTGGTTCACCAGCTACAACCCCTTTTGGAAAGAGATGATTTGGCCACTGTATTCCATGCTCTGAAAATTTCCAGACTGGACTATTGCAATATGCTGTGTGTGGGCTGCTCTTGAAGATGACAATGTTTAATAGCATAACCCCTGTTTTAAAATAGCAGCACTGATTGCCAGTTTTTTTCCAGGCCCCATTTGAGGCGCTCACATTAGGGTTTAAAGCTCTCAGTGACTTAGGCCCCAAATATCTGAAAGACCGCCTCTTTCCCTACAGACCCTCTTGGGTGTTGACTGATAATGGGGGCCCTCTGCCACCCTCAGAAGTTCAGGGGGTGGGTAGACCCAGAGAGGGCATTCTCTGTGGCAGCCCCTAAGTTGTGGAACTCCCTCCCCACAGAGGTGCGTCTGGCAACTTCACCGTACAGTTTTCAGCGAATGCTGAAGACGAAGCTCTTTACCCTGGCCTTTGACACCTAAGTTCTTTATTTTTAGGATCTACCCTATTATTTTATTGTAAGTTGTTTTAAATTGTTTTTAAAGAGGTATTTTAAATTGTTGTAACCCACCATGTGACGTTTAGGAGAAGGATGGGTAAGAAATGTAATAAGAAACAAACAAACGATAATGATACTTTAATCATATCTGAAATAAAATATTGTTAGGTAAATGTGATAATGCAGACAGGTTGTGCTTGTTCACGTATTTATCAGAGTGCTGGAAGGTCACAGCTCCCATTCCCAGTAAAGCATAACAAGACTGGTTAGGAAGTGGGATTGTGATTTAGGCCCTAAGTGTACACACAGGGGAGGGTTCTGGGGGGGCATCATTTATTTATTACATTTCTATCTTGCCTTTCCTCCAAGAAATTGATGGCAGCATACATGGTTCCCCTCCCCTCCTCACACACACACTTTGTCTTTAAACACCTCTGTTAGGTAGCTTAGACTGACAGACAGTGTCTGGCTGAAAATCAGCTACTGAGTTTCGTAGCTGAGAAAGGATTTGAATCTGAGTCCCCCCAGTCCTAGTCTGACACTCCGAAAGCCAGTGATGGTGTAGTGGTCAAGTGGTGTAGTGTATGGGTTTCAAATATTGCCTCTTGCAACACTCATTGACTCTTAATTTCAGGAATAGCTTATCCTGAACCTTTTTCAAATGACAGAGTTCAGTCCATGATAAAGAAGAATAGTGCTGTGGACCATATGTAAAGTGCCCTTTTCTCCTTAATGTGTATTCACAACCAGTTCCACAAAATCTGAGAATAGAAAAGTGTCCAAGGCAGAGATTGTAATTTATAGGCAAATTTGAGCTCAGTAATTAAGCACACAACCCAGTACATGAGGAATCAAACCCATTTAAATTTGAAAATTACATCACTGAGGATTTGAAGCAAGAGAGTCTGATTTGAAGTTTCACAAACTATTCCCCTACCCCCATATTGAATTTTATAGTTTTGGAACAACAGCACTTGGAGATTCTTGCAATGCTTGATGTAAAGCAGCAGAAGATTGTTCAGGAAAACATGTCTCTTAGTAAGACTGGTCTTACAGAGATTACTGGACTTGAAGTACGTATTTTAACATTGCCTTATTTGGGTCTTTTGCTGATACTTTAATAGAACAGTTATATTAAAAGCAAGTGTTAAAAAACCTGCACAGTCTTTTAAAGACTCACTGATGTATTGTGGCACAAGCTTCATAGTCACAATCTATCCAGTGAGTGGTGGCCATATACGTATTGGCTGAGAGAGAATGGATACACTTTTATAATTAATTTTAAGAAACTCTTTTTACATCTTTTTTTTAACAGCTAAGTTTAAGTGCTTTGGCCAAAAGATGGTATATAAATAATAGTGCACTGAAGCTTTGGAGTTATATAGCAAGTTCCTAGTCTGTTGCCACCACTGAGGAGTTGAGAGCTACCAATCTAAGTTTCAAGAATTTCTTGGGATTCAAATACATAAGGGCATTAGGCAGCAATATCAAAATCAAGTCTGAAGAAAAATATTTGAAGGGGGTCATTAATTAATATATTAATAAATTAAAAATCTACCATTTCTGGCGGAAACCATTCTTTTAGTGAACTTGTACAGCAGCAACAAAATCAGCCTGAAAAATTCTAATCTTAATTATAACTCTGGAAGATTAGGGATGAGTAGGCATGAAAAAGTAACAAAAACCTTCTATCTCCATCCTTAACTGATTAGAAGGAAACTATATGGAACTTATGTAGTGATGTAGATAGGTTGCTATGACTAAACAATAAAGTATTTAGACCTAGTGATTTGGCTAAAGGCTTTATATGGAAAATAAGAACAATTAATCAATTTCTTATGGTGGTGTTGAGGTGTAATGTGCTGTACATGGAGCTGCCCTTGAAGATGGTACAGAATGCAGCTGCCAGGTGCTGTGGGCACCATTGGCTGGGCAACTATTACACTAGTCCTAAAGGATCTTCACTGGTTGCCAGTTTGCTTCCAAATCTAATTAGAGGTGCTTATGTTGACATATGAAGCTCTGAACTGCATTGGTTCTAAATATCTGAAGGAATGCATCCTCCTGGATTAAGCTATTGAGATCGACAAGTTGGGGAGCTTACTCACAATACCACTGCCCAGTGAGGTTTGGGGCCAGTGGGATGTAGGAGGGCCTTCTCTGTGGTGGCCCCTGCCTGTGGAATGCCCTCTGCTCCAAGGTGCATCTTGCACCACTATATGCTTTTTGTCAGCAGGTGAAGATGCACCTTTTTGCCCAGGCCTTTGGGAGAGGTTAAAGCAACGTCTTAAACAAAAATTCTGACACAGCTGTACTATTGTTTAATTTTAGTTTTAACTGTAGTTTTAATTATTTATTCTGTTATATTTTTGGTCTGTATTATTTTATGTATGTACTTCACCTACGACTATATGGTCACCGTAGGACTATATGGTTAAATTCAAATAAATAAATAAAATGAAATGCTCTTGTTTCCATTTCCCTCAAGTTCTAGTTGGAGAAAAGGTTCTGCAGGCACTTTTAGGGAGATTTACTTACTGTGAGATGGATTGGAGAAGTAATGGAATGTTGTTGGGGGTAGCATGGACATAATTTTTTCCCTGATTCCCCGTGCACTCCCTGACAATCTGCCCCAAGACTTGGAGGACACTCTGGAACAGAGTAGGAGATGGCTCATGAGGGAGAAGGGGGAACTGGGGAAAATCACTTCCATCTTCCATGAGTGGGAGCTTCTATGGATGGCAGTCCCTTCCAGCATTTCCGAAAAGCTGCTCTGGATCCAAGCCAGTGACATAACTTGTGTGAAGATGTATCAGTCCACTCTGATTCTATGTATTGAAAAATAGTAATGGTGCACATTTGAATTTGAAGCTGGCAGTACTTGGAGCCTGCACTTGCAATGGTCCTGAGGGGGAGCCATGCTCCTGTGCAAAGATGTCAGTGGCAACCCGAAAACAACAGCTTCAGCTAAAACAAGAGGTATTTATGCTTGGATAGAAAGCAGCATTGTTGTGCCTTTTTTAATGAAAATTTGTGGAAAGCACCTGCCATATAATAAAACATTTTAAAATGTTGCAAGTTTTATAAAACAATGGTTTGGCAGCTGATATATCAATTCATTTTCCTTTTTTATGCTGACTGATATCTAAAACTTCTATTAGTAGAAGAAGATAAATAATAAGCCCATGTATATTTTAAACTTTTACATTTTAGACAAGGGTAGCCTATGAAAACATAGGCTTGGATGGATCCCAGGGCTCTTGCTCTGATGGAAGAAGCTCCTCTGGACCCAAGCCCATGTAATTTAGTTACCATTATCTTGTGGACAAATCTCCCTCTTTTTTGTGCATCTTCTCTTTAGCGTAAATGCTGAAATCCATTCATACAACTAGTTTACTAAGATAATTAATTACTTCAGCAACCGAGGGCAGACTTGGGGTAAGGATCCAAACACTTTGTCTGGGTTTGACAGGCTATCACTGTTTCTAGTAGTCAGTGAGTCTCTGCTTTCTTGGTTACTGTTCTGCGGAGGGAAAAAGTCTCTCTCTCTTTCCCTTTCTGTGCCTACTGCCCAGGAAGGGGTGGTAGCTGACATTATACAGCCACAAGAGTGGCTGTATACTATAGCCAGCATGGATTTTTCACATTCCGCAATGTTAAATTGGAAATAGCCCCCCATGCCATTCTGATGCTTCCCATAAGCTCATTTCAAAACAAAACCCATCCCCATTCCCTTCCAATCCCCTCCTCTCCTTCCCCCTCCCCAGTTTTACCTATCTTAAGCATGATTGCACGGGAGTAAATACCATTGAACTCTATAAGCATGCAAATGATCAAACCTGCCCTCCCCCTTCATCCCCTCCAATCCGCTCCTTCCCTTTTCCCCTCCTCTTCCTCATATTTCTGTTATTTGAGCTGATTGCAGGTGTTGCCACCACTCACCATATGCTCAGAGGCACATGTTACCAAATTCTTCCAAGCTACACAGAAAGTGGATTCGACTGTGAAATAACAACCCGAATGGTGTTTGCATTTTGCCAAATTTGTAGGGCAGTACAATATCTCAGAGAGGAAGTCGGATCTCCTGCTCCCCTGATGCATTCACTATAGCTGCCCAATTTCCCTGCTTTTTAAAGTTTGATAGAAATATCTGTTGGCTATAGGTACGTTCTTAAACTGCGAGGGGTTTTTGCCTATTAGTGAATTTATGTTTGTAGCCACTCTTGTTACCCCTTACTATTGATTCTGTGTCCTAGTGCAAGACCAATTCCATTGTAAACAAAGAATTTGTCTCCCTGTGTTGCCAGTAGCTTTTTTTAAAAGTTGTCACTCTTGTGGCAAAATATACTATTCCCTGCTGGTTGTTAGAATTAAATTTTCTGGTCACCTGGTGACTGCGTGTGTGTGTATCTCTGCCTGAGATGGAGAAGCTGTATCAATTTACTGTAACTGAACTTCTAAAAACAAAACCAAACCAGAATGTAGATTTCATCCTCTCCCTCTCTCTCTTTATTTTAACACTAATTAAACCTTCTCTTAATTTAAAAACAACACAGTTTGAACTTCTGAAGAAGAGTAAAGAAGAAGCATATATAATGGCAGATGCCTTCAGAATTGCATTTGAACAGCAGCTGATGCGGAGGAAGGACCAGGCTCTGAGACTTGCACAGATGAATAAGATCCGCAGAAAAGAAACTAAACTATTAAACTGGAAAAGCATAAAAGAGGATGGTAATTTTTTCCATGCTACGTGATTCTCAGTGGTGTTGGAAATAACCCAGATTTACAGGATTGTTTTGAATGAAACCAGTTGTTTGACATCATACCCTTGATGACCTGAATTTTATAGTAGCACTACTACTACTACTACTAAAAATTTATCTGTGCTTATTGTGCTGCATGCAAACAGAGTAGTGACATGGTCCCTACCAACAGCACTTAAGGCAGGTTCATGCATGTTAATTGCTTGTTTATTGCACATGTCATGAGGAGTAACATGCCGATGAGCCATCACAGATAACAACAACATGGATAGAACTTTTATACATCATTTCAAAACGCAATGGTCTTGTTCAAACATCATAGCCAAAGTTGAAGATATGTTATTGGAAACCTTCTGAATCTAACTTAAACAGGTCTGTACAGGGAGAGTACTGTGAAAAATTATGGAATTTCTCTCCAAAATGGGGGAAAAAACTATATGCTGGATTACGTCCACTAAAATAAAGCTAAGAGCAGAGTAGGAAGCATTTTTCATACACAAGTATAATTTGCATGTGGCATCCGTCAATAAGATAAATGTGTAAGGCTATGATTGCAATCTGCTTACAAAATGAGCATTTGGAATGATGGGGGAGGATTAATTCACCAGTAAGTGAGTTGTTAAAATAATAGTAATATCAGTTTTTTTAGTTTATGTAATTAACTCCCAGTTTACAGTAGCTTTTCAAGGTCCTGTATACATTTCTTCTCTTCCCATTCCTTTATTTTTGCCTTTCTGATGCTGGCTATTGCAAAGACAGGATACTGGGGCATAATAATAGAGTATAAATAAGTATTTTAAAATTAGGATTCAAAACATTTTCTCTGAAGATCAGAACATTTTGGTCTTCATCATTAGCGCACCACTCTTTTGATTACCAAATCAGAACAGAAAAAATAAAGCAAAAGGTTCTACAGTTTTACTTAATTTTTTTCTGTTCTGATTCGGTTCTGTTATAATTCTGGATATTAAATGTAGCAATTATCACCAAAATCAAATGTACTTATATATTACAGATTGTACAGATTTGTATTTTCATTTGCCATAAGCTACAGTAACAGCCTTAATTTTCTCGTGGTATGTTTGTTTTATGCTTAATTTTATTTGAATATTTAAATTGTGTTACTTTGGTGGCTGTTTAGAAAGTCCCAAAGACCAGGGCTTAAATGTGTATATCCCTTTCCCCCTTAGGTGTTTTCACATTTCAAGGGAATAGAAAAAGCTTGGGGCAAAAGTTGATGGGCATGCTTTCTTCTGGCATGGACAGCAAGAAAGCAGAAGAATTGGATAATCCACAGGAAATCATTAGGATGCTAACAGACTTGGTTGGTAGCTTTTATATGGAGTCACAAAGAACTTACTAATGGTGTTTCTTTATCTCTGAACAAAAATGTCTACACATTGCTTATTTTTTGTTTCTTAATTTTATACAGTTAAATGATAAGGAGGAAGCTTTGGCTCATCAGAGGAAAGTAAGTTATATGCTTGCTCGTGCATTGGAAGAAAGAGAAGATAGTTTGCAGCACAATAAAGAAAATGAATTTTCAGAAGAAGAGCTTGCTGTTAGGAGCAATCAGTACAGAAATGATTCAGAACCCCAAAAGTTGGCTATTCCTATATGTTCACTTTGCCAAACATGTAGTGTTCAAGATTGCTCCTGCTCTGTTTCCAACACATCTCCCAGCAGAATGCTGAACTGTACATCTAAAATTTCATGTTCCCCTACATCTGAAGAAAATTATGTGCATAAAATAGAAAACACAGTTGATAGAAACTGAAAATACTGATCGGTCTAAAGGAAAGAATAGAATGTAGAGCCTGGAGGAAAAAATGACAGAGGCAACACACCTCCTTAGCATTTCCTTAACATTTAAGCTTCACGTATTTCACTGAATGCATGGAGTTCTTGTGTGATGGGCTTCTCCACTGCAGTCAGCATGTGGGAGTTTTTGTGTGCCAGTGGAACCCCTGGATTGGACTATCATTCTATTATCATAATTCAGGAAATCTTTTCATTAAAATTATTTTAGGCATATTTCACCATTTACATAAGTATTTTATATACTTAGATATTTGTAAATGGTTTGCTTGTAATCCCTGTGTACTTTATTTTGTGAGAGAGTTCGGGGCAGATGCATTTTTAAAGCCCTATTTTGCAATCAAATGAAAAAGCTTTTATGCTGTGGGAATAATTGCTCCGGGATAAGAGTTAATGGGTTGTATGCAGTTAAGTCATACTTCTGTAGACCCATTGAAATTAGTAGACCTTTAGTCCATTAATTTCCTTGGGTCTATTCTGATGTATGACTTAGTCGGATACAATCCTATATTAGCTTTTTCTATGTTGACCATAGTTAATAGATTCCCTGCTATTTTAAGAATTAAGTAATAGCATTTATAACTTAACAATGTGTCATACTAAGTGTTCCCCATTACAGTCAAGCTTCTTTGACAGATGGTTCTTAACATGCAGTAATTCATCTTCAGCTGCAGAGAGATTAAAAATATTTATCCACACAATTTCCAGTTCTTGCACTATTTTAACAGCATTAATATGCCCTACAAATTTATATAATGAGACTTGTACTCTAATCATATATTCATTACCTCTAAGTGGACTCTTTTAAATTGTTGGGGCCTGTAAATATTTTGTAGGATCACAGTGTGAACTGGTGGTTATTTCAGGCTCTGGATTATGATCTCTGATTGCTTTATCTAGACGTCCTTCAAATAACAAATTAAAAAAGAACTGCTATATGTATCCAATATAATGAGATAAGATTTGATGCAGATTAACATGGCCTATCTTTTGATTGGAAATGAGCTGCATGACTGCACACTCCATCCCCAAGCCCCTTTCTTCTTGGGCATTGAATTCTCCCTGTCAGCCTTATCTGTGGATGAGGGTTTACATTTGTACCACTCTTATCCTGAAAGCTACCTTGGGCATAGTCCAGATGTTTGCCATATAACCTGTGGGGCTGCTATTCAAGAACACATCTACAGCTGTCTTGGGGATAGAGTAATTGTGGGGTTTTGGGTCACAGTCATTATAGAATTAAGGGTTTATTTTAAAAAAAATCATAGTTGGTTTAATTCACTTATTCTCTACTTTTTTTAAAAAAAGCATTTAAATTGTGCTGTCTTAATAAATCCTTTGATATGACCCAGTTATAAGAGCAGGATTTTTCAACTGTAATGTTTGAAAACTGATGCTGAAATGTTATAATTAATTAATTTTTATTTATAAAAATATTTATAAACCGTCCCTCATACAAAATATCAGGGTGGTATACAACAAAATTTAAAATACAATTAAAACAATAATGGGCTCCTGCTGGGAGGAAGGGCGGGGTATAATTTAATAAATAATACATAAATACAGAATGCTCAAGAAAATTATTGGCTCATCTTAAACATTTAAACCACTGAATAGGTCTGTCATATAAAAAAAGAGATCCTTGAAAGTCAAAAGGGAGACTGCCAGCCAAATGTCTGCTGGAAGAGTATTCCACAGCAGGGGAGTGGTGGCACTATATGCCTGGCTTCTGATATGTGGGAGACAACAGTGTTCCTTCAAATGATCTGAGTGATTGAGCTGGGGTATAAGGGCTCAGATGGTCCTTAAGGTATCCTGGACCAAAATTGTTTAGGGCTTTGTATATTAACACAAAGACCTTGAACCATATGGGCAGCTAGTGCAGATGTTTTAGCAGAGGTGTCACATGCTGTCAGCCATCTACCCATTGCCCTCATCAGCAGTCTAGCTGCTGCATTCTGCACTAGCTGGATATCAAGCGCAAGGGCAGCCCCACATACAGCACACTGCAGTAATTCAGTCTTGAGATCACCAATGCATGGACTACAGTGGCCAGGCTATCCTGATCTAGATATAGCCCTACCTGGCATACCAGCCAAAGCTAGTGAAAGGCACGCGTAGCCAGAGAGGTCATTTGGGCCTCTAATGACAAAGATGTGCCCAGGAGTACTGTCAAGCTACGTGCCTGCTCCTTCAGAGGAAGCATAACCCTGTCCAGAACAAGCAACTGGCCTATCTTCTGAACATAGGAACACCTATCCACAATGCCTTTATCTTCCCAGGATGCAAACTCAGTTTACTGGCCCTTATCCACTACTGCATTCAGTACACCTGGATACATTCCTGGTAAGATCAGGCCTGCTGCTGTATGCTTTGCCACCTGCCCTACAGACCCTCTTGGGTGTTGAGATCAGCAGAGGGGGTCTTCTTGGTAGTTCTACCACCCTCAGAAGCTTGGGGAGGGGGTTCCTGGGAGAGGGCATTCTCTGTGGCAGCCCCTGAGACACACCTTCGCTATAGAGTTTTCAGCAAATACTGAAGATGCATCTCTTTATCCTGGCCTTGGACACCTAAGATGTATAGTTTTAGGATCCATCCTATTTTTTGTGATTCTGTGATTTAAGTTGATTTTAATTGTTTTTAATGATGGGTTTTAAACTGTTGTAACCCACCCTGAGACCTCAGGGTGAAGGGCAGGTAATAAATTTAAATAATAGTAATGATGATAATCACTCTAACCTCAGTGAGTGGGCTGGTCTAGCTGCCATATTTTGCACCACCTGCAGCTTCTGAACTGATCTTAAGGACATCCCCATATATAGCACATTGCAATAATCCAATTTAGAGGTTACCAATGCATGGGACACTGTGTACAACTGTGACTTTACCCTTTAGAGCCACTGATACTGTATAAACGACCAAACCCATATGGTAAGGTAACTCTATTACCATTTGTATGATGTTCAGGAAAAGCAGCAGGTGCAATTATGAGTCAGCCAATCAATTAAATGGGTGGCTTTTTGGAGATAAAGGCTCCTAGTTGCAGAGAGTCTGAGTGGGGTGAGCTAAGCACCAGTAGCATTCCAGAGTAACACCAGACTAGGGCCACCTGAGGGAAGAGGGAAAAATCTGGTGACTCCAGCTATGGAAACTCTTGTGTCTGTCTGACATACACTCTATTGGGGCAAGATAAGGTATGCAGGGCCAGGGGAAAGTGACATTTTTGAATGATAGAGACTTTATTAGACTGACCTTAATTTAAGGGCTTTAAAGGTGAATAAATTGTGGTGGAGCAAGTATTGGGTACATTGATTATCTAACTGAGGTTGTTTTAGGAAACACATTTAACACTTCCAACTGGATAAACTTACAGTTTTTTATTGTTGTACTAATTAGATTTTTCAAGCTAATTTTCACTGTAAAAGCTAATACATGGTCTCTTGTATACATACATGCAAAGAAGTCATCTCTGAATTTGTGTCCTTGGAATCTAAAAAAAATGTGGTCTTGCTGGCATATTAATCTGGACTAGCAGCATATTTAGATGTAACAAGAGCATCTGTAGAGTTTACACCTGAGGATCAGTTTCAATTTGTCACTGTAAGTGTGACAAAATAAACCATGGGAAGGCTCTTCAGTAGCAGCCATCTACTGTAAACTAAACAAAATGTCCTGTTTTCTTTGCTCCACATTTACATGCACAAGGAGAGAGTACAAAAAGACCAGAATAATACCCTTCTCAAGGCTGGTGAGTGTGAAAATTCTTAGCAGAGGATGTCTCAAGAAAAGCAGGTGGCTGCAGTGCATATGTTCTCTGCAGTATATTGAAAAGCAAACCGTGGCACTCTCCCATTCAGGTCCCATCTGCTGAATGCTGTGATGTAACAAAGGACCATTTTTTCACAAAGAGGAGCAACCTGTTCCTCAATCATATCACTTCAGGCTGTGGGCCTTCTGCCTACGTTTCTGAATATAGGGACTTTTTTTTCCTAAGGAGGATCATTCAACCATACAAGTCTGGAGTGGCACAGAGTGTCGCCAGATTATGAGTATTTTGCAGGACGTACATACAGGGCTCCTGCTGGAAGGAAGGGCAGGGTATAAATAAAATATAATTAAATAAAAATAAATACTGGAACTTTAAGTTTGTGTGATTAAAGTGGATTAAAGTGCTCTGTTGTTCTAGTGCAACAAATCTAAAAAAAACTGAACTTTTCGCAGTTTGGAAAGTGACAAGGAAATGCATTGCAAGGTGTGGGATGAATGAACAATTAAATTATTTATTATTATTATTTATTGAATTTATTAGTCACCCATCTGGCTGGTTATCCAACCACTCTGGGTGATGTATAAAATAGACATACAAATACATTAGACATTAAAAATCTGAAAACAATTATAATAAAATCTAGCCCACCCCAAAAGCCTGCCTGAAGAGCCAGGTCTTCAAGGTCCAGCAGAAGCTCATCATAGAAGGGGCATGGCGGAGATCATTTGGGAGGGAGTTCCGCAGAGTGGGGGCCACAATTTAAAAAGCCCTTTCCCTAGTCCTCACTAGTCTGGCTGTTTTGACTGATGGGATGGAGAGAAGGTCTTTTGAGGCTGATCTTGTTGGGTGGCATAGCTGATGATGCTGGAGGTGCTCCTTCAGATAGACTGGGCCGAAACCGTGTAGGGATTTAAAGGTCAAAACCAACACCTTGAATTGGGCCCAGCAAGCAACTGGAAACCAGTGCAACTCTTTTAGCACTGGAGTGATGTGATCGCACTGGCGGCTGCCTTTAATCAGGCGTGCTGCCGCGTTCTGTACCAGTTGCAGCTTCCGGACTGTTTTCAAGGGTAGCCCCACATAGAATGCATTACAGTAGTCTAGGCGAGAGGAGACCAGGGCATGTACCACCAACGGGAGCAGGTCCAGCTCCAGGCACGCGGCGGCCCTTGGGCATCAGCTTGCCCTGGCCCCCCAGTGGGTGGGTGGGTGTGTGCACGTGCGTGCCCTCCCGTGCACCCCCACACAGCCCCCCTACCTGTCTAGTCTTTACCATTGCCCTTAATGAAGATGGCGGCTGCAGTTTCCCTAAGGGGAATGAAGCCTCCGCCGCCATCTTTGTTGATGGCACACATGCGTGCTACGTGCGCACATCTCTGCCATCAACTAAGATGGCAGCAGCGGCTTCAGTACCTTAGGGAAGCTGCGGCCGCCATCTTCATTAAGGGTAATGCTAAAAAGCTGGCTGACAGGTAAGTGGGGGCATGGGGGCGCGTGGATCGCAGAAGGGGAGCGGAGGGCCCCTCAGGGGCTCCTGTAGCTCTGGGGCCCTTGGGCCAGTTCCCAACCTGGCCACCCTTTAGAACCGGCCCTGGATGGGAGCAGATGATTGGGAATGTAGGGGCACAGCCTCTGTATCAGATGGGGTTGATACAGTGCTGCCTGGTTCACAGCTGAAACCTGAGCTTCCATGGACAGTTGGGAGTCAAGAATGACCCCCAAGCTGCAGACCGGGTCTCTCAGGCAATTGTACCCCATTGAGCACCAGGTCCAAATCCCCTAACCTTCCCTTGTCTCCCACAAACAGTACTTCGGTTTTGTCAGGGTTCAGCTTCAGCTTATTCCTTCCCATCCAGCCACTCACCGACTCCAGGCACTTGGATAGGGTTTCTACAGCCAACCTTGGTGAAGATTTGAATGAGAGATAGAGCTGTGTGCCAGCGGCTTTATATAGATGTTAAATAGCATCGGGGAGAGGATGGAGCCCTGTGGCACCCCACAAGTGAGAGGCCAAGGGTCCGAAACCTCATCCCCCAATGCTACTCTTTGGTGCCTACCAGAGAGGAAGGAATGGAACCACTGCAGTACAGTGCCCCCTATGCCTAACCTCTCCAGGCGATCCAGAAGAATACCATGGTCAATGGTATCAAAAGCTGCTGAGAGATCCAGGACAAGGAAGCAGAGCTTGGAAATGTTACTTTTTTGAACTACAACTCCCATCAGCCCAATCCAGTGGCCATGCTGGCTGGGGCTGATGGGAGTTGTAGTTTAAAAAAGTAACTTTTCCAAGCTCTGCGAGGAAGGTGCATGCTCTCCTCATATCATCCACCAAGGCGACCAAGGCTGTTTCAGTCCCATGTCCAGGCCTGAAGCCCAACTGAAATGGATCCAGATAATCCGCTTCCTCCAAATGCGCTTGCAACTGCTTCGCCACCACCCGCTCAACCGCCTTGCCCAAGAATGGTAGGTTTGAGATTGAGCGAAAGTTGTTCAAATCCTGGAGATCCAAGGAGGGCTTATTTAAAATTGGTTTTATTATTGCCTCCTTGAGGGCTGATGGCATTATGCCCTCTTCCAAGGACGCATTTACCACCGCCTTGATCCCCTTGCCCAGTCTGTCCTTGCAACTCATAATGAGCCACGATGGGCAAGGGTCAAGTAAGCAGGTGGTTGGCCTTAAGGTTGAAAGCACCTTGTCCACTTCATCAGAAGGAAGAAGCTGGAATCGATCCCACACCACCGGAGAATCACTGGCTGACTCTGGCTCACTCACTGTATCCATAGTGTGCGGAATTGCACTCTTTAGAAGATCGATTTTATCTGCAAGGTGCTTTGCAAACTCATCACAGGAGGTCTTAGAATGTCCCATCGGTTCCGAAGCAACTGGACTGACCAGGCTTCAGACCACTTGGAACAGCCTCCTGGGACAGCACTCTGAGGACACAATACAGGCAGCCCCTTATCGCCACATGGTAGGCTGCCGCAGCCGCTCTGACTGGTGATCATCATCAGAGCGAGATTTCTGCCACCGGTGCTCTAGCCATTTCACCTCCCGCCTCAGAGTTCGCAACCGTGGAGTATACCAAAGGGAAGATTTGTAAACACCCTGCAAGCAAATTGACAAATGTAGGTTGAATAGTCATTACCATATAGCTGTCCAACAAACAAATCATAATATGGTCTAAGAAGTCGAAGAAGCTCTGGCAACTAGACCTGCTGTAGAAAATATCACACACGCTGAGGGCACCTAATGGACAAACCACACAAGATCAATTCTTAGCAATATGGCAGGACTTTATTTCTTATACAGATTATTATAGCCAATACCCACAGTTAATGTAGAAATATGGTGAAAATAATTTATTATTATTTATTTAATTTATATCCCACACTTCCTCCTTAGTCTGCTGCTGAAACTTGTCTAACCATAGCTATAGCAGTGGCAGCACTACAAGCAAAGGTGGCTACTATAAGCAAACAGAGTCAGAAAGTAATTCCTCTTGTTTATTTTCAAATGAACTTTTTCTGTCCTGGCAAGTTTTCAGCCAAACCAAAGTGGACTGTGGTCCACAAAACCTTATGCTATAATACATTTGCTAGACTTTAAGACACTTTGTTATTCTTTTCCACAAAAGCCTTACACGGCTACACTTCTGGAATATGTTAATATGTGTCATTCTTAGAACTGCTTCAAATTATGAAGGGGCAAGAACGTTACCATTTTAAGCAATTCTAAAAATAACAATTTTATTCCCTGCTCTTGTGGTTTTTGAGAAAGATGGTCTTTCTAAAGCCATTTCAACAAACCTGTACCTAAACCAAAAAATTACATCCATGTCAGCTTGAAAGAAAGAAAGAAAGAGAGAGAGAGAGAGAGAGAGAGAGAGAGAGAGAGAGAGAGAGAGAGAGAGAGAGAGAGAGAGAATTTCACATCTGATTGGAGGATGCACTCTGAGCTGTACCAATATCATGTCATCCCCTCGGGGGTTTTTTTGGTGGAAAAGAGTTGTTCAGTGAAGTGTAAGTTCACAGGTACTTTTCTCTATTACTAGTTATTTGTTTATTAAGGGTTGTCTCCAATGTTATTCCTACTTAGAGAAGACCCAGTTATAAAAATCGAAATGACTAACATATTTATTAGGTTGTATACAATACTAGTCCTACTCAGATTAGATCCAGTGAAGTTAATTACTAACTTAGATTTATTAATTTCAATGAGTCTACTCTGAGTATAAATTAGTTGGATCCAACCCTATGTGTATATTGTTCTTCCTCCAAAAACAAAAATACCATCATTTACAACAATAATTAAGATATCTAAAACTCCACAAAACTAAGACAATGTTGCATAGATGCATAATACTAGCACAATTAAATACATATCAGATATTCCCCAAATGTGTACAAGGTAAAGCCTGATACTTAAAACAATTCCCAGCGCTGAGCATCTTCTCAAATTAAGCCCTGATCCATATATAGATCAATAAATTTGTAACTTAAACTGAAGGTGTAAGGTTCTATGTCAAATTCAAAACATCAAGGTAAATGTCTGCTGGCAGCACTGACCTTGAAGTACTGCAGTGTGTATCTTAAAAATAAAATTAAGTTCTCTGTTACACGCGAGTGTAGGGTGCAAACAGTAGGTTTCCTCATTCTGGTGATATTTTACCAAAATCATTAAAAGCATGTAAATATGTTCACAAGCTTTGACACAATTCTGTCTAATTATTAGATGATAACACGTCTGAATGTTTAAGATCTGTAAAGGAAATCAGCTATTGGGGATCAGTGGTTTAGCAATTAGGCATGCCTCATTTCAACGCTTTTGTTAAAGTTTCAGACTTAGAACTGCAAACAAAGCTGAACTTTAATGAATTACACCTGCTAGATGAGAATTTGCCTAAATATTATGTAATATTTTGGTATACTGAAGATGTAACATTTGCTGGGGTTTGTGCCTAATACAACTTATTTAATTAGAAATGAGTCCCATGTTTTGCAGCACCAAACATTAGAAGAACCTGCTGTATCAGGCCAAAAGCCCATCTAGTCCAGCATCCTCACAGTGGCCAACCAGATGCCCATGGGAAGCCCACAAGCAGGACATGAGTGCGACAACCATTCTCCTCACTTGTGATTCTTAGCACTTGGTATTATAGAGACACACTGCCTCCAACAGTGGAAGTAAAACCTAACCATCATAACTAATGGCCATTGATAGCCTTACTCTCCACAAATTTGAAAGTTTTGAAGAGGCAGGTCAGAGACACTTGAGAGATTCCTAAACTGGGTGAGTTTAGTAGATTATTTATTTATTTTAAATATTTATATCCTGCCCTTCTACCCTACAGTAGGGCACTCAGGGTTGCTCACAATAAAATAATACACAACAGTAAAACCTTTGGAGTTAGGGGTGTGGGGATGCCAGGATTCTGCAGGTGTTTTGAAAGGCAACATAGAATATGACAGCCAGCATTTCTTTAAAGCACCTCTGTTGAGCAGTCAGAATAGACAATACTGACCAATGGTCTAACTCAGTACAAGGCAGCCCCTATATTCCTAACATGTTTTTTATCTATCTATCTATCTATCTATCTATCTATCTATCTATCTATCTATCTATCTATCTATCTATCTATCTATCTATCTATCTATCTATCTATCTATCTATCTATCTGTCTGTCTGTCTGTCTGTCTGTCTGTCTGTCTGTCTGTCTGTCTGTCTGTCTGTCTGTCTGTCATTTTCCTAAGCTGTTATGCTGGGTTACATGGGGGCAGGGTGTGGAGGCAGGATGGCAAGTGAGGGGAGTGCATGAGGGAAGCAAGGATGGCTGGTGGGGGGGGCGGGTGACTGGGCATGTGGGGCAGCCAGGTATGAGGTGAGCGAGGCAAGTGGGTGGCTATGGGGTGGGAGGGTAAGCAAAGCAAGTGGGTGGGTGTGGAGCGAGCAGGCAAGTGGCGAGGGGGGCAAGTGGCCATGGTGGCAGCAGTAGCAGCCTAGGCCAGGCACAGGTAAATGTCCTAGGTGGGGAGATGGCCTATGAGCTGCACGGAGCTGTGCAATGGTGATGCAGGGCAGCAGTGGGAAGTGTCGGCACCAACTAGGGATGGGTGAGAATTTCGATTCAGTTTGCATTTCAAGCAGAATTTATCAAATTTGCAATTTCTGAAACAACATGAGAACTGAAACATGGCCATCCTTCAAAATCCGCATTTATTAGAATTTTGGGATGCAGTTCACCAACTAAACAATATTTACAAAAATGCATATATTAGGGGAAAGTGTGCATAAAAATGAATACATGAGTGAAAACAACATGCAAAAAGGCATGGTATGATGAGGAATTGCTTGCAAAAAGGTGGGCCTTTGTCAAAACACAAAAATATGTTTATTTGGAGAAATTCTCACTAAAACGCTGGAGAATTTCCATGAGGATTTTTTATAAAAAAATTGCAGATTGCTGCAGAAATGTAGAGAAAAATGGAAAAATGGGAAACGGAGAGAACCAAAACAGACAGATCTTTCCACTCCTAGCACCAACGCAGCACAGGAACTGGCGAGGAGCGTTAGCGGGCCCATGGCAGCTGGTGTGCACCAATGCCTAAAGGCACTGGATGGAATTGCAAGGGGGGCTGTGAGTGGGGTGCCTGAGGGGCACATTTGTGAGTGCCTGGGGGTGCACTACCAATCTTAAGAACAGTATAAATCTAGAAAAGAGGTGGATCCCAAAAACCAAAGTACCTTAATTGTCAAAGGCCAGGGTAAAAAGGTGTGTCTTCATCATATAGCAAAATCTATAGATGCTAAACGCACTTCAGTGGATTACCACCATTTTGG
The DNA here is from genome assembly GCF_030035675.1 of Rhineura floridana. Taxonomy (NCBI): domain Eukaryota; kingdom Metazoa; phylum Chordata; class Lepidosauria; order Squamata; family Rhineuridae; genus Rhineura; species Rhineura floridana. Next base: position 51,103,067 of record NC_084480.1, read on the forward strand.
GTCTGCCACAGAAGCTCTTGCCCAAGACACCAGTCTTGTACAGGTAGGGTTGGCTGTGAAATGTTGATATGAAATATTTTCACTGCTGTTATTAAGCCTGTTATTATGTTGCTCTAAATGCTGCAAGACAGCATGGGAAAATATTGTATTTTGAATGACAGCTAATAAATTTATGAAATAAAATATTTGTGTATGTAGCTCAGCTACCAATAAGGTGTCATGTACTTTGTCCTAAAAGCTGTACTCTGATTTGCATGGGTACCGGTGGCTTTTCAATGGGGAACTAAGTATACTCTGCACATGCTCAGAGGCACTTTCCTCCTTAAATAGCTTCGTATATTTCGAGCATTCATAGAACCTTCCAAAGCAGCAAGAACAAAAGAAACAAAATCCAAAAACAAGCCACACCTTCTTATATCTCCTGTTGTTGTTATAGCTTGTTGTTTGATTGCGGGATACCCAAGTCAGTTTTAAAGATCGAGAATCTTAAGAAAGGAAAGTAAGTTGCCCCTCCGCTGTTAGCTCCAGGGTGAGCACGCTGACGAGTCACCTAGTCACAGCCTTCCTCCACTATGGTGAGATGTACTGTACTGCTAATTAAATTATAGTAGTGCTTTCTAAATGTGCATCTATACATATAAGTTAGCATATTCAAATTTCATGCAAACCAGCGTCCTATACTGTTTTGTTAAAAAAAAATTGGTGACACGTATCGCTAAAAAAAGAGAAGATGCAAGTGGCTACCGTAATCAGAAAACCAAAATGCAATTCGAAGTTTTTACGCAACCTTCTTGGGAATCACCCAACCCTCTGAATTAACCGTACGTCCGAATAGGAGGTGGAAGTGGAACAAAACAGCATAGTAACTGCGCAAGCGCACATGGGTCCATCGCGGAGATTGGAAGCAGAAGTCTCCTTTGGGTTTGAGAGAAGGCGGAGAAAGAGAGAGAGCCACTGTGCGCATGCGTATGGAGACCTGAAGAAGAAGAAAGAGACGACCCCTCACCCCCCTTCTTGAAAAAGACAAAAGTCTGCACGAAAGTGCTGCGACCGTTTTCGTTCGGGTTCAGCTAGTTGGAGCCGGAGCCGGCGCTCATGAGGTGAGCTAACCGGGGGGGCGGTGAGGTACTGTTGCCGAATATGTCTTGCTTCCTGCTGTGGGGTGGGTAGGTAGGGGGCGTGGCTGCTCTAGTTGTTGGCCTTAAAGGAAGGTCCTGTGCCTAATTTTTACCCCTCGAATATGGGGGGGGGTAGATGTATAATTGCTGTACGCCCTTCCTCTCTGCCTCTGATATTCTATGGTAAAGAGACAGAAAGAGAAAAGAAGCCACAATTTGGATTCCGGTGCAAGCGAGCAAGACAGAGAGGCTCCTGCTTCTTCTTCCAGAATCCTCCGCTCCGAGAGTCAGTGTTCTCCCCATCCTCTGATCCCTCCCCTCCCATTTCCTCATTCCCAGGGGTCGCCCTGGGGCAAATGTGAATCTGTCACTTTGAGGAGAAAAGGTTGGGCGGCTGCTGAAACGGTGGACAGAAAGGGGTTGGTTGCTCTGCTGCCTATCAAGGAAGGATAAGCACCCCGGGGTGTCCTATACTTCCCGGGACGAGCGAGTTGGTTTCCCTCCCCCCCCTTTAATCTCTTGAAGAAGCTTTGTTCTTCCTCAAGAATTTTAGGCTCCAGCTTCCTAAGCTCCATCTGGCGCCGGGGGGAGGGGTGAGGGATTGGAAATCTAAACATTCTCTCTCCCGGCCTCCGACCGCTTCCCCCGGTCTTGGCTGGAATAATCCAGTGCATTATAAATCTTCAGAAGTTTTGTCCGCGCCTGTTTTTATTGTTTGCAGCCAAGCCGTTGATCTTTGTAGTAAACAATCGGGCACCGGAGGTCTGTGATTTGAAAGGTTGTGCAGCGCGATCTGGCGCAAGGTTAAAATACCAGTGAGCGCACTGCTCTTTGCTGTGATGATGCCTGTTTTCTTTTTTTCCTCCTACATGTGAAGAAAGATAATCATGTGAGAAGTGAAGCTGATATGACGACACCATAGCGAGGGTGGGCTTATTGCACCAAAATCTGTGCTTTTCTGTATGCAGGGTCCCTCCTTACGCACATGCAAATAAGCCACCTGGGTTCTGTCTCTGCACCTAGGAGTTAGGAACGCTTTGTCCAATACAAAAATGATACGACTTTTTTCAGTGAAGTTCATACAAGCTGCCATTAATTTGATACATTTCCCCCCTGGTCTTGACCTGAAGAAGACTTCAAGAACAGTTTATTTGAGATTAAAAACAAACAAGATAGAAATATTTAGAATTCTAATCATCTTTATGTGCTGTGTACCTGACAGTTTTATCCTAGGTCACTTTAAGGTTAGCTTTCTTAGGAACAATTTTAAAGTGTTCACCAAGTACTTTGGTTTGCAAGTCATGGTTTGTCACATGATTTTTGAGTGAAATTGACAGTGTTTGTGCACAATTTGTTTATACAACCTGTATTTTATTACTGTTCATGTCTTATTTAGCTATCTTATCAGACTTTTCTGGGTTGGAGATACAGACTAATTATGATGAGGGGCTTTAAACTGTAATTTCCCTTTCTTGAAACTATCTCAGTTTAAGTCCAATATAAAAAGTGTTTATTGAGGTAATTTGTCCCCAGATGGTGCTATGATATCATTCTATTAGTGAAAAGGGAAGGACCTTCTATATTTGATGGGGGTGGTAGGGAGGATCTTGTGACATCAGCTATCACTTTTTACTGACCAGCTTCATAGACACGCCCTGGTGACAGTGTCTGCCAAGCCAAGACTATTTTTGTCCCCCAAGAATAATTCAAGTAAGTTGCAGATACTTTGTAACTTCAAGTATGGGACCCTGAACTATAGCATTTCATATTTATGCTATTTTATATTTGTCAATGTTGATGCTAAATAAATACATTTAAAAGTTTTTCCAATAGCCAAAATTGTTGAACTGAAACGCTTGATGGAGCATTCTTAGTGTGCTTTAAATGTTAAATTCAAATCAATTCAAAGCTTTACTTGGAAATTCTTTTTAGTGGAATACTTGTAAATATTCTAAGATATGACAACTGAATAGCATATGCTAGTTTCCTGTTATTTAGATTGTAAAGGGGAAAACATTAACATATTTATTTTAATATGTCTGAAGACCTGTGTGCATAAATATGTGCGTTTTAAAGAATACCTGAAAAGCTAATTAACTTTAATTTTAGATTGGACTTTCATTTTATCCATTCTAGCTGCCCAGTTTTACTTGTATTGTGGTCATTCATTATTCAGATTACATCCAGGCTAGACTACTGTAATGTGCTGTATGTTGGTCTACCCTTGAATACTGTTCAGAAGCTTCAAGTGGTCAGATTGTAGCTGCGCAGTTGCTTTTGGGAGTCAAGCAATCTGAGTATATAATATTGATCCTTTGCCAGCTGCACTGGCCACAAGTGTGCTTCCAGGCCCAAATTTAAAATGCTGGTTGTTACCTTCAAGGCAGGGGTGGGTAACCACCAGACCACAGGCTAGTTGTAGCCCACCAGGGAGTCCAATTTGACCCACGAGGTCATTTTCCCTAAATTGCATCCGCCTGTCAATCATATAATGTCACTTGTGATGGGTGGGAGGGCACTTCATTGACTGGGGGTGTATTTTCCCAGCACTCAGCTGACAAGCGGGGGTAAATCCTGTTGCTTTGGCTGCATGCGCCTGTTTCCATCTGTGAACAGGTTCATGAAGCCAAAGAGAGTCTGTAAAATGCAAGCTTCTTTCAGCCACCACCCTGGGGGAGGGGAGAAAAAAGCACTTGCACACTCTATGCTTGGTGTTTCCCCAAAGTGCTGAGCATAGGGCTAAGCAACACCCTTTGTGCTGCAGTTCCCAAGTATTCATCAGGCAGCTGGTTATTGGGCACTTGGGAACCCTGCACAAGTGATTTTGACAGGTGGGCGAGACAGCCTACCTGGCAAATTTGGCCTGCGAGGACAATCTTGATAAAGATCCGGCCTATGGAGCCAAATAAATGTCCCCTCCTGTCACTTTAAGGTACTAAATGGCTTGGAACTAGGTTATTTGAAGGATTCCTTGCACCTATGTGAGTGCGCTCAACCCTTAAGAATTATTGCAGGGAACCTCCTGGTAAGGTTCTTCAGGCTGGGGAGGACAAAAACTAAAATATGGAAAATTGTCTTTAACCAATAAAACAACATGAAACAAAGTCAAGGGTAATAGACTTAAATGAACTGTATTGTATAATCAACGTGTGTGCGTATATATATAATGGCTTTCATGCCAATGAATGTTATAACTACATTTGTTAAACAATACATAAAATGGGGTTAAACCTTATAATGGACAGTAAATGAATATGGACAGTAAGAACAAAAATCAAGTAAACTACATTGAACAGAACCTATGTAATACAAAAACTAAAAACAAACAACCCCTTTTTTACTGTTGCTATTTTAAAGAATTGGGAGTCAGAAACTTCTTATGCTCTATTTCAAATTGCTGAAGATCTACCAGTAGATCATGATGTACCTGCCCCTGCTTAATTCAGTGTATTCTGCATAGGTGCAAGAGGAGAAAACTCTTTGCAGATCCAGCCTTAGAATGGAGAGTTATTTTAAAGCAGCAGTCTCAGATTTGGACAAGCTACTTGATGAATTTGAGCAGAATGCAGGTTAGTTTATTCTTTGTGCTTCCATTAGTGTGTGAGATCAGCATGCTTAAAAGTGGATTATAATGTATTGTACACATTAATGTACATGGTGCTTTACAGAGCTGCATACACCACATTGCCATGTTTCTGCTCCCAAGGAGGTTACAATCTAAAATAGACAATGGGGAGGCAGAGGGAGACAAAGGAAAAGCGGAAACAATGTGGGCAAAAATTAGCCTTTTATTTAATGTTTGTTATTGAAAACATCAGAGTGAGTGTGTGTGATTGGTAGCATAATGAAGTTCTAACCAATTTTATTTTTATTTTAGATGAACTTGAAAATAACAAAATTGTAAATCCTCCTGATTCCAAATCACACTTACTTTCTTCAGAATTAGATTACGAGCAGCCTAAATTATTGGAACCAGATGTGCAAGAAAATATTAGTAGTTGTACTACATCAACTGACCTCTCATTGTCTACTCAGACTACAAATGTAGCAAACTTTGAACCACTGAACTCTGAACAGAATGAGAAAAATGTCACTGGGTTAGATCTTCTGTCTATGGTGGATGGTGGTTCTTCAGATAAAAATCAGTCTTTTTGCTCTGGGCGATGTAGTATTCCTGTCTGTGATCTTATCAGTGACACAGGTAATTTGAGCCATGTAAAAAGTAATTCAGAGTGCATTCAAAAGTTGCAGCCAGGTGACTTCCAGTGCAGTACAAATTCTCTTATTGGTTTTGATTTAGCATTGGTATCAGCCACTGCTTGTAATTCATCTGTTGATTATAGTGCTCATTCTGGCACACAGCAGCAAATTGATGAAGATACAACACTGTATAATAAGGAATATAATGCAGCAGAAAAACAGAGTCAGCTGGCACTAAAGACAGACAGCTTTTCAGAAGTAAACATAGGAGACTCTGGTGGGGATCAAGAAAAGACAGAAACGTTGAATAACAATGAAGTATTCAACCAGATAGAACAAATTATAGGGCTTGATAGGATACCTGCTTTAATAACCCAAGTAACTTTAGCTGTACACAGTTCCAAAGATGAGCAAATGTATGAAAAACTGCCTTGTGAGTTATTAGTAGATGAAAATAGTGCAAAAGGTGAAATGATACATGGAGAAAGTGGCAGGCAAGCTATTTCAAAAGAAGACAAGACTGAATATGAAGCCTCTATCTTGCCAAAGACGTATAGGTTGAATAATGCCAGCTTAATATTGCCTAAAGAAGAGAGTTTATGTGTCTCCTCACTTCAAACTGATAATATGCTGGAATTAGATAAAACACCCAGCACTGAGGAAAATGTCTGTAGTCCAGAACAGAATACCAATGCAACTTTAAGTATAGTTTCAACACCAGAGGTCTCTGAAGATGTACAGACTTCATTGTCCTGTCTTCCACTTGCTGTTTCTATATGTGGGTCACTAGTTTCTTCTGATGCCTCAAATGGAAAAAATGCTCAAAGTGAAGCAGCAGATGTCATTAGTGATATAACTGTGCACACAGAAAAGCATAACAATGGCCTTCAAGAGGAATTGTTTGAAATAATAGAAGCTTCTGAACAAGATGGAAATCTAAACAATACCAGCCAGTGTGGGCTAGGAAAACCTTTATTTACAGATAGTGAGAAGGTGGGTTTTGACAACATTACAAGTAAATGTGAACTTTTCCAATACCAAGATTCTGCTACTACTTCTCATTCTTCTTTGGTTGCAAATAATGAAACATGCAGTGATGTTCAGCCTACTGACATTGGTGATAGAGCTTCAGTTGACCTAGCTATAGAAGAAGACATTATTGGAAGTGATATGCTAGTAAGTGATGCTGAACTTGATGCCTTCTTAACTGAGCATTGTTCTGAAGTGAACCATTCAAGGCCTCTGGAAGAAGATACTGGTGATGGACTGTTGGAATCTGATGTGATTCATGACAACTTAATAGATACTAACAAACTGAACTTCAGAAGTGATAGTTCACAAGCAGAAATGGAATTTAAGAAGACTGAAGCTTCTCTTGATAACAATTTTATAGTTACCACTTCTGAACCTAGATTGGGGATTCTAGTGGAAAAAGGAACACTACAGGTTCAACAAGGAATTTCAGATCTCATAAGTGAAACTGCAAGTGAAATTTCCGACTTTACAAGCAGCCAGCAGATGCTGCATAGTGGAGGTGCAAGGCCAAAACAGTTTCTGAACGTTCCATCAAAGTCCAAAATTTGTTCTGAGCTTAGTAGTCCAAATACAGTTGAGAGTGAATCCCAAGTGATAAACTCCACAACCCCAAAGACCTCTCTCTCGGATGCTAAAATCTGTTCTGATTCAAGTTTCAGAAATAATAATGCTGATACACAAAGCTGCTTGGAAGGCAAAGATAGTGTCTTGCCTGTGATATCAGAACCTGCTAAAGTAGTGGAGCAAGCTGTAGCCCCAGGGGACAAGCAGCCATCCTGGGTTCCTGATTCAGAAGCACCAATCTGCATGAATTGTCAAGCCAAGTTCACATTTACAAAAAGAAGACACCACTGCCGTGCTTGTGGGAAAGT